>NW_025335606.1:11839106-12168168 GCF_004798865.1 Varanus komodoensis
CCCCCCCCCCCAAGAAGCTCTGGTCCTTTGGGAGACCGTTCCCCGAAAACCTGAGCCGTGCCGAGCGCGATTTGCTCGGAAGGAATCCCACTGAATTCAAGCCCTCCCCAGGGCACCCTTCCCCGGCGTGGCGCGCTTCTGATGGCTTGGACTACAGCTCCCGGACCCCCAGGGCTGGATGGGGGATTCTGGGAGTTGTAGTCCCACCCGTCTGAAGAGCGCCAGATCAGGGAAGGTTGCTTTAGTCCGTGTATCCAGGATCGCGGCGCTGATGTTCGCCCAAGCGGCTGTTTTTAAGCTTAAAATACCCTCCTGCTTTTCTCTTCAACGGTAGCTTGAGTTAAGCCGCTAGTCCGTCGGAAGTCTCTTGGAATGAAACGACGCTTTAAATCGATTTGGAAGAAAATGTCCAAATGGGTAGGACTGATTTATGGGGGAGGAACAGAAGGGCGCTGTGCGGGGCTGTTTTAAAAATCTAACACCAGCATCTGAATTACTCTAGCTTGGAAATCACCCTGATTTCAATGCAGCTTCTGAGCAGGAGGGCCTAGTGGCTACACTGCATCATGGATTGTGCTGTAATGCAGAGTATCTGCAGTTTTCTGGGCAAGGAATTCAAGATATTTACATGAGCTTCCTGACCGTTCCTTCTTCACAACAACAACCCTGTGAGGTAGACAGGCTGAGAGTGAGTGACTGGCCCAAAATTACCCAGTGAGCTCCATGGCTGACTGGTGACCAGAACCTGTCTGGTCATTGTCTTTGCAAGCTGTCTCAGACATAAGACAGAATAAAAATGTTTTAAATAAGTACATAAATTTCCTAAAATAAATAAATAAATAAATAAAACAAACCTGGCTGTCCCAAGTCTAAGTCCAACAGTAAAACCACCAATCAGTTCTCACCCTGCAATTTATTCCCCATCCCAAACATGGAGTGCAAAAATGAAGAACTACTACAGTCCTGTCCTTTCCAAGCCAGGACTGTAAAGTAAGAGATTTGTAATGCCATTGTTCTGAATCCTTAATACATACACACCCTTCTCCTGTATAGGTTTGTCTCTGAAACTGGGCTCCAACATTTCTTCAGTTAGTTAGAAGGATGAATTTAAAATCTCTTCCCCCATGTTTGACCAATTAACTGGCCAGCTGATTTTTTCCCCTTTAAAATATCTTAAATAATTCTTATTAAAATAGCTTTCTGCACACCCAGTCTTTCTTCTCTCCATTGAGAGAGAGAGAGAGAGAGAGAGAGAGAGAGAGGGAGGGAGGGAGGGAGATGCACTCTTTAAAAACAAGGTAATTAATAAAATAGGACTTTTCATTGAAAAACTGTTGCTTTTCTCCTATGCAGATTGCATTGAACCAGGTTAGACTGAACCTTCCTGGGAGTAAGCTCCATTGAACTTAAGGCAATGGGCTTTTGAGCAGACATATCTAAGAGCTTGCCCTGTTGTATCCAGTGAATACTGATCTGAGAGTAAGCTGAGCTTTATGAAGTGCACTTCAGAGTAAGCATACCCAGGATTGGGCTGCAGGATCTCTTGAATCAGATGATGGCTGTACTCAAAGGTAAGTCCCACTAGATTCAGTGGGACTTACCTCCATAAGAGGATGTGCAGTGCTGTTGCCTTAAAACACAACCCAACCCAACTCCTTGGGCTGCAATCCTATACGCACTTACTTGGGAGTTAGTTCCATTGAAGTCAGAGGTATTCACTTCTGATTAGACATTTGTAGGACTGCCCTGTAAATTCATTTAAAGACAATGAGTAACACACCAACATACCTAGCTGTGTAGTCACAATACAGTGCAATTTCTATTGTACACAATGGAACTTCCTTCTTAAAAATATAGATTCTTGCTGCTCAGTCATGGAGAGGCATGCTGGTGGGAGCGTTGGATTGGGAACCCAGGAGATCTGGATTCTAGTCCCCACTGAGGGTCTTTGTGCCAGTCACTCACTCTCAGCCCCGCCAACATCACAGGGTTGCTGTTGTGAGAGTAAAATGAAGCGGAGGAGGACTCGCAAGAAGGAAAAAAAGCCAGCAGTTAATGCAATGTAATATTACTGGTTTTGACGTAAGTTCCAAGGGAATCAATGACATTTACTTCCAAGTCAAAGCATCTAGCAGGAACAGGACGCTATGCTGTCTGCCTGTATGTCATTTATATTCTCTGGCTTTCATGATCTTTTGCCTTTCCCTTTTATCCTCACCGCCACCATATGGGAAGATTAGGCTGGGATCTGGTGACTGGCCTGAAGTCCAGGAAAGATAAAACCCAGGTCTCCTGAGTCCCAGTCCAACACTCTCGTTACTGGGCTATGACGCTCTATCCATGGATAAAGGGAACAGGTTCCTTTCAGGGGAAGTCATAGTCCAAGTCTACCAGTGGAATTGCTCTCAGAGCATTCTCTGATGGACACTTTTCTGGGATAAAGCCCTGTTGAGTTGATCTTCCAAGTAGGGCTGTCACCCAACTAAAGAGCGGAGACACGTAAACTCAGAGCTGGTGAGCCATGCTTAGAAAATCTTGATCATAAACTAAGTTAAGTGCATGTCAGTTGAAGTCCATGTTCAACTCATGAGTTTACGGCCACCACATTAATTAAACCAACCAAATAAACAAACAAAAACATTGCAGCGAAAAGATTTGACTCAACTTCAGAGCAAGTGCAACTGAAGTTAATGGCCCTCGTTCCTGAAATAGACACTGACAGTGTTAGAGTTCAGGCCCCTAACTTTCTTTCCTCATTAGCATTCTCCAGGTTCTCCACCCATATCCATAGGCTGAGAGCATCTCTCGGGACTTACGCAGAGCATGTCTCACTGAAAAATGCATTGCCACAAACCCCACAGCAAGAGTTAAGGGACACGTCTCCCAATAGGGTTGACTTGGTCTCATTTTACCAAATAAACATAGATACAAAACATCCCATTCTTTGCTCAGTTTTATACAGGGTAAACAATATGAGAAACCCCTTGAAACAAGATGATTCCCACTTGTATATACCTACAACTATTTCCCCCAGGAAATTCAGTCCTCCTAGCTCAGTGGTTGAGAATTTAAAGGTGTGATCTTCGTGTGTTTTCTGGCTGGGGCATGCTGGAAATTGTAGGTTTTTTCTGTGTAAACATGAATAGGATTGTGTCCTAAGTACATTGTTTTATGCAGGAGCATGGTAGCAAATCATGCACCACCCTTAGAGCATCAGATAGGTTGAGAATGAGCAGCAGACTGAAGAATAGAGTTCTTGCACATTTCCAGCTGCCCCAAGGATGTTTTGTATCGCATGGTGTGTCCCATTTCAGTTAAAGAAAGAGCATCCAGAACTAATATTCCCATATTCTTTTAGCAGTCCCAATCCACAACCAAGGGAAATGACTGGGCTTCCATGTAAAACCCAGATGGTTTCTAAGGCTGCATTGTTTTTGTATACATCCCTGGGAGAAAGTGCTGCTGAACACAGAGGAAGTTACTTCTGAGTAAGTCTATGCAGCATGTGGTCCTTTTGGTAGAAACACCCATCAAGAATCGGGGGGGGGGGGTTGTTCAGCATGAGCCTAAGTTGAATGACTGCTGCTACCTATGAGCATTTTTCATCTTTCCCCATCCCTGTTTTGTGGGTGGGCTTCGTTTACCATCTAGCCTGCTGATTGCATCCGGACAGCTAGAAAACTTGCATCCTCTTTTATAAAGCCTAGGTTGGCCCAGTAAAGGTCTTAACCCAGCCTGAGTTTTGGGATTCTTCCTTTGCCCACCTTTGCTTTTTCATAAAAGCAAAGGAAGCATTCTAGTCCAACTCTTTTCCCACTGAAGAGCTTTCTACTTGCAGGGTGTATTTGGGGATATACTCCTATGCACATTTACTTGGCAGAAGTTCTTAGTGAACTTAATGGAACTTATTTCTGAGTCAACATCTGTAACATTATACTGCAGGTGGGAGCATTAAAATATGGTTTTGGTCAGCTGTTTCTTTCTGCCGTCTCAGGATTTCATATGCAGCTAAACTGGACGTTATCTTAGTTTCATCCAAGTTTAGGCACCGGCTCTACATAGTCTCTCTGGAATGGTATATTTCATTTATTTATATATTTTTGCACTTATATGCTGCCCTGTACTCCAAATGGAGTCTCCTTTGAAATCCAATATCATTTCATTCCAAATAAACCTAGTTAGGGTTGAGGTGCCAGTTTAACAGAAAATGTGCAAGAGGAAAAGCCAATAAGGGACAATTATTACTTAATGGGTAATTCCCAATGCACATCACTTATCTTCATTGGGGGGATTTGTTCAGCATGACAGTCCTGTTGAGAGAAGCTGTTCTCTGGCTCACATATGTTTTATTAGATGAATATGCAGTTCTGTGTCTTCATAACTAGCTGCTAAATAAATTCCTCCGATGAAGACAGCAGAGATGCACTGGGAGTTTAATGAATAGTTAATAATTGGGGCTTAGTAGCTTTGCAGCCCAAATCTTTCTCCATTTTAGTGCCCTTCCTGCCACCCGTTCTTTTGTCAGTTCAACTGAGCTATGGATGAAGCGGCAAGCTGTTGGGCTAACTGGCTGCTGAATCACACAGGCCCAACCAGAGCCAGCTTCAGGTTTTGGAAGGCCCCTGGGCAAGTTGGAGCCGGCTGGAGCCGGGGGTCAGACTAGATGGCCTGGGAGGATCCTTCTGACGTGCTCCATTTCTATGTTTCTAAGTCCCTCCATGCATCCCTCCCGCCCTCCATGTGCTTCTACCGGGCTTCCTTCTCATTGCCATTATTGTCTCAGCCGGAGCAAGACTCAGGCGAGTGGATGGGTCTCATACTCAGGAGGGAAGCACGTGCTCGGGGCCCGGGACGGTGGCCCCCACTGCCCTGTTGGTCCTTGAGAAGGGCCCAGCCTTGCCTCCCTGGCGTCCCGCTGTCCAAGATTGGTCACCCAGCATCAGGGGGTTCTGGGAGACAAAGTGCAGGTGGTGCACCTCAGTCCAGCTGCAAGTGTGACCCACACGCACGAAAAGTGCCTGTGGCATCAGCACTGCCTGCAGCAAGTGTCTTTCCTGTCTGCAGAGCTGAATTGCGGGGAGCAAGGTTGCAATCTGCAGCAAGCCACCTGCTGTTGTGACCCGCCCTGTCCTGACATCACTCCGGGGCATTGTGGGTACTTAGAATCAGTGCCCCCTAGCTGCCTCTTGCTGCTAGTACACCCAGCTATTGTGGGGGAAGAAGCCCAGGATGGGCATCCGTTCCAGTGAGTGTGGTTGGGCCTTCGCCCCCTAGAAATGCCGAAGCCACTGCGGCGCACCGAGTGGCGTGTTGGCCTGGGACTTGGGAGAGCCGGGTCCGAGCCCCCTTGCGGCTGTGCAGCTCCCTGGGCCACTTGGGCTGGTCGTGGGCTCTGAACTTGTCATCGTCACCGGGTTGTTGTGAGGGTAAAATGGAGAGAAAGAGGACCATGTGAGCCACCTTGGGCTCCTCACAAGAGGACCCAAGGCAGGGTAGGAAGAGATGTAAATGACTGGTAAGCATGCCGGAGGGGGGCGTCCTGGAACATGCGGCCACCCGAGAGGCACACTCCAGCATGCCCCGTGACCTGGCAAGGGGCGATGCCGCTGCCGGTGCCCATCCGTGGATGACGGAGAGAAGCTCACCTTCTAGAGCCGGTCTTTTAAATCCAGAAGGGGGAACCCATGGCAGTCCAACAAGGTTGATTGCTCCTGACCATTGGCCATTCTAACTGGGGCTGATGGGAGTTGCAGTCCTGTAACACCAATGCCGCTGGTATCACATCCCAGTCTTAAAAGGTAAAATACACTTCAGCAAGCTTACTAGGGAGTTAGGTCCAGATGAATTCTGTAGGGTTGGGTCTGAGCAAAGCTGCCTGATTTGGGCTGCTCAAACTACCCTGGAACAAGTGAGAAAAGGTCATTTGAAAAGATGAAGGTGGAAGAGAAAAAATCTCCCAAGCAGTACTATTTTCTTTTCTTTTATTTCTATATTTCCCAATAGCCAAATATATATTCATTTATTTATTAAAAGCTTTTCTAGGGCATCCACTACAAGTATTTTGGGACAGCTTACAAGAAAAACAAAACAATAAACTGATAATAAATAACCAATAAAATAAATTATAACAGATAATAAAATGACATTTTACCACTAAACAACAAAAATCAGTTTATACCGCTAGGCCTGTTGATAAACAGCTACCGATATACTGCCACCTCCCCTGCCCTGTTGGGAACTGGTAAATGCCTCAGTGAAGAGGACAGTTTTATCCTTGTGCCAAAAAGTAAGCAAAAGTTGTGCCAGGCAGGCCTCAGTGGGGGATCATTACATAATTTGGGGGCTGCCACTAAAAAAGACCCACTTCATTGCCACCAACCGAGTCTCCCTTGGCGGTGGCATTTGGAGGAAGGAGTCAGGAGTTGATTGTCATGTCCAGGTACTTGTGGCTGGAAGAGGAATTCCGCCAGGTATTGTAATCCCAGGTTGTGTATTCTTCCTTCTCAAATGTAGCAACTTCTGTTTATTTCGCCTAGTTGGGTAGTGTTTGGGTTCAACAAAACAACGTGCAGTATTTCTCATCCCTGATACAGTACTGGACTAGATAGTATAAAGCAGCTCTGTATGGATGATGGCGTCATTAATTTTTCGCTTCTAATATATATATTTTTTTCTATAACAAAATGGTGCATATGCCCAAGTCAATGTGTTTTGTATCAGGGCAGCAACATCGAAGTCCATTTTGTTCCAGTACTCACAATCATAGAATTGTAGAGTTGGAAGGGGCCAGAGGGGCATCAGCTCCCTGCCCAATGCAGGGCTTTCAGTTAAACCACCCCTCCCTGATGCCACCCCTCCCTGAAGTTGTGCACCCAAGCATACCAACAGAAAAGCAAAAACACACATTTGTGTCTATTAATTTGCATAGGTTTTGAAATAGCTCTGTGTGACTGGGCCTTCAAAGGACCCTGTCGTTAAGGTTGCCCCTATTTGTCAAAAGTGATGCACGGGAAGGAAAGTCCATGAATGTTCCTGTCCCTCCTTCTCCCAGAACACCACCTAAAGACCCCCTACCCTCTAAAATTATCTAGTTATGGAAGCCCAGCAGAAGCTCAGATGCTGTAGAAAGTACAACACACACAACCAAAGCTAACTATTACTGGATTCGGCACTTTCCTCAGGCAATGGAGTCACAAGCCAAAATATCAATGGGGGGAAATATTAGCATTCATGCCTTGGTGCACTGTATCATTTTTAAGATGAATTATTCTCATGGAAACAGGCAGGCTTTGTCGGGGTTATAAGTATACCTCGATCGTAATTTAATCACATTTGGACTTTGGCTCCAGTAATCGAATATACATACACATTCTCCTTCAGGAAGAGAATAATTTAAATGTATATAGCCAGTATTGACTTTGGAGCAAGTCGTAAGTACTAATCACATGAAATCAGGATGGAGCAAAGTAACATTAAGAGGAAAGAATAATTGAAGACATTTTGTAAAGGACACATGGGCGATATGCATATATTTGTTTAATAAGGCCGAAGTGGGCATTTCTTGGCACATCTGCTCCAGACAGTCTATCCTGCAAAATTTGTTTCCAGAAATGGAAAGGGCCACACCTGACATTAATCGCCTCTATTTAAAATGTATTTTTCTTGATTCAATCATGTCTCTTGCTCACTTTCTTTTCATTCGCAGTTAAAATTAGGTCTTGTAAGTTGGGAGGGGGCTTTTTGCAGCTTGCCGTGTCCCTAGATACCCTTGCAACTCAATTATTCCTGACCCTTAAGATTTCTGAGAGAAGGGCGGATTGGTGTTTGTTGCCTTAAGACCCGTTCTATCCTTGTGCTCCGCAGTTGTCTTGGGCTACAATTCCCAGGAATCTGAAATGCGATTCTACAATTTACAGTGCTGGCTGGGATTGATTGGAACTGAATTCCAAAACCCCTGGATGACACCAGCTTGCAAAACATCTGAGAGAAGACAAAAATGACAAAGCCAAAAGAACAAATGTCTATTATCTAAGAAAAAAGATAGCTCATAATGATCAGGGGATGTGTCCCAGTGGGAACTAAGATGGCCCACAAAAGCATCTTCTCCCCACTAGGAAGCCAACCATCAGGGTAGCATTTCTGAAGTTAGACCAGATGTTGCTCTCTGTTGTGGTTCTCGTGGAAATCTAACTGGGGAGCAGTGTCTATTGGAATGTTTTAAACTGTGAATCTGCACCTACGTGCAACTTGTATATATGTAAATATAGTAAAGCCCCCATATCTACTGCCACTGATCCACAGTGTCACTTAACCACAGTTGACCAAGGTCTGAAAAAAATCAAACAGAAAATTCCAGAAGTACTGCATACATTCATAATTTAAATTGTGTGCCATTCTGAGCAATGTGTTGAAATCTTGCGGTCCCAGGAGAGCTCATCCGATGCATTGCGAGCCTTGTGCACCACCGCAGGCCCAGTCCCAAGTTCGGCTCCCGCCCTGCCCTCGCCGGAGGGGGTGAGCAGCACACTATTCCAGGTTGGCTGCGGCAGGAGGTAGGAAGGGGACTGTTCCCCGGGCGACTGTTTGTGGCGAAATAGTCAGCAGGCTGCAAGGCTCCAAAAAGAAATGACTGATGGCAAACTCACGAATAATCAAATCTGCGAAAGTTAAACCCATGAAGGTCAAAGTTCAACTGTATAGGGTTCATTACTCTCTGCAGTTTCAGGCATCTGCTGGAGGGCTTGGAACTTATCCCCTACTGTACACCAAATATTGCAAAATGCCTCCAAGTCTCCCATTACATCCTTCAAATAAAACCAAATCCCTGAGTATACAACTACTCAAAGAACTGGGACAAGAGGGCCTAAGAAGACATGCCACGGCATTGTGGGAAATATCCCATGATGCATCAGCACTGTCTTTTGTTAGTTTGCTGAGAAACTCAGGAGAAATGTTCTTTGGGAAGAAAATCAAACCTGGGAATGAACTCCTAGACATGTTTTGGCAATGTGCATTTTGTTTACTAATTAATTCCTTAATGGCTTTTCCCAGTGGTCTTATTTTAAGAAGATCTTGGATCAATACACATATGTTTGAAACACGTGCAAATTTCTACTTTTGCTATACTTTTAAGCATGACATTGGGGAAGGGTAAAGTCAAATATTTGGTAATGAATCGGCAGAATAGCTCACCAAGGAACCGGGACAAAAGATATGTATGGGAAAATCTGCGAGGGGCAACATAAAATGTGACAAAGAGCATTGATCTGCACACTGCCTAGAGCAAAAAGCCCCTCTCTGGAAAACCTCTGGGAATCTTGCCTGACTAAACACAGTAGGCTCAGATCTGCTTAATAATTAAAGGGCTATTTATGTTTGGAAGCTCTTCCTGTAAAACCGACTGGCATATTATCCTGGACAGCCAAAATGCTGACCGCTGCTCCTTGCATGCATCCTATCGGCTTTCTTCTCTTTCTGTCAAGCTGGATTCCGTAGACCAGCTGATAGGCTTAAAAGGCAGGCTGACCAGTACCAGATGAAAATTGGAGTGCAGATCCTGGACCTGAACTGATGGAGCCCATACCATGCTTATCAGAAGGATTTCGGTTATTATATTCTATGCTGCCTAGTAACTGAAGCACTCTGGGAAGTTTACAAAGGTTAAAACGTCCATATATGCCCAGCCGCCCCTTGAGATCAGTGGGAGAGGCCCTCCTCCGGGAGCCCTCAGTGAAGGAAATTAGGAGGGTGGCTACTCGGAGGAGGGCTTTCTCAGCGGTGGCGCCTAAGTTATGGAATGCGCTCTCCAGAGAGGTCCGCCTGGCGCCGTCGTTATTTGTTTTTCGGTGCCAGGCGAAGACCTTTTTATTTAAGCAGCATTTTAAATGTTAATATCATTGAATTTTATTCGGCCAGGGCGGCTTATTTTATTTTACTGTATATATTTTAATTGTTATTGTTTTAATGTATTTTGTATTTTATTTGATGTTGTAAGCCGCCCCGAGGCCTCGGCAAGGGGCGGCATAGAAATGTTTTAATAAATAAAATAAAATAAAAAAACCTTAATACTTTAGAAAAAACTATATGCTTACAAACATGCAACAGACAGACAGAGATGTATCTTAAAGTTAAATAGTAATCAAGAAAAAATTCAAACCCTGATTAAATACCTGATCATTTACTGCCAAATGCCTGAGTAAGGAAGATTGTAAACTTCCATCGGAAAGATAGTAATGTGGATTCCAAGTAAACTTCATTAGGGAGATCATCCACAATTGAGAGCCAGTGTTGCATAGTGGTTAGAGGGTTGGACTGGGATTCAGGAGATTCGAATTCTAGTCCTGAAGTGCACCCCATTATGGGTGACTTTGGGCCAGTCACATACTCTCAGCCTAACCTACCTCACAGGGTTGTTGTTATGGGGATAAAATGGAGAGGAGGAGAACCTTATAAGCTTCATTGAGTTCCTTCCAAGTGGCCCAGAATTGGTGTTATGTGTTCAGACCCTGTGGTTCATGTTATCAATCTGCTTCGCCTATTTTCCTCCCGTGTTTTTCTGAACCATTACAATTCTCTAGCTTGGATGCTGCCAGGCCATCTAGTCTACCTGCAGCCCTCTGGCGATTTCTGAAGGCTACACATCCTTCCCCAGGGACTACCCTTCCCCCAAGATCATTTGTGTGGTTTCTCCCTCGTCCCCCTTCCAAAAGGTCGAATTGCCTCTGCTTAGCTACCCAAAAGCGACTGATATTCTGTTCCTTTTTCCTTTGGTTCTGCCCACTGGTGGAAGGAAGCCCAAGCAGTGTTGGGATTAGGTGTGAGGCCCAGGAGAAGCTGTCTGCGCCTCACTATCAATTGCCCGTTCTGGATCCCATCAGCAAGGCCGAATCCACATCAAAGCATGTTCTGCATGATGGGCTGACTAGAGAGTCCTCCCAACACCGAGCTGTCGTTCTAGCAAAGAGACTTTACAAAGGCGGACAGAGCCCAGCTTGCTGCTGGCTCCAGCCACAAGTGCAGCACTCAAAGGGTCTCTGTCGACTTCTCTAGTCTCATGTTCACACATAGCCGAGGAATACTGGAACCTGCAGGGCATCATCCTCAGACTCAAAAGGCCAGAAGACCAACACAAGCAGTCTGAGCAGGGAGAGAAGCAGATGCTTCTCCCCTTCAGTGATGTTACCTGTGCCCTGTCTGAATGCAGGTCCTCCTCCAACCAGCCTTTCCTAAATGGAGTTTGGTCCTTGTGCTGAAAGAAGTCCAAACCACGTGATCCATTTATTGAATAGCTGTGTGTATACAAAGGACCACTTTAGCAGGGGTATTAATTTCAGCAACAGAAACATCCTGGATTCCCTCCCCACCAAGTACTTCTCTGGAACTTTGAAGACTTGAAAACTTGTTCATAACAAAACCAGCAAAATGACTGTGTAGCTCTGATTACAGACCAGCCCTCACAAAAATTAAGGTGTAGTGGTATGCAAGTTTAGCCAGGGAAAAGTCCTACAACTCTCAGTGAAGTAGGACTTTTTCCTATCTATCCTTACTTAAGATTGCACCCTAAAGAATGAAAAAGATAGACATATTTCATGAGAATGGGCCTGAAAGGTGCCACAATATTCGGGGTTGGTGGACACAACTGGAATGTGGAGAGCACCCTCACAAAATGGCAGCCATGATTGGAGTGGTAAATTGCATAACACTTATTCTCAGAAGCCAAACCGGAGAGTTGAAAAGAAAAGTAACTTGGATGCTGCCAGGTAAGCTAGTCTACCTGCAGCCCTCCGGCCATCTCTTGGACTCTAAGCTCCAAAACGTTCTTCTGAATCAAAGAAAGATGGCACAGAAGGGCAACACTTGGCTTTGAAGCAAGGCAGTCTGAAAACATATATTTTGATTTTTAGAATGCTAAGAGATAAAATAAAAACCAAAGCATTAGAGAACCTGGCAGGTGTGAAGAGAGGCATGTGTAGGTACATTTGAGACCACTGACTCATTTGAGGAATAAAGACTTCCCATTGCTCCCCATAACTGCCATGAATTCCTAGCCCCTCACTGTAGACCTAAGCAAATTGGTCTTACATACCATTGAGCCATCCCCAACTTATGGCAATCATATGAATGAATGCCATCCAAAATGTTCTATCCATGCCAACCCTGTTTTATTCTTGTAAACTCAAGGCTGTAGCTTCCTTTGTGGAATTACTTCATCTTGTATCTGGTCTTCTCCTTCCCTCAACTTTCCTTAGTATTATTGTTTTCTCCAGTGAGACTTGCCTTCTCATGATGTGCCTGAAGTAGGACAACCTCAGTTTCTTCATTTTTGCTTCTAGCACAAATTCTAGCTTGCTTTGGTCTAGGGCCCCCTTGGTTGTCTTTCAGTTGATTTAGACTATTCACAAAGCAATCCTCCATCATTAAGTTTCAAGGGCATCAATTATCTTCTGGTCAGCTTTCTTCACTGCCCATCTTTTACACCTAGACATACTGATTAGGAATACGATGAAGTGGATACTCTTGGGCTTGGCCTCCAGTGAAACATCCTTACACTTGATGATCTTTCCTACTTTCTTTATTGCTGTCCTTCCAAGTCTCAGTTTTCTAATTTCTGGGCTGCAGTCTCCCTCTGAATTGATGACTGAGCCAAAGTATGCAAAATCTTTCGCAATTTTCATGACTTCATTGTTGACATTAAGTTGTGTAATTCATCTGTAGTCATGCCTTTGTTTATGTGCTGTTTAGATGCAGCCCTGCTTTTGAACTTCTTTCACTTTCATCAGGAATCATTCCAATTGATTGCTGTTTTCTGCCAGGACGATGGTATCATCTTCATATCTTAAATTATTAACATGTTGAAAACCAACCTGAGAGTGGTTACTAAATAGGAAAGGTCTAGAAATGTCTTAAATAAAATATGATAAATAAATAACATGGCAAGGAGGTGGAGAACTTTTTAGTCACCTTAGGTTCCACTCAAAAGGAACAAAGGAGGGGTAGAATAATGGTGGTGATGATAGAAAGCAAGCTCTGCATGTGGAAAGTCCCAGGTCCAACCCAGCATCTCCAGCTGGTTAGGAGACTCCTGCCTGACACCTGAAAAGTGGCTGCGCATCAGAGTCAAGAGCCCAGAACTGATTCAGAATAAGGGCGATCCTGTGTTCCTATGTTGAGTCAGATGGATGCGATGACCCCTCTGTTGTCTTCTTCTTATATGACTCCGTAATGTCCATTGATGGCATTGTGTAAATTATTGTCAGTTTTCTCAAAACATCTGGTTTCACCTTATGGCTACCCAAGTCTTTGAAGATGGATTGAGAGGCCAATGGAGCTGTGAGCTTCATCTTCTGTTCTGAATCCCTAGAGTCCACTTTCATGTTAAGCACAAGGACAGCACCCGCATTTTCCATTTTAGATAAATTGGCTGTGACCCAAAGACTTCTGGCAGATGCCCAGCACATTGTCTTTGTTGGGCTGGCGCTCTCTCTCTCTCTCTCCCTCGCTGCCCCTCCCCTCTTCCAACCCTTGGCTTAAGTGATGGCATTCTCCAAGCTGACTCTGTTCTGGGGATCTCTTGTAAACACACACCATTGATTTGCATTTGTTGGAGAGAGAAGTTAAACCAGCCTCTGTCTTTTTTTTTTAATGCAGAGCCAGGGAAACCTTTTCTATTGATCCTATTGATCTGATCTTTCCCTTTAAGGAAACCGCATAGTTAAAAGGCACCCTTCCCCCATCGCCCAGGCACATGCACACACACATTCAATAGATTTATCCTTGATGCCTGCAATATCCTTTTAAGTGGTTTCGTCTAGGTAACAACGAATGGTATTTAAAGATGTGAACCATGCTGGAAACACACCTCCACCAGGAGATCGTGGAATTACTAAGGGAGTTCCTTACTCCTACATTCTGACAATATCACTGCATTGCTCTGCCTTCATCAAAAGATGGTTTCCTAACAACCTGCTTAGGAAAGCAATGGAAAATAGTCCCATTACAAAGGACAGAATGCCTTTTAATATGGGGGTCCCCTTTTGTCTCAAGCTGACACTGAGTTGAACTGAACATAATATGATATAAGCCTTCTCTAATCAGGTGCCCTCTGGGTGTTTTGGACTACAACCCCCATCAGTCCCAGCCAGGATATCCACTGGACAGGGGTGATGAGAGTTTAGTCCAAACCATCTGGCATGCAGCAGCTTGGGAAGGCTGTGCTAAACCACAGCTTGGTACTGCATGAACAAGCCGTGGGCTCACACGCTCGTCTGCTTTTAGCTAAGCACTGTTTATAATTCTGTGGACAAAGGACAAGGTGGGCTTGGCTTTGTCATGAGCCAAGCTTCCCATTCCTTCGCACTTCCAAAACACAGACTGTTCTTTGGAAAAGCTCTTTACTCTCCAGTGTCTTTCCAGTAAGCCACCAACAAAGAATGACTCTCTGAGCTTGCACAAAGTGGCTTGTTGAACCCAGTCTAGCATCCCCTTCCTTCTGAGCATTCTCCCTTTGAGTTCCCTGGGGCCGCTTCCTCTGGAATGTCCTCTCCAGGGACAGGCAAGCCTCTTCTCTGTCTGTCTCCCCTCCAGTTGGTCAGCCAATCTCTCCCGGCATCCCATCAAGGGCCAAGGGTTGTGCCAGCCTCATCTGGCTGCAGCAGTTCCTCCCATGCCCCCTCCCTGCAGTTGTAAATCCTGACTATTCTCAACACCTGCCTGAACACCTGGGGAGGTGCCCTTGAGATAAGCCCCTCCATTTCTCTCATTTCAGCACCTGAGAATTCTGGTTCCCAGGGCCCCTCATCTGACAAGTCTGAATCTGCCTGACCTTGGAACAGGTGGCAAGAATAACTGCCCCTTTCATTTCCAACAGGCTGTGCCGCCTCCCAGCACCTGCCACCCGAGGAGACTGCTTCACTCTGCCTTACCGTAAGGCCAGCCTGGAAAAGTGCATGACTCTGGCGCATGGATGTAGCCTCAGGCCTTCTTCCTGAAGCTCCCGTTTGAGTACTGCTAATGGGAATAATGGAATCAGACCACAGAGCCTAGCAGTGTTGACTCTGACTGGCAGTAACTCTCCAAGGCTGCTGGTTCAAGTGAAGCCTGATGTCAGTATCAGAGTGGTCCTTCCACCAATGAGCAACAGCCCCTCTCACAAGATACAGCTGTGTCCACAGCAAGAAATCCTCTGTGCCTCGGACCATGGATTATCCTCATGCATTATTGTGATTAACAAGCCATGATTTGTTAGCACATCTGGGTTCAGACAGCACAATAACCCACATTTTAAGACAACCCACTCAGCTCGCTTGTGTTGCCCGGATCCAGTCAATCAGGGTAGGAGACCATTGAGGGTGCCTCAAAACCCTGGAGCGAGCCCTGAGACTGTGACCCCAACTCTTTAACCACAGGCCTGTTCCATCACCGGTGTTCACCTTAACTCCAGATGCAGCATCATGCCAGGGCGTTCTGGGAGACAGGCATCCCAAGCAGGCTCTGGGAGCTGCTGTTCAACTTTCTCGTGATGTGCTGGAAAGTAGTACTGTGCAAGAGACATTGTGGAAAATTCAGGAATGACTCGGCTGGGACTGCTGCTTGTCTTTGCAAGTGTGACCACCAAAGAAGCCACCAGCACCATGATGTCCCTTATGTAGGAATCGCTCACTGGACAGCCCTTTGGGATTGCTTCTCAAACCTGCGATCTGACTTGCATTTTTCGCACTACTTCCAACCAGCCTTTCCCCCTCCTGGAGCTGCCTAGAGTTTCAAGGAAGCTGAGATAGGTTTTGAGAGACCTTGCTTCCCACCTTGAACACGTATATTTCCTTTGCCCCACGTTGCTTCTGTTGAAACAGCCGTTTCAGGTTTTGGAAGCTATGCAGACCCCTGCAAAACCTGCTTCGCTAGGGAGATGTATCCTGAACTCCAAGCAGCGAATCCTCTTTCAGGCTTTCTTCCACCTCTCTACAAAACAATTGTCCGTCCCCATCTTTTGCTTGATGTGAGTCAGTTTGCTCCATTGTGTATGTTGGGATGGGGAATTGTTGTTTTTGATCTGAGAATAGATGGAATATGGATGCTCTCTGTAGTGGTTAATGGATTGACAGTATCTATCTGAAGGGTAGAGGGCAGGGTTCAGCTTGGGTTCAGGATAATTACACAAGAAGCCCCATTCTGAGGTCTCTTTGCTCCCCTGCAAGGCAAAGGTAATTTTCAGTTAGAGGCACCGCACCGAATCCTGACGAAGTTACATGTTGGGCAATGCCACGAGGAATTCTCCGTACACTGAATTGCATTGTGAGCTCAGCAGGTCAGTCTTGTTCTGCTCAGTTATATAATGCATGTTTGGTGTTGTTTGTTAAATACTTTTTGTTTGCAGAATCCCCTCTGAATACAAGAACAGGGTTTTATTGTCCACGAGATAATTGCTTTAGTGGTTCCACTGACCTGTAGGGTAGAAGTCGAAATTGGGGTGGAAAAGATGCAATCCCAGATGAATAAAAGTGGTCCTGAAATGGAGTGATCCCTTTGTTTGTACAACGAGGCGCTCCAGCAAGTGGAGATTGTCCAGTCCGCTTTTGTCAGCTGCTTACAGAAGTCAAAGGTTAGAGGGTCAAGTGAGCCTACTGTACAAACAAGTGTACTCCACTGGAACAATCGCACACAGCAAGAGCTTGTTCTGCAATCTACAAACACTGTCCCCGCTCGGATTCTTTTTGTTGGTTCAGGGCTGATGAGCAAAACAGTTGCGTAAGTGGTTGACGTCCCTGGATTGCCGCCTTGTGCTTCGACCTCCAGAGTCACCCACTGGCGCAGCGAGTGCTCCAGAAGGGAGTCAAGGGACGCCACTCCAGATGTTAGCAAAGAGATGGGAACAAAGAGCTTTAATTGTCGGTGGTGGTGGTAAAGGGGGTAAGACGTGGCATGGTGCAGATCCTGGCCTTGGAGAGTTCCATGTTTCGGGGGAGGAAAAATAAGTATCTTTGTGTGTTTGTGCACATGTGTGTATGCCACAGTAACCCTACTGGTTTTGTTTGTTTGTTTGTTTGTTCCAAGCAAGCCAGTCTGGGTGAGTCTCCTGGAAGACTCCAGGGCTGCCGCCTCACCAATCCCCTTGCTTTAAGGAAGGACTCTGAGCAACAGGAAAGTTAGGCAGGAGAGGCGAGCAGGTGGGAGGCAGGAGGGAAGCAGGGGGTGAGGGTGATCGTGTGGGTGCTGTCCACAGAGGGATCCAAAAAGGGGTGCTGCAGGGGGTGAGGTCCCTGTGGCACCACTGTGGGGGTCCTTCTTTCTTAGGGCACCTCTTTGGAGCGTGCCTGCTGTGTGTATCTTCTGTAAGGCTAGGCTGTGGTGGATGCATAGCCTTTCCTGGCTGCAGCAGGTGAATTTAAATATTTCTAGGCTGACTTCCAGGCCAGAAGCCTTCCCAGGCATACAGCAATAAAATGCCTCCAGCTGCCACCTCTGAGGGACGCTCAGTTGGTGGCAACAAGGAGAAGGGCTTTTTCAGTGGTAGCCTCCCAGTCGTGGAACAAACTTCCTGCTGAGGCCCACCGGGCACTAACCTCACTATCTTTTCACCACCAGGTCAAGACTCAAGGAATCTAATCAGTTCAGATTTCGCTAGTGTTTAATCCAGGTTCAATCAGATCTTACCTTGCTGAAGTTATTGAGATTTTAGATACATTCAAAATTAGTTTTAAATTTTGTTTATGGCAATTTTTTTCCTAATGTTTTTTATATTGTGGTGCATTTTAGAGTGTATTTTAATGGATTGTTGTAAACCACCCAGAGAGATTTGGCTGTCGGGTGGCATAGAAATTAAATAAATAAATAAATGCATATAATAAAATTTGTAATAAAATACTGCAGTAATAAAAGCAGCAGATAGCCTGAACACAACAGACTGGGACAGAACCTACAATAAAACTGCAATTATAACCCAGTCTGATAAAACATGATCAGGGGAAGGCCAGAAAAAATGAGCACATCTCTAGGGCCTTCTTAAAATGATGAGAAGGCTCGGCAGAAACAGAGGCAGTTTATTCTAGAGGTGTCGTGCCACTGTGGAAAGGGCTTGTTCTCATGTAAAGGCCTCAAAGGTGGCCAAGTGAGAGGGGTCTCTCTTGCTGATCTTAAAATACAGGTTGATATATGTGAAGCCAGCCATTCTAGTACCTTGGTCCCAGTCCACTTGAGGTCTTTGGCCAGCATCCCCGTGCAAAAATACCAGCGGCAACATATCCCATCCATGGAAACCAAAGTTGCCTGGGGAACTGCAGGGTCTTTTACACAGCTACCATAAGAATGCAAGAAGAGCCACTCTGCATCAGACAGAAGGTCAGGGAGTCCTGGGGCAGTGGGGCTTCTCACCCATTGAGGGCACTTAGTCTAGGCAGCTGCAAATGGACATCTACATAAGATGCAGAGCGCAAGGCACTGCTGGATACGCATAAGCCACCAAGGTCAGAGTCTTACTCGTGACTGGTGCAGGGGCTCCAGGATTGCCCAGTGAGCAGAAGACAGCTGCACTAACAAAGGAACCGTTGCAGCATATCCTACACAATGGTTTGCATTGCTAAAATGAGTTCGTGTGTCCAAAATGTTCAGTACTGTTGATGTTGCTTCATTTAACCAGTGTGATCTGGGCAATGGGAAGTACATGTTCCTGTCTTCATTTTACTTTCACAAAGTAAGTAAAAAATATTATATTATGCAGATATTATATTATGTCTGCATAATGTAATATTCAAATCATGATCCCGGAGTCATCTGAGAATACAGCGTCCTGTTGGACTGCAAAGGGCAGGACAGGTGGAACCAAGGAGCCGATGTTTGCTTCTCCATCCTTGTCTATTTAATCTTCCAGATGGGCCTCCAACCCTATCAAAATGAGTCAGATTGCTGGGCTGGAGAAGCCCCAGGTTGCTGGAGATCCTGGCCCATCCTCCCCAGTCTCTGCCCACTAGGGGGTCCAATGTCTCCTCTCTTCAGAGCTGGTGATCAGAAGCCCCCAGACGTTTAGGGCAGGAGGAGCAACAGAGCTGAAATCCACCCCTCCAATATCTCACCTTGTGTTGCAATCTGAGCAGTCAAAAGCCACAGACCAGTTTCTTTGCAAAGTGTTCTTTATTGCTCCCAAGTACGATTCATCCAGAACAGATCTCTGAGCATGCACAGAGCAGTTTGTTGAATGCAATCTAGATTTTACCTCTAGGAACTCACCGTACATAAATGCCTGGGCCTCATCCCTGGCTGGGCCGGGGGGGCGGGGGTGCTTTCCGGTACTTGAGCATGCCTCCTCTCCGTACCAGATCCTGAAGATGAAGCTCAAATACTTTGGCCACTAAATGAGAAGGAAAAACTCCCTGGAGAAGAGCCTAATGCTGGGAGCAATAGATGGCAAAAGGAGAAGGGGGCGGCAGAGGATGAGGTGGCTGGATGGGATCACTGCGACGGTGGGTGTGGGGTTGGGGGGACTCCGGGGGATGGTGGAGGACAGGAGAGTGTTGTCTATGGGGTTGTGATGGGTCTGGCGTGACTAACAACAACAACCTCTCCATGCACTGCTCATTCAATTGGGCCTCCCACCTCTGTTGACGCCTCATCACAGAGTGGAGAATGGGGTGGGGGGGTGGGGCTGGCCTGTGCCTGAGAATTCCTCATCCTCAGAGCCCCCTCCCACTGCCCATACATCTTGGTCATTCCCAGAAGCTGCAGTCAAAAAAGTGTGATCAGGAAAAGAAAGGGAGCATCCAATTATGGGGAGGAGAGAAGGATGGAAAGTCTGGATAGGAATTATCCTGTCCTTTCTCCAGCCTCCTTACCCTCAGAAGTGCCCTCAATAGATGGGCCAAAAAGCCCGCCTTATGAAATCTGTGAGGTGTGAAGTTGGAGGGGTGAAGCTGAGCTCTGCTGCTCCTCTCACCCTATAAGTTTGGGGGCTTCTGCTCACCAATGGTGCAATGCATAGACTTTTACTGAATTCCATCTGTCAAGTGTAATGGTCATTCTCTCGCCTCTAGGGACCCTAGGAATTGTATTTCCCAAGGCAGGAGTCTGAGGATCTGTACCAACCGCAGTCTTTTAGCATCGTCAACAACTATATGGGCCAAAACGGACCTTGTTCTAATGGTGCAGGATCCCTGAACTGGATTAGGACCATTGTGCGTGGGTTGGAGGCTTTTAAAGAGCTAAATCGGGGGACCCGTGCCTGGTTTAGGTTAAATATGAAAACAAGACATAGCTAAAGAGTCTCTTTGGGTCCTTGGAGAAATTCTGAAATTCTGCTGGGCTGAGAGATCTGATTCCCATATTGTGGGCCTTCAAGCCCAAGCTAGCTATCCTTTCCACCAGAAAGTCCTGCCATGATATCAGGGAGTGAAATTCAGTTTAAGTCCTGCAAATAAAACAGGCTGGCAAATGGAAGTGAAGGGTCCTTTGTCTAAGCCAGCTCCTGTCAGCTTTTTCCTCTCATTGATTTCTGGTTGAGATTTGCATGTGAAGAGTGTCTGGGATTGCAGCCTTATCTCAAATAGCTCTGGTAATAAGGCAAAATATTCAATAGTCAACCAGACTGCCATTGATTTCAACTGTAAGAAGAGTGATGGCCATTTGGTAGGTAGCGAGCGAGAGATACGGAACCAGGCTGCTAGGTGGTGAAAATATGGGACTGCCAACACATCAGATCAGCGCTGACGTGCTCTTGAAGGATCAGAGGCTGCCCTTTTTGGCAACCCACACTGCTTCTTAGCCATACCGGGCACACTGAGAGCAGCTTTGTGTTTTCCAAAAAGAAGCTGAAAGAGGGACTCTCCTCTCCCCTCACGTCCTTACAGTAGAGGTGGCCTTGGTCTACAGCTTCCAGTAACTCTAGTCAGATAGCCCGTGAGGGATCATGGGAGTTGTAGGCCAAAACATGTGAAGGGCCACAGGTTGCCCACTCTTGCTTTAGAAGGCATCCGTGTGGCGGTGGGTTGCGGGTGCTGTTTCATCATTCTGGACCATGGCTCAGTGGCAGAGCACAGGTATTGCATGAAGAAGGTCCCATTTTCAGGTTGCAGCATCTCCTGGCAAGGAGAAAGGTCCTTTGCTTTGAAAGCTGCTACCAGGCACTGTGGGCAGTGCTGAGCTGGATGGATGAATGGCCTGACTCAACAGGCATCTATCTTCGTATACGTCTTCCACAGCTGAGATGTGTAGGAGGTTTCAGTCCATACAACAATCTCAAACAGATGACAGGGAAAGGAGCAGGTGATAAGAGATAGCTCAGACTAGAGGTACAAGGATTTTGTTAAATCCATTCCAGCTATGGTTCCTGGATTGTCAAGGAATTTCTTCCATCGTCCACTCGTTAGCAGAAGTGTCTGGAGATGGTGGGATATTCAGGACAGATAAAAGGAAGTTCTTCACCCAGCACAGTATGCACTTCCCTTCCACAAGGTGTAGTGATGACCACTCATGTCCTGCTTGTAGGTTTCCTGTGGGTCACTGGTTGACCACAGTGGGAACAGAATGCTGGAGTAGTTGGACCCTTGGTCTGATCCAGCAGGACTCTTCTGATGTTCTTTTGGCTCCTCCTGCCCTTTAGACTGCTTTTGAACACCAAGAGGAGACGTGACGGAGGGGTACAAATGCTGGGACAATGGAGAGGGAAACCTTCTCTTGAACCCAAGGGGGTCACCCCATGAAGCTGATCGGTAGGAGATGCAGGACAGAAGAAGGGAAGTTCTTCATACAGAGCAGGGTCAAATGATGGAATTCACTGCAAGATGTGCTGAGGGCCACCAGGTTGGATGGCTTTACAAGGGAGTGGGATAGATCCCTGGGGGAGAAGGCTTCAATGGTTGCCATCAGCTGGCTTCTGTGCTGCTTCTGGTACCTGAGACAGTATGTCTGTGCACCAGTTGCTGGGGAACATGGATGAGAGGGTGCTGCTACACTCAAGTTCTGCTTGTGGGTTTCCACAGAGAGATAGTTGGCCATGGTGTAAACTGAATGCCACACTAAAAGGACCCTTGTTCGGATCCACCTGGGCTCTTCCTACACACTTGATGGATTTTTGTTAGGAACATACAAGAACGTTGTTCTTCTTCCACTAATGGTTATTAGAACACATGTGCAAGTTTGTGCAAATCGCTCCCAAAAGTTACAAAACAAAACCTCCAAAGTGGCCTGTGTGCCACAAAATCTGCACGACTCACCAAAAAGCCAGCCTGCACTTCGGTCCCTCGCAGATCCCTCCTGCATCCTGAACTTGCACACAGGTGGGAGCAGAGGAGCGTGTTGCGGCTGGCCAAAGGTTATTCCCTCTCAAGCATCGCCTCCTGGAGGCTGCGCAGGGCTGCCCTGGAGGTCAGGCCCCTGCCAGGCCCGGCTTCTGAGCAGTGTGGTCACTTACGCATTGCAAAGAAAGAGGACCAATGAGTGTGCTTGTTCACCTAGCACATGCCTACGCCATGTGGCCATTGATGGAAATGTACTTTGTATGTTGGCAAGGGTACAATACACCTCACCATAGTGAGGTACAGGTGACTTGTGTGACTGCGTGGTCTACTGCTGTCCAGGTGATAACTACCTGGAGAATACCATATATAATACAATACAATAAAATACAATACAATATAAATAGGATGATAACAATGTCAAGGCTCTGCCTCCTGATGGTTCTTCTGTTTTTTGCTGGATCGGACTGGGCTACACTTCAAACAGCGGTCAGTTTGAATATGGTTTAAAGAGAAAAAGGCCTTCAAAGAGAGGACTGTCCTCTTTGATGTCGGTAACCAGGCCACTGAAAGCAATGCAGGAAGAGGACTGTTGTGTCTCCTTTACAGTGTTTTCCCTGAACAGATCAGAGCTGTGGTCTTGCCTCATCCACTGGTTCTCTTTGTGATGCTAAACTTGGTGGTGGTGTGCGCTTCAGCAGGGAGAGTCCCCACCGTCTCTCCTCTGTTCCTTGTCATCCAGCATTCCTATTTTCTTTTTTAGAACGATTGAATTGCTTTGGTCATTCCAGAAGCACAGGCATTGCTTGACAATTAAGACAGATTCATTATTCAACAAGGGGGAAGGAACCTTTCCATTTCTTCTCCTCCCTTACTTGCACATAAAAAATGGAAATGGGCTCAGCAGATAAATATTTTTAAATGAGTGCACATCACAAAAAGCAACCTTTCCCAACCTAGGACCCATGATCCTCGGTGCCATGATCTCCCCAATGTACAGCACATTTGGAGAGCACCAGGTTGGCATCAAAGTCCACCAACGGGAAGAAAAATGCTCACCAGATGGTTTTTTTCAATGAGTTTTTAGAATCAGAGAAACAGACATCACAGGGTCCTCCTGTTCTTCCAACCCAAAGCTTTTTCCTCCAGCATAGGAAAGTCGGTATGGCCTGGTCAGAAAGAAGCATGTGTCGCCCTTCAGGGTTTAGCCTCTCTTCAGGTTCTCTAGAAGTTGCATTTCTGACTGAGGTCTTGGATGTATCTCATGTGTGAGTTACAGGCGTAGAAATGCACGCACAGGAACAAAGGGCGCATGCACTGGAGGGAGTGTATTCTGCATTGTGGCTCAGAGACCAAGCTGTGACCCAGAAAGTCCCTGGTTCAGACCTCACCTCTGCTATGAACTTGCCAGGTGTCCGAAAGCAAGCCACAAGCTCACGGTCCCCCATCTGCAATAAAGAGGATAAGAAATCAGACTTACCTTACAGGTAGTCAATGCATGTGCAAGTTTTGCAACAAGTGGAAGTACTGTACTAGACTATTCAAAGGGCATCACCTGTTTGGCACCTCTTCCGTGCGGGTTCAGGCCCCAGGCCTTTTGTGTGTGCATACCCAGGGGCTGGCTGGGAAGGTGAGCCATATACTTGATTATTACATATTTTATTCTTGTTCTCTGCGTGTTCACCACCCAGAAAGCCCTGCGGGGTTATAGGGCAGTATATAAAAAAGTAATACATGCTTAACAATAAATATACAAAGCTATTGCAGTTGCTCTTGTTGTGCTTAGCCTGCCAATTCACACACTACAGTTTACTTCGGTTAAGGCTTTTAACCTGCTTTTCAGCCAAAAAAGACTTCCAGAATGGCTGACGCTCAGTCAAGAAAAAAAGCCAGACTTTGCCCCCAGGTTTACCTACTAAAAGACAGCAAATGGCGGGCCTTCCTCGTGGTGTAATAGAATGGAGGGGCTTCTTGGTATTAGTCTCTGAGCGGTGCGCCACATTCCTCTCTTCATCTGAGAAATAATGGAAAAGGTCATTCAGATCATGCAGTTGTTTGTCGCACACACACACAATGAACAAATCAGCTGTTGCCCTTTCCCCCCTTTAAAGCAGGCACTCAGCCCTGAAAAGAGAGCACTCCATTCCCCTCTGGTGGTTTGTCTGGCTCTTCTTTTTCTGCCGCTTTCATGGCTGCCGGTTTATTGTCCCATGGAACTGTCTCTCGGGTGGTTTTCGCCTTTCAATATAATCTGCACCAAGTGAGGCCTGCAACAAAAAGTTGCAGTGCATCCTCAGCTCCTAAAAGCAGTGCTCTAGTTGCCAGGTGGCCACCTGCCCATGCCCAGCAAGCCATTCTACCCCCCCCCCACCCCATTTTCTTTCTTTTGCAGCAAACACTCAGCATCCTATAGTTACGGAGCTTGTACTGTTCACGCTGGTCTGGGTTGTTGTGGGGTGGGGTGGCTTGGCTCTGGAGAAGGCCATGGGCTTTCCCCCGAGTGGGTTTTGCGTACTTCTGAAGACTTCTGTGTCCCCCACCCCACCCCACCCATCCCCATCCCAGGGTTCCGGTATGCTTCCCTTTGGTTTCTCCATTGTCCCATTTCAGTTTGATTTTTATCAACACTCACAGGCTAGGTTTGCTATTTGAGGGAGCGATTGCAAGCCTGTGGTATCCTAAATGGGCACCTTGGTGCAAAAGAAGGGCTGTATGTTTTTAAGGGATGCTCAAGGCCACCTTGCACTGGGGCT
The DNA here is from genome assembly GCF_004798865.1 of Varanus komodoensis. Taxonomy (NCBI): domain Eukaryota; kingdom Metazoa; phylum Chordata; class Lepidosauria; order Squamata; family Varanidae; genus Varanus; species Varanus komodoensis. The sequence goes on from NW_025335606.1 coordinate 11,864,077, forward strand.
ACCAGTTCTGGTATATAAAGCACCCAGTCTGATCTGGGCAACGGGAAGATTCTGCTGCTCCCAGTGCAGCATGAACTGACCTTGGGACCGTGCTAGAAAAGCAGTGTTTGACCCGGGCCGGCTGCTGTGTCCTTACTACATCAGCCTGCAGACCCGTCCTGTGTAAGAGATGCGAAAGTCCCGCACTAACAGGAGGGGGTCTTCTCGCGTGAAGAGGAGCCCTTGGATGCCCGTTTTATGGTGATATATGAAGTGCCTTTTGTGGGTATTCCTAAGGTTAAAAATAACATGCACGCTTAATGCACACCTTCCTGACGGAAATAAGCAGATAAATATGTTACCGTCCTAACCTCCCTCTTACGCGATGTTTATTTGTGTCTTCATTCCAATTGTTTCTTGTTACATAATGGTTTTGTACACAGCGGAGTACTTAACGTAATTTATATCGATCTCAATTGCTCTCATTTGTGCATACTTAATTCAGAGAGGTAATCAAATTGATTTCTAGGGCCTACTTTTTAAGAGATTGTACTAACACAGATATACAAGAGGTTGCTGTAACTAAATTAGAGAGAAAAGGAAAACATTTTAAACCTTTGGAAGCCCTTTTTTGACAGTCATTTCATTGTGCTCAGCATTACTGACATAATTGAATTTCCCTTCACATTGAGGTCTGTTTGAAATCAAATTGAGAAACTGTTTTTTGTTTTTTGTTAGTTCCATTGGGCAGATAACTCAGTTGAGCTCGATTCATTCAGCACATATAAAACAATATGTAATAAATCAATATGCAAGCTTTCCCCTTGCAAATTGCAGAGTGAGGTAGGAATGAATTGCATATGATTATTATCTAGACAAAGCTCTGTGAGAGACTTCAGTGCATGAGTAATGCTGCTCTTCCAAGCATATTTACTCTGGAGTAAAAATCCTCTGCCTGTACTACCCAGAAATACTCAGGAGTAATAATCCTATGGCCAGCAACCCACAAGTAAGTTCCATTGCATTCAGTGGGGCTCACTGCCAGTTAAGTGGGTGTAGTCCAAGGATGGTGCTTTTGGCTTAATTTCATGCCAACATTGTCCCAGTTCCAAAAGCTTTCTGCAAGCCATCTTGAGAGCATGATCTCTCCTTCCGCTGGCTAGCTGCTGGGAAAGGAAGGAAGAGGGCAGGAGACACACACCGAGAGAAGGAGAGTCTGAAAACTGGGGAGAGAAAGGGGTGGCCCTGCCCACTGCCAGCTTCTGCCCCATCCCAAAAGAATACCCATAACAGAATTTGGTCCTCAACAAAAAAGGGTTTCCCAGCCTCATGGGATATTGCCCCATAGAACTTGCAGGGTGAACATGCCTAGAATTGTGCCATGTCTCCGGTTAAAGCATTTTGGACACCAAATTGAGTGGTCGTCTGGGGCACCCTGTGGATGTTAAAGTGTATGATGTGTCCTTTCAGTATCCACCACTTTGTGCATTTGGGGGTCTGCATGCTCATTCCCCAGGCTGAAGCCCTAGATTTCTGCCCCCAAAGTCCCATCCTGGTGGCAGCACTGGGCATCTCCCCCATTTCTGTTAAAAAGATTTGCAAATCTTTCATTTTGGATAGAATGTCCCATGTCCCCTGCCCAGCCCAATGGATTTTTCCTCTCCTTATTCTCTTTCCTGCCAATATTCAGTTAAATTATGGCATTTACTACCAGAAAATGTCGTATTGGCCAGCAATCTGGATGGCTTTAAAATCAACTAGGAGATGAGACACATTCACGAAAGAGAAGGCTAACAATGGCTATATGCTATCTCCAGCATCTGAAATAGTGTGCCTGTGTTGGGAACATGTTTATATTGCGAGCTGTGCAGCAAGCCCAAATAGGGGCTATTGTAGCAGCATATAAATTTATTAAATAAATAAAACGTTGCACCCATGTCCTGCTTCTGGGTTACTGCAAGGCAGCAGTCAGGCCACTGGGTGAAAAGAAAACTGGACTAGGTTGATCTTTAGTCTGATCCAGCACCATTCTTGCAATACAGTTTGTCTCCTTTTGCATGCTAACGCTGCCTATCCCCAGTTGTGCACATACACACATGTGTGCATGCTCACACATGCACATGCCCATGCACACATGTATTTAAAGAATGTATACTGCTTTTCCCTTCCAGATTGATCGATTCAAAGCAGCTAATATCAGCCAAAAAACAAGATAGCCCATCAAAAGTGGGTAATATTCAGAGAGACAGACTAAAGCAGCAGATAAAGCAGTATTTGAAAATCCTGTAATAATCCAAAAATAATTTAAGCAGCTGAAAAAGAAATAAGCTTTTCTTCTTGCTGGACAAAAAACAGTTTATCATGTGTTGATAGATAGTCCATATAGTTTAACATAGTCTTTGTTTATCCATTAAAAAAACACTTTTTTAGTGTTCTTTTGTTTCAATGGCTCTTTCTTATGTTTCTTTACCTTTTAACTGGACTTGGACTGGACAGTGCTTTAAGTGGAGGAATGCTTCAGAACAGAGGACTGTCCCATGGCAGTCCTTGAGAGAGCTCTGTGGACATGGCTATTCTACCTAGAGAAGCTGACCAAAGTGGTAGTGGAATTTTGCATCAAGACCGTGGAGAGGGAACCACATTCTCCATCTCTGGAGGCAGCAGGCGAGCTCAGAGGGCTCAGGATGAGCCTCATGGCACACTGCTCCGCCCCCCACCCTCTCACCGCCACCCCATCTCCCCATTTCTGCCGCCTGAGGCAGCTTCCTCATTCCTCCTACGGTTAGGCAGCCCTGGAGGCAGAACCTCTCACTTAGCTGGTCCCCTAAGACTGCCCCAGATCATCTGCTGTCACCCCCTACTGGTTTATAGCTGCTGATCTGGGGAAATATTAAGAGAACTCTGGTGTCGCCTGCTTATATACTTGGCTGTATAATTCAAAGCCAGTACAGGGGGATGGAAGGTCCCAATCTCAGAATCCACCCAGACCAGAACAGAGCTAGTCACACTAAACACCTCTTGAGTCTTTCCACTTGAGGGTTTCCCCCGTGAAGTCAAATATCCCCCACTCCCCTGTTGATGCATCCTTTTCAAAAATAGGAGTGTCCTTAAGAGGCAGGGCCGAGGGTCTCTCCCCAGCCAGCACTTGCCCTGCACAGCCTTCTATCACTCCCTCCTCACTCTGCTTTCTTCAGTTTTCAAGTTTTTATTATTTTCTACCAATAAAACTATGATTGTTCAAAGGACATCGGACATACTGGGTTGTGATCGTATTCTCTTTACAATTGATGTATATTTCAGCCCTAGGTATAATCCCTCTTCTCTAGCCATTGTTAAAAAAAGTCCCAAGTTTGGTAGTGTCTTCTTTTTCCTTAAGAGACAAAGGCAGCCTGTCCATTTCCGCGCAGTCCAGGATCTTCTTTAGGAGGAGTTCTTCAGTCGGTATTTCTTCGTTCCTCACTACGTTTTCTTACACACCTCCTACAGCTCCACTTCCCAAACAGACATCTTTTCAGAGCACTGACGGCAGTTGCTTTTTCATGCTTTGTAAGAACAGTTTGAAAAGCTATCAGCCTATGTCCACACCCCTGTTATTTATCTGTGTATTCACTGAGAAGATTTATAGCCCACCTTTCTGAGTGAAACCTCATCAGCAGGTGTGCCATGAACTCTTTAAAGCCGCAACAGTATAAAGATCAGAAGATCAGAAAGCTCAGTTAAAATCAGGCAGCAACGTACTTGATGATCCATCCAGTCAGAAGCGAATTTAATTATGTGCCAAGGAGATCAGGCGAGTCTTTAAGGCCCGTTGGAGGGCTGGTAATGGAAGGACCGGGTGAACACCAGTCAGAAAAGATGATTTCCACAAGCCGGGGTTGCAGTTAGCACCAAACTATGGGACGTACGTCTTTCTCCTGCCTGGGCTTATGGACTGAACTTAGCCAGAATTACAGGTATCTGAAGAAGAATCACATGTTATCTGAGACATGGGGAAAGGACAATATTCCCACCTCCTGGCATTCTCTTTAAAAGGTGCTTCCAGGCAGAGAGGGTCTTTTACTGGACTGGGAGAATTGTGTGTGCAAATTCTCAGACGGCTCAGAAAGATAGCTTAAGGAGGCATGAACTTCCTTGCCCTCCATTAATCTCACAACAGGATCAACTAATATGCTAACACTTTTAATGTCAGCGTTAAGGGTGCATTTTTTAGTATTCTGCAACAGCTAGGCTTGCAAGCTTGTTTCATTAAAGATCGCACGCTAATTGAACTCGCTTTCTAGTTCATACATATAGAGTGATTCATTAATCACTCGTCCTCATTACAGATCTGATCACTTCTCCATAATGCATCCAAGGGGACATTATGATGTTTTGCTCAGAGTTAAGGAATGGATTGTACAATTAGTTGGACGTTGTCGCCCTGATCGTTGCAAAGAGATATGCGCCCGCTTCGTGCCGTGTATCTGGTGGACCTGCTGTCATGACTCTGTGTCAGTCCAGAGGGGGAGGGGGCTCCACTGCCCCACATGCCTGTACATCACTTGCTGACAGCATCAAGGGGGCAGTTTGCATGCGCGAATGGGCCTTACAGATGGAATACTGCAGGCGGAACATTCCTTCTGCCTGAAGCGTGCACTTTGCAGCACCTGGCTGACAGGAGCTTAGTGGATGGCAATTGGGTTGGAGTCAGATGCATGCAGGTGAGAGAGTTGTGGGGGTGGTCCAGTTTCACAGAAGCATCGCACAAGCAGCAACCTAACGTGTGGGTTGCAATCTGCCCTTGAAAGCAAAGGGCCCATCACTCCATTGTGCTGGATCAGGATCCTCGCATGAGTGGAACCACGTGGCACAGAGCGGAAAAGGTTGCTGTGTAGTTGTGCTTGCCTTCCACTCACGTCGTATGAAATCTGGATCCGCCCCATCAAGTGATGCATCGCATGTGTGAATCCGCCTGGGATGAAGGAAGCGATGACAGAAGTGTATGCTTTGGATTGTGTTTGCGGTGATGTGAGGCAATCTGAACATTCGGATCGTGGTGTTATATACAGAGTGCCCAATTTGCGCAGGCCATGTCCTCATTTGATGCTGCCATCTTCAGGTGACATGTAGGCGTATGTGAACTGCTTCCTGCCGGTCAGCACTTGAAGGGTGACCAGGCCTAATTAAGCAGATACGATGGATGAGCTAAGATGAAAGGGAAATGGAAGATGTTATTTTTCTGGTGGCCCCTTACATGCACTGCAGTCACCAGGAGAAGGAAGTATATGTACGAGTATGAACCAGACAGTTTTGAGACCGGATCTGAACTATGCAAACTGCTCATTAAGGTGAGGCAGTGGCTGTGCTGAACCAGTGCCTGGCCGAGGTAATGGGCTGGATGAGGGCCAATAAACTGAAGCTCAATCCAGACAAGATGGAGGTCCTGTTGGTTGGCGGATCGGGCTTCGGAGAGGGTGGATTTGACCTAGTCCTGAATGGGGTTGCACTCCCTCTTAAGGACAAGGTCCGCAGCTTGGGAGTGCTCCTCGACCCGGAGCTTTCATTGGAAGCTCAGGTGACAGCAGCAGCGAGGAGTGCTTTCCTCCAGCATCGGCTGATTCATCAGCTGCGCCCCTACCTGAAGTACGACTGCCTCGCGACAGTGACACATGCGCTAGTGACTTCCCATCTTGACCTCTCTAACGCGCCCTACGTGGGGCTACCCTTGAAGACGGTCCGGATACTTCAATTGGTTCAAAATAGAGCTGCCAGGCTGCTGACGGGGACTGGGCGTTATGTTCACATGACTCCAGTTCTCTGTCAGCTTCACTGGCTTCCCATTGAAGTCCGGGCCCAATTCAAGGTGTTGGTGATGACCTATAAAGCCCTAAACGGCTTGGGTCCTGGTTACCTGAAGAAGCGCTTACATCCATATATGCCCAGCCGCCCCTTGAGATCAGCGGGAGAGGCCCTTCTCCGGGAACCCTCTGTGAAAGAAATTAGGAGGGTGGGTACTCGGAGGAGGGCTTTCTCTGCAGTGGCACCTAAGTTATGGAATGCGCTCCCCAGAGAGGTCTGCCTGGCGCCATCGTTACTTGTTTTTCGGCGCCAGGCGAAGACCTTTTTATTTAAGCGGCATTTTAACTGTTAATATTATTGGATTTTATCTGGCCAGGGCGGCTTATTTTATATTGTATTTTTGTATTTTTAATCTAATGTTTATATTTTTTTAATTTAATGATTATAATTATTTTAATTTATTGTTGTAAGCCGCCCCGAGGCTTCGGCGAATGGGGCGGCATAAAAATATTTAAATAAATAAATAAATATTACTTGGACACTTTGGGAAAGCCCACATCTGGCCCCAGAGTGCAAAAGGATGTAGATCCACATTTCCAGATAAAGCAGCTCGCAACAGGTATAAGGACAGCACTCCTGGATTAGACCGAGTGTGTGCCAAGTCCCACCTTCTGTCCACAGAGTGTTCAGTGAGGAAGTTGCGGAAATCCCCAACAGAGTCAGATGCTCGCATGTGTGTGGTCTGACCTGTAGGCATCACTACCGACAGTTTTTATCTGAGACAGACAAATCCCGAGGTCTTGCAAAATGCAAATGAGCTTCGATTCGTATGATTCCGACCTGCAGGTTCCCATTTGTTGCGAAGATTGAGCTTTTAACATGGCAACAACCATGTTACTCCAATATACTCAGGAGTCACGGGGAGGAAAATACAGGGACGATAAGCTGGGAGAGCTAGTGATAGATGTGCCCTGCTGTCCGTGTCTGTCTGCACTCTTGCAAAAGTCCTGTTGAGGAGAACAAGCAGGACTGTGGAAGAGGAAACTGGCTGCAGCCCGGAGAGCCACACTCTGTATGAAAAAAGTGGGCAACAGGGAGGGCTTGGCCCAATTTCTTTGTCAGATTCTTGTATCACATTTATACCCTTCTTTTCTGTCCCTTCAAGGAACCCAAGGCAGCTTAGAAGATTCTCCTCCTCTCCATTCCATTCTTACAACAACAACCCTGTGAGGTAGGTTAGGCTGAGAGTCTGTGACTGGCCCAGAGTCACCCAGTAAGCTTCATGGCTGAATGAGGACTACAACCCACATCTCTCAAGTTCCCATCCAACCCTCTAACCGCAGCACCGCACTGGCTTCCTAATTTCTTGCAGCCCTCAGCCTCATTTCAAGCCCTCCAAGAATTTATCCGTTCAGATTTCTGGCTAGTCAGATCTCCCTTTCTCCTGGTGGCCTGATCAGTGGAGAGAAAAAGAGGAGGGAGAGAGAGGACTGGATTAGCAGGAGAGAGAAAGCAAACTTGGCCTCTCAAGCAGCGGTACCTGATCTCCAGCATGCTGGCCCCAAGGGAATGGGGCTTCTGGCAGGAAAAACCTTTCCACGCCCTGTGATGTGATGGGAATGCTTAGCTTAGTTTAATACCGATACCCTGCATTTCCATGCTGCTGCTATTATTCCCATCTCTTTTGCTCCTGCAAAGAATCCAAGGCAGTTGGCATGGTCCTTCTCTCCACGTTTCCCTCACAACAGCCCTGTGAGGTAGGCAAGGCTGAGAGTTGGGGACTGGCCCAAAGTCCCCCTATGAGCATCTTGGCTGAGTGAGGACCAGAAGACCAGTCTCCTGAGTCCCAGTTCACCATGCTGACCCTGCCACTGTGCCACACTCTGACCGCAAAGTAGGAGGCCCTTCCAAGTTCTTTTTGGAGCTGGACTGGAGATGGAACACGGGAAACAGTGTTTGTGGTTCCCAGGTGCCTTTCCTCTTTCTGAGGTCCTGGGAAGTGGCGGAAACTGTACAAAAAGCCCCAGCAAAGCCCCGGTGGGGAGACTCCTCACAGAGTTCTACATTCTATGAAGAGCCCTCTCCTCTCCGCACATGCAGGACAATGAGATAAACCACCTTCATAGATTTATAGAGAGCTTCCATAAAGCAGGGGCAAGAGACCTCAGGCCAGCTGTAATCCCAACCCAGCCCCCCAGATGGCCTTTCCAGATGCTTTCCCCATGGTCTTTTTTCATGCCACCCATCATTTGCTGGTATTTCTCTTCTGCTGGTCGCCTCACCCGCCACTGAAATAGGAGTGAGATGAATTCAGCCATTGGACTGGAACATCCCTGGGGGAAATGGGGCACAGCTTGCAGATCACAGAGCTGATGGTTCTGTGCGGGGCTTGCCTTGAGAGTGGTTCAGAACTGCAGCTATTGCAGGACTTGGCCCCTGGATGGGATGGTGTAGGACCGTCCTTCTTTTCTCCAAGAATGGTCCTGGCTGCCAGCATGTAACTGGGCCAAGATCAAGGCAATGCTCTTGACATCTGAGACCCTAAACCTCTTGGGACCATTTTATCTGGTGGAACAGCTTCTTCCATATCAACCAGTCATTCCTTCAGATCTGAAGATTAGGACTTCCGGGTTTCAGTATTGCCCTGATGGCAACCAGAGGAAGGGCTTTCCCAGTTGTGTCTCACAACTTAGAATCCTCTCCTGTCTGCACTGCCACATGCAACTTCGATGGTATTTGGGTACCTGTTAAAAAAACTACTGCTTATAATGCCTAGTTTAGAGTTGAATCCTACATCTGTTAAACAAACAAACAAACAAAAATCTAAAGCTTTGCTAGCTGGGGAATGCTGAAAGGTGAAGAATTTTTTTTGGTCTCAGGGTGCATGGAATTGTACCCTTACTGAAATTTCTTGTTGCATTAGGGTTGCTAATTCAGTTTGAATTTTTTATTATTATTATTATTATTATTATTATTATTATTATTATTATTATTATTATTATAACATTTCTATGCCGCCCCTTGCCGAATTTTAACAAACTCCATTTGGATTTCAGTTTAACAGATTGTGTGCACCCACTGGAATTTGTTAATGAAAGGCAGTCTGTAAACACTTTAAATAAAACAATCAAGGAGCCTGAGTTTTCTTGTTGCCAGTGTGGGGTAGTTTTCGTAAAGGAGGCATTGGGATTCTCTTGGTTGCTTCCTTGGTTGCATCATTCATCTTTGCAGCCAGCCTTCTGACCTGGTTACCAGGATTTGTGTTGTTAAATGTCTGGTAAGAACTAAAAATGTTCTTGTTTGACATGTCTTTCCCTCTTTTTTCCATCTCTTGAGGCTCTTGCTTCTGAGAAATAACCTGATGCTGTGGCAGTTTGCTTTGCTGGCTGTGAATGCTAATGAAGTTCCAGAGCAACTCGCCAGAACGTCCACACAAGCCTTTCAGATTTCCACTGCCTTCTGTTCTTTTCTGCTTCTCATGATTCTCCTAATTTCCAAACTTCAGGCTTTGAGCACCATTCCATATGTAGCTAAAAATGGCACCACGCACATACCATTTGGAGGAATCAGCAGATTTGGGGAGTATGCCAAGATTTGCAGAAAAGCAACACATCTTCATACTTTCCCTGAAGGCAAAGAACCTAAATACAAGACAGTGATCAGCTGTGGTGATTTTTCAGCTGTGTTTGTTTTGGAGTGGCTTTTTGTGTCGTCCGAACCTGACTAGCGTGGTTTGTGCACAGCTAACCAACCATGCTGCTTTTTGTCTGTGTTCAGACAACACAGCAGGGCGCTCTGAAACAAACACGGTGTGCAGTCCACCATGGCATATTGTCATGCGAGAACCCAGGGACTGTGAACTTTGCATTCTTCAGCTACTGGAGAGGCGGGGGCAAAAAAGTCAGCAGTGGGGAGTGATCGAATGAAGAGCCTGCAACCCTGAACAAAGAACTCTGCTCTCTGCCATGTTTGTTGCAGTCACCATTTATAATTCCAAATTTTCCCAGTCCGCTGCTATTATCTTTCTGTTCCTTCCCAGAGAGACTCAGGACATTCCCTCAGAGATAGCCCAGCTCAGCACTGATGGCCCAAAACGTTTTGCTACCAAGTGGTGGTGGAAGCCCTGCGAGGAATGACCCCAAAGGTGCCTGCCACCTGCCACAGCCTGCCGGATGGTTGGCCTGGCCCTGCAACGCAAAAAAGCCAAATGGTTCTCCCTGTGCATTCTGTGCAAAGGCAACTTAAAATAAAACAATCAACTCAGTAAGGAACAATGATCTGGGCTTTAATGGTGCATGGAAACCTGCTGCAACTCCTGTCTGTTAATGGCACGGTGGTGCAGAATAATAGGCAGCTTTTATTGCAGTGTTTCATTTCATCACAAATAAGGGGAAAAATAGGGGTTCTAAGCTCCATAAGAATAAAATTATGTATGCAAAATGAGGGGGATGATATAATAAAGGGAGGTAGAAAGGAGGTTGTGATGCTGCAGTAAAGGTACATTAAAAAGCCATTCAGTTTATTTTAAATCAGGATTTACCCAATTTGCATCTTCCAAACAGAACATGGACTTAGATCCAATCTATGGTCAAAGTTCATAGATTTCTGAGCTTGCAATGTGATTTGCAGATCAAGGAAAAAATGTGTTCAATAGCATGCATCCATTGGGAAAATATGCATGAGAAACAAGTACTTTTGAAAATTGCACATAAATCTACTTTAATCAATAGGTGTGCATTTCAAAGATACTTGCATATACATGTTGAAATCTGCATGGATTTTCATGCAAAAAAGGAAAATATCCAAAGTTCACAATCTGATACTAACTCAAGTTGGAACAAGCGTTGAGATGAAATTCAGAGGACTCCGACTTTGCTGTTTCAGCCTCAAGGTATGGATGACGCAATATGCCCAAACCGACCAAGCTTTGCACATGAGGCCAAAGAAAACCTAAACAACTGAACTCATATTTGTCCTCTTCATCCCTCATTGATAAGTAAAGTAGTTCAGGACTGGGGCAAAGGCACATTGGACTCTGCTGATGAATCTCTGGGCAATTTGCAGTAAATCACCCCATATCGTTTCACAAGCTTCAAATCTACTCACCCTGATGTTGAAAATTTTAATAAAATTCTCCAAAGAGTTTCAGCTAAACTTTTCTCAGGAACACCCAAAAGAGCGATAAACCATAATTCAAACAACAAGATTAAATGCATATATAGTTGCCAAATATTTGGCAGGCCATATTTTTAAAAACACTGATGAAATATGGAATTTACCTTGGTATAACTAACCCTTAACTTACTAACCCTTAGCCTGTATAGGCATCATAATTAGGAATGGGCAAATCCGTCACTTTCACTTTCAGCTGCAATTGTATGTATTAAGAGTCAAGTTCTTTCCCAAATAGGAAGAACTTTGTGAATTTGGTTAAATTCTTATTTAAAAAATGAAACGGATACACATTTGCACCAGCCAGATGCAATAAGTGTTACTGATTCTTGCTATAACTCGCTGTTCTGATCGGAAGCATTTTAAAGTAGGTTCAATAGATTCCCTTTGTGACCAACTATTAGGTATTTATACATATAGAGAGATTCATTATATGATAAATGGCTTTACATCGGTGATGGCTTTTCAGTGAGAAATTATGTGAGCTTTAGCATGCAACCCTACGTCAATTTACCTAAGAGTAAGCATCATGGAGCTCAGCAGCACTTACATCAGAACAGTCCTACATTTGCCAAGCACCCTCTGTGCTATTTTTCGGAGGTCCAGCAATATGCCCTTTGTTCTCTCAAGCTTTTAACAGCGTTTAATTGCTTTTAGGGCTTGGTTTGATTTATCCCCCCTGTCAATTATTCTGGGCTACCTTTCATCTGCTGTTTTTAAGGGGGCTCAGAGTGTTTGCTTTTATGTACTATTCTTAGGTTTTGAGGCTTCAGCAGTAAGACAAGACATGCGCTTTAGAAGACTTTAGCTTAGATCTTGAGTTTGCCCTTCTCTGAGCAGAAAGGTCTCCAATCCAGTGGAGGATCCTACAGGTGGATCCAGGGGACATGGAAGAGATGAGCTTTGCTGTTTCTTCCCATCACCTCCAGCATCCCCTCACTTTCTGGAGGAGAACTTCCTTTTCCTAGAGCCCAGATGGGCTGCAGGGAGGAAGGAGATCCGCAAAAGGGTCTCCCATCCTTCTGCCAGTGGGAGCTGCCTGTGAGCGGACTTCTTCCCACAGGAATGTAGGAGGCAAACCACTATAAATGAACTCCCTGGCAACTGTAGGAAATAAACTGCTCGTGTGTACAAACCTCTAGTCTGATCCAGCAGGGCTCTTCTTACATTTTTGGGAAAAGAGGGAATGGCTTAATTTATCCTATAGAAGCAGGTTCCAGGACCGGGACCTATACTGGGCTACAGCCTAAATTTGGCCTACATGGGTTCCCAGTCCAGCCCCATCACCCCCCCCCCCCCCCCCGCCACTAATTGTTTGGTGCTTTTGTGACTTTTGTGCAGAATTTTACCCATTTGAAAAGCTTAAAAGTTCTGACTGGCAGTACCAGCTTGATTATGATGATTATTTATATCCCTCCTACTCCCAGTGACTGGGAATAGCAGCTGTTGTGTTGTCGTTGTCATCCTCGCCTTGCATTTATATCTGGCCTTTCTTTCTCTTGTGAGGAACCCAAGGTAGCCTAGACAGCTCCATTTCATTAGCATAACAACAACCCTGTGAAGTAGGTTTGGCTGAAAATGAGTGACCCAAAGCCACCCAGGGAGTTTCATGGTCAACTGAGAAGTAGCACCTGGCTCTCCTGGTTCAGCACTCTAACCACCACACCTCCAAATAGGAGACTTTGGCCCTGGCCCCTTTGCCTCTGCCCTGCCATTTTGCCTTTGGCGCCACCTACCACACGCAAGTGATCCCCATGAGCTTCTCTGTACTCAAGTTGACCCTCGGGCTGGACGACACTGACACCCTCCCCTGTGCATGGCAGTAAAAACCAAAAGCAGGCAAGCGCTTGAAATCTGCCTGGGAATGTTTGTGTCCCACCATCTAATAATCCAACGCACTCATAATCAGGTCACAGAAATTAATCGGGTGATGATGCCCAACTCTTGGATGCTGGATGGAACCTGGTGTTTTGAGTCTCAGCTAGTTGTAATGGCCCTGGACCGAAGCACCAATGACTCAGGGAATGGAGAAGACTAGAGGAAGGGGACCAGGCGGGGCACATAACCGACTTGTTATGCAGAATGTCCCAAATTTGATCCCTGGAATCTACAGGTAGGGCAGAAAAATTCCTTCCTGAAACCCTGGAGGGATGCTGCCAGTTCGTGTCAACTGAACTGGACTAGATGGACCACAATTGGCCTCATAATGCTGGTGAAGGGATAAGGAATGTTTGCAAGGGAGAAACAGCAGATGTGGGGTGGGGATTGCTTAAATATGCTCTTGCAGAATATTTTTTCCACAAGCTCTCTCTCTGGCTGTATTGTTCATGCTTTACCGGACAAATGGCAAGGAGGTTGTTGAGGTTCAACAGGTAGTGTGGTGACTTTTCTCATTGTCCAGACCCCAAAATAGTCTCTTGTAAGGCTGCCAAGGCCTTGTGGCCTTCAAATGTTTAAGAAGCGCACCAGGGACGACTGTCTTGAAGTGCCCTTCCCAGTCATTCTGCAGATAAAGCCTGCCTTTGCAGCGAGAATGAAGGCGTTTGCCTTACTAAAGCACCTTGACTCACCGGAAGGGAGAAGGCAGCTGGGTGTGTCTTCACAAGCTCTGCAGTACTGAGAGAGAGAAACTATAAATCCATGGTGAGAGCCTTGGGAGAAAAATCCATGATTCTGAGCCCGGGGCAAAAAATTGACTCACTGCTTACCCAGAACCTTTGGAGGCCCATAGGAGCTCCCCTGGACCGTTCAGGGAGCTACTACAGAAGGGGAATGGAAGCTTTCTTCGGCTTGCTTATATTTTGCATCCATATTTCATAATTGTATTGACCAGGCTGTGTGTCATCTTTGGCACAGGAGATTCTGTGCTTTCCTAGGTTTGCTCAACCCTAAATTAGGATGCCTTTGCTGCACCAGGGCCCAGGGTCAAAACTCTGGCCTTTTCCCACCTGCTTTCCACCCCTGGGACCTATCAGGGTGAAAAGGCCTGGGTGATGGAGGTGGGCAGAACAGCCGGCCTGTGCAGTGTGGCTGAGCACCCAATTCCCATTCCTCAGCTCTGCCCTGCACAGAACCCCAAACGCGATTGGAGAAGCATATTTGCTGACATAACAAGTAACTCAGGCGACAAACTCACTGAAGGGATATGTGTACCATGCAGTAAATTATCACCTGGGTTTGCTCCTTCTTCCTTTCAAACATCAGACAGTTCTTTTCCATCAAAGCACTTTATTTCCATTGTACAGCCAGCAAACTGTAGCTACCAGAGGAAGAATCTCTGAGCATGAACAGAGTTATTCATTGAACCCAAATTAGAAACCACTTCCATGTTTGCTTCTTTTGAGGAACCCTGGGCTCCATCCCTCTGGGTGTGCCCCTCTGAAGTACTAGCCTCCTAGATCTGTCCAGGCCCTCTAATTGGATATTCCTTCTTTCCTGACGCCACATCATGGGGCCAGGCACTGTATCAGGCTGTTCTCCCATGTCTCCTCCCTGCACTTCCAAACCTCCTCCTGTCCCACAGTCTCCCACCTAGACCCAGCACCCTGGGATAGCTTCACCCTTGTCCATCCTGTCCCAGGCTCCACTCCTCTTTTTCCAGTCCTCACAGTCTTCATCCACAGAGGGTTGAACTCAGAAACATGCCAAGAATAACTGGCCCTCATTTCCAACACCTGGGATATGCTCATTTGCACCCTTCTGCCCCTGTTAAGTTCCAAGAGGAGACACATTTCTCCTCGCCATTTTGTAGGTTGACCAGCTTGCAAAGTGGCCCTGAACGGAATGTGGTACGTAAGGAAGACTGGGAACTTGGGTCATTGTGCCTTCGGAGACCAAGTGACCTTATCCACACCTTCTGGACTAATGGACAGACACATGACGATCCTTCAGATTTTGCCCATCTCCAAATTTTGCAGCACTATTCTGAAAAACACACCAAAATGCAAATAAACATGTGAATTTTTGGAACAGTGCAGCCTTTGAGAGAAAATATGCTTAGAAATATGTATTTTGAGAGGAAATGTAACAAAAAGGATGAAATTGACTTGAGAAATTGACACAGGAAACTGACACAAAGAAATCCAGAAATTCATTCTTAATGGAGAGTTGCTGCTTGAGAAATGGTTGTCTGTATTTACCTTTCAATGTTATCATTTTAGTCCCTACGAATATTACGTTGTGCCCTCAAACAGGCCCCCAAGACTAATTATGTGCACATTTTTCTCCATGGTATTTCTTTACAGCCATGCGAATTTGGTGGTTCTTAGATGTATATTAAGCATCTAAGAGCAGCAACGGGAAGAGAGAGGGCTGGAATATCAAATTTACTGTCAAGAGGGTCTCCCCCACCCCTTTCTTCCTCATAAAGTATTTCACCATGGTGAATGCTTTCCATTTTTCCCTTTTAGAGAGATGCACAGCCAAGGGAGGGCTGGGGGGGAAATAAGACCTCTATGATTTCTTTTCCAGCACAAACTTAACAGTTGGAGGAAAGTATTTACCGAATTGCACGGAGAAGCCATGTATCCTTTGCATTATTTATCATTAGCTACTGATAAGTATAAGATGCAGGATGCTTCAGGCCATGAATTAGTGATGTTAGAAAATAACCTCCCCAAAACCCTTTTAGGAACTACACTGAATAGGTAAGAGCTCCTGATCATATTCCATAACTTCTCTTGGCTTCTTGCAGAACTGGATTGGAGACAAGCATCATAAATAAATAACCTAAGTAGAGCAAGGAGAGTGGGGAATCTCGGATGACCCAGTTAAACCTGTAATGATTCCACAGACACCCAGTAATAAAAGGGCAAGAAATTTACTGGAATCTCTCTTGCAGCAATCCCCTCACCAAAACCACCACAGGCAACAGCAGTACTGGGAAGAGCAAGAAAAGAAAATTAACTCCTTTCCCATGCTGTGTTAGCATCGGGGCCCCTAAAAAACCCACGGTGAGCATCGCCACATCTGTCATTACTCGCAAGAGCTGCTCCACATGAGGTAACACAGGTGGGGAACCTCAGGCCAAGGGTCAGATGTGGCCCTCCTGGAGCACTAGTCTGGCCCTCTGGGCTGTCCCCCTGGCCCCTACCCATCCTCTTGGCTCCATCCGTTTCCCCATTGATCACTGGGAGGTTTCCTATCCTTTGTGCTGTTTTCTCCCATTGAAAAGGGTTAATGCATCACCAAAGCCCAAGTTATGACAGCAAGAGCTTTAAGCTAAATTTAAGCTACTTTTGTTAATTAATTATATTAATAATTGATTGATTAACTGATTTAAGCATTTAAGCTAAAATGAGTAGCTGCCAGTGTTTACTTTTTAATGGGTGGACCAGTCCCTTTTGTCTTTGGCCTCTTTAACCATCCACCATTGAGAGTGGCTTTGCTGTTGAATATGGACTGTGGGATGAAACAGGTTCCCCATACCTGAAACAGCATAATCAGGCAACTGACAGTGGAAAACCAGTTAGTTGTTCTTGCATTAAGCCTCGACAGCAGGGAGTTTCTTAGCGTAGGATGCATTCCAGTTCCAAGCACATTCCCTTGAGCTTAGAGCCCCTGGACTTCAGTGGCGTTTGCATCCAAGAAAGCATGTTTTGGTTTGCTGCCACAGTTGGCAAGCCAAATGACCTGTTCATGGCAGCTAAGGGCAGTGGTTTCTCACTGGCAGGGTTAGAGGGCAGAAGGAAGGTGTTGGTGCGGGTGTTCCAGCTGATAGCAGAAACTCATTTGTGCAGCACATGATTTGTGTGCAGAGTGTCTTAGGTTCAGTCCCTTACTTCCACAATTAGAAAGGTTCTTAGGTACCAGGTGAGGCCTAGCATGACTTGGGGTCTGGGGCCCAGCTATCTAAAGGACCACCTGCACCCATATATTCCTACCCACCCCCTTAAATCAGCTCAGGAGGCCCTTCTGCAAGAACCATCCCTCAGGGAGATGAGAGGGGTGGCAACCGGGCAAAGGGCCTTTTCCGCTGCCACTCCCCATCTCTGGAACTCCCTCCCTAGGGAAATTCGCCTGGCGCCATCTTTATTTTCCTTTCAGTGCCAGGCGAAGACATAGATCTTTTTAGGATTTTTTTTATCATTTAGCCGATATGCTGTGGCCCTTTTTAATTGCTTTTATAGATGTTTTAATAGGTTTTAATGTGTTTTTACTCCGTTAATATGTTTTATGCATTGTAAGCCGCCTAGGAAGGCCTCAGCAATTATAGGCAGCCTATAAACCCATGTAAATAAATAAATAAAATGACGCAACTATAATGCGGCAGGGGTGAGCCAGCGTGTCGGGCAGCGCGCACAGACACAGGGTGTAGTTAGCTGTGCCTTACACAGGCAAGGTCAGCATCAAGCAGTAAGAATTGACACTCTGTGTTGGGTGTGTCGCTTGACCACATGGTGGTGACCCGACTCCATGAATTCCAGGAAGAAATTGACCATCTGGACCATCTAGGTTTGGGACAAAAATAGCCCCGGCTGCCTTAGTAGATGGTCCTTGTCAGGAACGAATAGGAGGTAGTGCATCCCTGTTGGTTCGTCAGGCTACTCAGAGACCTTTGACCCATCAGCCAGGTTGGACAGTAGACATTTATTGACAGGTGGCTCTGTAGTTCTGAAAACATGGTGCTTTCTGTGGAAAATATCATCAACTATACGCTGATACCAAACTGACTAGGTTGTCTGAGGAGGCCACATTATATTTATCAGGCAGTTTAAAGATGTGGAACTTGGCTTGAAAGACCCAAAGCTCCCCATAGAACTGTTGAATTACTAGTAGAGATCATGAAGAGCCCCACTAGAAGCAGAACTTGTGAATCCCAAGGTGAGGATTTGGGCAGAGAGCAAAACGAAGTACGGACAAGTAGGAGTGACGGCATTGTGTGACCGTATGATAAGCTGAGGAAAGCATGTGGAGGGATCTCCAAACAACTGGCAGAGGGAAGCATTGCTGGGTGGCTAACTCTGCAAAACAATTGATTGGGCAGAGATAATCTTGCCTCATGCTCTGGCAGCAGACTGGGAGGGGTGGTACATTGGCACCGCTGCCCTTGCGCCAGCTCGTGTTTATCTCCCGCAGCAAAGTGGGCGAGCAGCCAAAAGGGCTCCTTGGAAGGCATCTTTCAGCCTTCCCCTGCAGTTAGAAATCAAGTGAGCAGGTTCTCCAGAGAGGCCTTCACCCACCTGCAGTTCTCCTGATCTTCCCTTCTGGTGGGAGGAATGATGGAGGGGAGGTGAACGGCTGTATTGGTGAGGAGCAACAGATCCCCTCCTGCATCAGCCAACAGGACATCTTGTGCTGCAGGGATTGGCAGAGTCCAGATGGCACTGGAGGACACAAGGGCCTGAAAGCAAACCAGCCCACGACATCGTCTTTCAAAGAGTCAGCACCACAAGGGACCTTCCTGCTCCTTTAAGTAAAGCACCAAACTTTGGGGCATGCTTAAATGCAGGGCAGGAAACAGCCCCACTAACCAGCTTTTTGGAGCCACATGTTGGTCCTTGGAATAATGTTCTCTTGTAATACGAAAATGTTCTCTTGCTGCTGTTGACATTTTCTGGCCCCTGTGAGATCAGCCGGTTCAACTTTGAACCCATTCCCACTGTTCAAACAAGCCAGCTGATTTTCTGGGACACCTGAGAGATCACAGGTATCTGTGGACATTCAGAGTAGCTACGATGCAGAGCACAGATTTTTTTTTTTTTTAATATTCTTTGTTTTATCTGTAAACAATATTGCAAGGCCTAAGTTGCCCTCTGTGTGCAGGGCAGCAGGCTATGCGTCACTGAAAAGAGGACAAAAATATACAGTAGCTTGCATAAAACTGACAACTACTCTCACATATATGTATCCTTTGTAAAACTGTACATAGGGCTGCCCTAGCCTGAGCTGATGCTAACCCTCTTCCCTCCCCTCTCTCCTCCCTATAAATGTCCCACTGACAAAAACAACTGGGAAGTGACAAAATCTCAGTTTTCAATTTGTGAGGAGAAATAAAAACTCGTGCTCGTGGGAAAGATCAAACATTCGAACCTCCGCTGCTTTATTGTCGTAAGCCCCAGGAATCCTGCAGTAGACCAACGATAATGCATTTCTGGGCAGAGGCAAACTCAACTGTGAGGTTTCAGTACAAGTACAGAGCATTTTATACTCTCCCAGTCACGCACACTGGTACAGAGCAATTAATGACAGGATACAGACATAACGGTGAAATTCTGAGATCATATACAGAACAGATAAGAAGATCAGCCAAACATACAAGTGACAAGAAGATTACAATATTTCTAATTGCAATGTATTCACATTTTAGTTGAGTATGTTTCAGAAACTTGAACCCATCTCAGGGTCTGCTCAATCATCTAAATGTGGATGAAGTATTCGGGAAGTCCAGTCTGCGAATGTCACTCCGGCTTGCCTCTGTGGGACTTGGGTGGGCCCATTCAGAAGCAAATGGGTGCCATTGTTTCAACGCTGCACAGGTACTAGCCCTCCAGTTTCCCAGTCTAGCTAACAATCCTATCTTCTCAAGGTGTCAGCAATGCTAAACAGTGACCTGGCTTGGAAAGCTGTGGTTTGCGAGAAAGAAGTGTATATTTGATTTTATAACACAAAGGCACATATAAGCAATGTTTTTCTGCCAGGATTTATCCACATTTTCCCAGCAGAAGTGACAGCTACGCATTGGTGTTCCTGTGCTTCCACCTGCTCTGTTTGATTGGTTGCCTTGTGGCTACTTCCCAGAGGACCATCTTCTCTTTGAAGACGACCTCTGTTTCAGGAACCTGTGGTCCTGTAGATGCCGTTGGAGTCTCATACTGCTCAGTCTCTGTGACCAATGGGTGAGAATAATGGGAGTTGTAGTTCCCCTTCCCTGCTCTGGTTGAAGGGCTGTCCACTCTAACTCTGGCTTAAAGATAATGAACCCTAAGGAGACAAGCAGAGAAGGGCCTTGAAGTTGTCCATCCATGCCTGGCCAGCAAGCTTGACTTGGGTGGCAGGCATGCAAGCCACCAGGTCTCCACCTTCTGGTGAGATGTTCTGTATTTTTGTTTAAATCATGGTAATTACTTCTGAATTAGCAGTTGTGTGTATACATTAGCACATGCCAATTTTATGCAGATCTGTGCTCTTGTTTGTCCTCTTTCTTGGGGGTGTTCCTTTTTTGAAGATGAGCAAGCAGCCTTTCTCCAGCCACCAGCAGGAGACAGGAATATCATCATGTGATGACACATCAGGTTTTTTTAGTTAAATGATATCGAGGAAAAGTGGGTTGATAGTACATGCACCTCTTCACTTCATGTGAAATTGGGGTCCCAGTTAAAATATTAATATAATATAATATAATTTATTTAAAACTTTTGTATGCCATCCCTTAAGCATGGCATCTTGGGATACCTTACAAGCATTAAAACAACAACAATAAAATAGCAATAAATAACAATTAACCAAAAAATACAATTAAATAAGTTTTAAAAGAACGACTGCTAAACATTAAAATTTTAAATTAGTTTTTAAAATAACAGTTAAATAAAAAGGTGTTAACCTGGTGTCAAAAAGAATATAAACTCAGCGCCAGGCCCACCTCTCCAGGGAGCACATTCCATCATCTTGGCACCACCGCAGAGCAGGCTCTCCTCCGA
Source organism: Varanus komodoensis (assembly GCF_004798865.1). Classification (NCBI taxonomy): domain Eukaryota; kingdom Metazoa; phylum Chordata; class Lepidosauria; order Squamata; family Varanidae; genus Varanus; species Varanus komodoensis. Next base: position 11,884,644 of record NW_025335606.1, read on the forward strand.
GTCGATATCCGTTTTACCTCCTTCAGGGAGGGTCTCGGAGCATTAATGTATTATTTAATGTATTATTAAAACTTCTGTACTATTAAAAAAGTTGTTATATTTGGGTTTCTATGTACTGCATTGACATTTAATAAACAATGCTTGGTTTTTAAAACCAATAGTGCAAGGAAAATTCAGCCCTTTTCCAACTTAGTACCCTCCAGATAGCATGGACAACAACTCCTATTATCCCCCAGCCAGCTGGGTATTGCAGTCTAACACATCTAGAGTCAACCAGTTCGGAGAAGGATGTTTGGAAATGATATCCTAGGAGTTATTACCTTTCCCTAGTAATTCACTTTAAATGGAAGGCAATGTGTTCAGAGGTATTTTTTTCCAGTGGGATTTCACAGGTCTGAAGACTTGAGTTCTGACTGTGAGAACAGGTCCCAGACGCATATGGCTTGATATGCTTCTGTGGGTCAAATAACAACACGGCCCAACTTTGCAGGGTTGTTGTTATTGAGACTGTTTATGTGGTATGCTTTGTGCGCTCTGAAACAACATAGGTCGCTGTAGTCGAATCATCTCGTAGCAATATGCTTACCAGCATGTGGGAACCTGTGCTGAAACATGGCCATGAGCACAGGCTGTCGCTGCCTGGACGGGGAAACTGTGCATTCATTCTTTTGAAATTTATGTATAATTTTATTTGACTCCCACATTCCCCACCAAATCCAGACATCAGCACAAAGCTGGCAAGAATACAGAACAAGAGCAAAAAGACATGCACATATTCAGAAAAAGAAAAGGGGAAGAAAGAAGCGGGGAAGGAACTTTGTGTGTCTGTGCTTGCATATATATTATTTGTAATATTTGCAAGATCAGTTCTATCTGTCTATCTATCTATCTATCTGTCTATCATCTATCTATCTCATTTTTGTACTGCCCAATAGGTGAGGCTGCCTGGGTGGTGAACAAAATTAAAATTAGATATAGAAAAGACACATACAAAATTGTCGCTATGTGAATTCATTCATTTTGCATTCGTTCTCGACCACTTCCCACTTGGCCTGCTCCCAGTTGCCTTTTCCTTTATCAGGCAAAAGCCACTCTATCTGAGGTGAGGAGGAAGACCTCTGGAGGGATACTGACCTGCTAAGGACACTGGCCATCCCCGAAGGCAGGGATTCCCCCTCCCCTGTGGGATGGCCCATAGATGACGGAACAAATCCATTTCAAAGAGCAGAAAAGGATTTCGGCTAAACAATAGGCAGTGTGTCCGGATGGTCCGAGCTGTGTGACAGTGCAACAGAAGGAGGAGAATGCTTTAAACAGATTTTAAGCAGATGTCAGAAAGCTGCCTATCACGGATGGGGATGCAGTGGATTTTCTGCATCTGCAGGGGGTCGGGCGAGATGGCATTTGAAGATCGGTCCACTTCTGTGATCCAATGACACTTTCATGGGTGGTTGTCACCCTTTGAAAGGTTTCAAGTTTCCAGAGTAAGTGGACAGAAAGTCTCTCCAACATGGTGCTTGTGGTATGAAGAGCTCCTCTTTCAATCCCTGGGCCAGATTTAAGTAGGTAGGTAGGTAGGTAGGTAGGTAGGTAAATAGATAGAGAGATAGATTTACTCTTGTGCTGTATTTTATCATTTTAATGCGATTTTATAGCATTTGATTATGTTTAAATGGAATGGCATAACATCTAGAGATAATAATTATCATTAGGACCGCTTGTATACTGAGCTTATCAATAGGTAGTATTAATGACTGCAACAAGACAAAACAAGCCAAGGAAAAACTAGGAACTATGCAGATGTTGTACATGACAAGTATTGGCATAATGCAGTAAAATATTGGTCCATCTTTACTAGTCTCCACCAGCATAAAGTGTCCAGCATTTGAAGGCTGTGTGTGCGCATGAATAATCACATGTACTCAGCAGTCAAGTGTGATTTCATTGCATAAATAACTTCATATGCCAGCATGAAACAAGCCAGTCAGATGTGAAGAACATGGTTAAAAGTGCAGCCCTGTGCATCATTATACTCTGGCAAGTCTAAATATTCATAGAATTGCACCTTAACTTTTCCTCTAATGCAGCCTTCCCCAACCAGGTGCCCATGTGGACTGCAATCCCCCTTATTCTTGCTGGCTGGGGGACAGTTGGAGTTGTCGGCCAATGGGAGAATCAGGTCATGGAAAGTTAATCCAAGGGTCCTGGCGGGGCAGATGTCCCAGGTTGGGACACTGAAGTACTGAACCTACTCCCAGCCACTCCAAGGTCTTCTGCTCCTCTTACCCATGCATTCATTCATTATTCCTGCCCTTTGTCCTCTTGCAAGGGACTGTTATCCAATGGTCTTTCTTATCTTCATTTTATACACTCAACAACAGCCCTGTGAGGTAGGTTCAGTGAGAGTCAGGCACTGATCATGTGCCACCAGTGAGCTTCATGATCAAGTGGGGACTCCTGAGACTCGGTCCAGTGCTTTAATTCCTACACCACACGGCACCTCTTGCTTGCGTCTCCTCATGCTTAGAGTTCTTCCCAGGAAAACATCCATGCTGTGCAGGTCTTTCTTACTCTCACTTTCCCTTTCCATATCCTTTCTTTACCTTTATCCCTTGCTTCTCAATCCAGGTGAAAAATGAACCCTAAGTACACCTAACTTTCTACCCAGAAACTGCTCAGTTCCCTTCCATTCTTGCATTCATATTGAAATTTCTAAGGGCAGGATGGTCCTTTCTTGCTCCTTAAGTTATCAACATCCCCCTTTGTGCCTCAGTGGTGCAGTACACCCTGGGAGCAAGCCACTTGTGTTCCTGCAGGGGTTGCTGGGCTGCAGTTCCCATCAACCCTAGCCAGCAAAGTGAGAGGTGATGGGACTCGTCATCCCACAACAACTGGTGAGCTGTCATGTTCCCTATCCTTCATCTGGACCATGTTGTATAGATTTTCACCCAATCATCATGTTTCGCACATGGGGAAATTCTGTCCTTCAGAATATTGAAGGTGCCCGTTCTGCATTCTCTATCCAGCCATGTGTACTTATATTCTTTTTAGGTAGCAACAGGGCCGTCTTAACAGCATCATGGGCCCCAGGCAAAGCAGTGTACTGGGCCCCCTACGACAACTACAACTACTGTTAATTTTGGAAGATTTCCAATTTTCCAAGGGTAAACATACACAGATTAGTATGGGGCCCACGGGCAAGTGCCCACCAGGCCCATGCGTTACGACGGCCCTGGGTAGCAAACACCAAGAAAGAAACGTAGGAAACAGTCCTCTGGCTCCGTTTTGTCTACTACACCCCTCCGGGGTTTCCGAGCAGGGCCTTTCCCAGCTTGGCCTGGAGATGCCAGGAACTGAACGGAGACTTTTTACACACAGAGCACAGCTCCCCGCTCCACTCTGTTGTGAGCATCACTTCCATTTCTGTTTAATATTTTAACGTTCTTTGGAGGCAAAGTGCTGGCCCTTTGTCTCGCTGGATGTTCATCTTGCTCCATTATTCTTTGTAGCGGGGGATCAAAGGCAGTGACTCTGTTCCCAGGCAGCCATGTACCCCAATCCTACTGAGAGAAATGCACATGCAGCAGAAGACCGTCATAGGCCATTCCTCTACCTGGGCAGGGAATTGCACTTTTTGTCACAGGCAAAATTCTGAGCTGCATTCAACCAAATACCCTAAATGTCAGCAGTGTTCATGTGTGTGTGAACTTGTCCTGGAATTCCATTCATGTTTGCTTAGAAGCAAATCCCACTGTGATCAATGGTCCCTACACCTTAGTAAGTATGTTTATAGTGGCAGCATTACTCCTGGCTTCTTGCTCTTGAATGATCTGTAGCATTTGTGCATAGCAAGGCTACGCAGGCGTAACTCCAGCTGCAGTGCTCAGGGAGACGTGAATTGGAGCTATGATATGCAGAGAAGGTCATGCAAAGCTCTCAGGGTACAGAAACTTGGAAATGTATTCTGTCAAGAGTGCGATGGAATCGTGAGTGGCATGCTTTGAGAGAAAGGGAAAAGACTCTTACAATTAGGTAGGAGATAACCAGGAATATCTGAGCTGCAAAAATTCTTCAGATTCCATTTCAGAGCTTGTTGTGGGTTACTCATGTTTTCCTTTGCAACCTGGCTTTCAGTTAATCTGACCAGGGAAAATGTGTATTTCTGTGTGCATTTTTCTAAAGTGTACACTTTCCCCACAATGACTAAACTGTGCAAATGCATATGGGAGGAATGCACTCTCAAAGCATGCATTTTTCAAAATAAATACAACAAATAAATACTTGTATTCACAGGTTTAGGAACATAGAAAGTTTTTCTTTGTAAATGTTCCTCTATTCACATTTGGGGTTGTTTACAGCACAAGCTGGGCTAACTGAAAACTGAAATGAAATTCACTTATATCTCTACTTAGAATACCATAGTTAGCAATGGAAATTCTTTGGCCTATGGCTGTCTAGTCAGATCCTTGCTTCCTTGTCTGAAATACTTGGACCCTGTTAAATAACTTGCTTGGAGATCATTCTACCAGAGAAGCAATGATCACTGAACAGTCTAAGGGGCAGAATCCAGCTCCTTGGGCTGGATTTGAAGGTCCCAAAGAGGCCAGAAAAGAGGTGGAAGAACCCAAATGTTATTTATGTTTCTGAGAGGAAGGATCACCCTGCTGCTTCCTACAAGCCCTGCAAAGGGTCCAGTAAGAGCCTGACCTAAACCTCAGTTACAGCAAGATATTTTTTTCTGCTTGTTTGCTTGCTTGCTTTTTATCTCTCAGGCTTGTAAAATGTTGATGTTCCACATTGGCCTTCTCCATTTCAATCCAGGGAACCTCAGATTGGTAAATGTGTATTTGGCAAGGCCTTTGTAGTCACTGAACAAGGAGGGCAAGGGGGAGAGAATTACGTTGGCTCAGCTTTGTCTCCAACCGTTTGCATTAACTTAGCAGATTAATGTTGCATTTAGTCAGCACAGTCCAGCAGAGCAGGAAATATCACACTGTAGAGTTCACAGGAGTAGATATAAAATATCAGGTCAAGATTGTCTGACCCACCATGGTAAACGAGTTATCTGTTGGGAATTAATTTTAGAGTCATTTTAATTGGTATTCACTCGCTTCGAGGATAGACTTACTATACATACATGGCCTAAATTAGGGATGGGGAATGTGTGGAGTGCCAGATGAGCTGGGACTACAACTCCCACCATCCTTTGCCATCAGCTGCTGGCCAAATCCTCCAGCAACTGCATTCCATTCACGTCTGAACTGGAGGCCACATCTTCTAGCTTGAGTAATTACGGACTGAGGCAGGTCCTTGGCAAAATCGCCTCAGACGGACCTCTGCTCTTTCAGCAGGCAGGCCTGCTGTCCTCTTTTACAGAGGGTGGTCCTCTCCTGGAAAGGCGTCCTGTCCCATTCCGGTTTAAAGCTAGTGAATCATACAAATGGTTTCCTTTCCTGGCTTAGCATCTGGATAATAGATGGAGCAGGCAGACACTCTCTGTGGCGATGTACTCCATTTCCATTTAACTTATAATCATGATATCTAAATGTGTATCTAGCCATATAGATTAGCATGTGCAAATAATATGCAAATCACTCTTCCCTTGCCCTCTGTTTTGGTGACATGTTTCCTCTTTTTAGCCCAGGGGTCCTCACACTTTTTGAACAGGGGGCCAGTTGACAGGTACCAGTGGTGGCCGTGGGCCGCCAAGGCGGTGCCGGCGGGGAGGCGCAGGCCAGTGTGGGGGCAGGGCGCGCACCCATGCGAGGGGAGGCAGAGATGGGGGGGTGTGGGGCAAGGTGCCGGCTTGCTCACGAGAAATTTGTGTTCTCCAAGCAGTTCCAAAATGACCTCCTTGCGAGCAAGCCGCACATGTGCCCAGCGAGTGCAAAACCTATGGGGCGGGCCGGTTAAAAGGGCATGGCGGGCCAGATCCGGCCTGTGGGCCTTAATTTGAAGACCCATGTTTTAGCCATTTGTAAAAGACCAACACTGCTTCAGGGGACCCCCTCCTCTGTGGGCTTAACTGGCAGCCACAAGACCCCAACAACCGTCCAGAGGTCCTGGGTGTTGGTGCCAGGCTTGCACATTCTCTGGGTGCACAGCTTTGACTCACAACAGAATGTGTGCCTGCTTCTGTGGAAAAGAGCTGGGTGTGATGGACTGTGTGAGGTTGCGTTGCTGATGACAAGTCATCACAGAAGTGTCAACCATCAATAAACCTAGGGCAGCATAACAGCAACTGTCATCTCTACCCATCGTCCGTGACTTCTTGAGGTACCTTAATGCCTTTTGCAGCACATCACCAGAGTATAACTAGCTGTTGATGGTCTTTGGTCAAGTCTCAAGAGATATAACTTTGAGGCACCCACACAGAGAGTACATCCATACCACAAATATTGCCAGGTTCATCCTTCTTCCCAGGAAATTCTAGGGACTGTAGTTCTGTGAGTGAAGATAGAGATCTCTTAGCAGCTCTTAACTATTGTCAGCATCCATAACAACCTTCATTTGCCAGAATTATTTGGGAGAAAACAGGAGATGTTGGTACAGACGTGGTTTAAACGCATCATGTAGATAAAGCCGGATAAAAACACGGCAGAATTAGGACAATATCTTTATGGCTGAGTAACAATTTTTTTGAAGAGAAAAAGAATGAGGTGCTTCTGATTTGGGATGTCACTAGTTTTCAGATAGCCAGTTCTCTTATGCTGGGCTTCTGGGGGCAGGTGGCAGTGGAATAAAAAAAAAAATGAATACGTAAAGCTAAATCCAATGGTTGTGCAAATTCAAATTTGCAGTCCTTCTAATTGTTTAATATAATCCATCTTAAAAGCCACTTTTCACACTTAGTTTTACACATAGTTTTCTGAAATCATTCTGTGATTGGTCAGGCTTGGTCCTTCTTTAATTGTGGATTGTGAGTACTATGTATATCTGTCCTTGGAGTGAACACAGATGCATAGCTGCTTTTTAGTACTCAGGTTCTTCTGATATCTATTCATTTCCATAATGTTGGAATCCAAAAGTTTTATCTTTGCATACGGGAAGGGGGACAGCTGACCTGTGAAGCCACTCATTTAACATTCCAAAAGAAACCAACTTTATGCCCTAGCTGCTTATACCTCCATATCTGAAATTATTTAAACCGGAGCTTGCAGTGTAGCAAGGGCAGCGTTTAGTGAGCAGGTCAAGACATTTTGGCTGTGCTGCTTGTCAGCTGCACTCCCAACCAAATGCCCCTGTGCACCTTGCCTTGGAAATGAGCCCCACTGCTCTTCACAGGATTTGAAAAGATTCACAGTGGGAATAACTTAATGCAACCTGACGGGTGGGTCAAGTTGTGGCAAGGACTGGCAAGAATGGACAACGAAAAGCCGCCAGTTCTGCACCACTGCGGATCGTATGGCACAGCTCTCTCTTTTCGGCTGTGTAATCAAATGACTTTGCATACAGCTGACCCTTCTATTAAATATACATTCTGCTATCAATGACAATGGGAACATGAAAAAATTAAAGCAGCAGGAAGTGAATAGGAGCAAATCCAGATGTTGTCTTGGTCTGGGATATGGCCAGAGGCTCTGAGGTGAGTTTGGAATGAAGACTGGAAAGTGGAGAGAGAAGCAGCAGTATACAGAAAAGGGGTATTTTGGGGGAGACATTCCAGGGACAAGGGGCAGCAAGGGCGAATGGGAAGAGACATTTTAAAAGAAGATTTGGGGATATGGTTGCACAAACAATCATATCCTGCTGTCACCCCAAAGCATCTCAGATGCATAAGAGTGTTCACAAATTATTATGTTTTGCACAAGTTCTAGGTAAACTGGTAAAGAATGCTGCATGGACAATCTTCCTTTGAGAGAAGAAGTTGCAATAGTGGTAGAAGATTTTGGGAATGTCCATAGGAAAGCATCTGGGAGGACCAAATATACCAGCATCCCCCGGGGAAAAGTAATATCAGTGGCCAAAACTGATGCTTCCTCTTTTCCTGCCCCATGTGCAACAGCAGTGAATGGAGCTTGAAAATTGGGATGAGCAGGTCCCTATCACCCCTGTGGAGACACATCATGAGAGATCAACTAATTAATTCCACCACCACCCCAGGCTGGAACCTTTGAGATGTGTTGGGTAAAATTCCCTATGGCCCCTGGCAGCTCACTCATGCTGGCCGATGAGGTTTGGTCTCACACACCCAGAGGGTGCCAGGCTGGAGAAGGCAGTTGCAAAGAGGGGCATTCACTTTTTGATCTCTCAATCCTACTTGAGACGCCAAAGTGGTCAAGCTAGAGGAACGAAAATCAGAGAGAGAGACATCCTGGGAACCTAGAGTGGGCCACAGGAGGATCGGAAGAGGAGTTTGTGTTGAAAAACGGTGATGGAGGCTAGGGGCAGCATCCAGTGGGAGCAAGCTCCTCAGCTAATTCTGTGGTTCTTCTGATTCCCATCTGCAAGCAGTGTCCACCTCCTGCAAAATGAAGATCCAGCATTTCCAGGGCCTCCAGAAATGAGCAGAGCATTTCTGGCATGAGGCAGGCCAGCGGAGTTCACATAAGGGATCTCTGCTGACTGGTCCCAACCTAAAAACAAGTGCTTCTTCTCATTTGGGGGCTTCTTCTAGGACATGTTAAATCTCCATTGAAGCAGTGGGTCCTACATCTGCAGTGGAATCAGTGGAGTGCAAAAGAATGGTCAGGGACACTCTAAGGGAGGGACTGTGGGGGAGGGTTATGTGATTCGAGCAACAAGATCCAAGAGTGTTCCAAGTAGGTGCGAGGCCCAGAGGAACTGGGGTATAACATAACATTCATCAACCGGATTCAGGTAGCATGATAACCTGCACTTCAAGGGTTGAGTATGGGCTGTTGGTGAAAACTGGGCTATCCAGTTCTTTGATCGTAGAAAAGATAATGAGCCATGGTGAACAATCCACAGTTCACAGCCATCAGTTTGCTTCATAGGTCCTTTGTGATGAACAACCCATGGCTTATTAATGCTGCTGATTTCAGGCAACATGACAACCTACGGTTCAACAACAACCCACACTCAACCCTTGAGTATGGCTTCTTGTGTTGTCAGAACCCAGATACTGTTTGTTCCAAGCCCTGCCCGGTAAAGCAGGAGACATTTCAGGACCTTGGAGAGCACCCCGCAGGAACGGCTGGCTGGCTCACTCTCCCCTAATGAGCTGTTGTCCCAGCAAAGGGCTGCAGTCAATGGAGGCATTTAGAGGACTGGCAAAGGATGGTGTTTCAGTGGCACCTCACCTACTAGATTCCAGCAGCCGCTCTTAAAGGAACGGTGTGTGATTCTGCAGTCTGGTGTTCCTGCGTAGCTAAGGGACAAGAAAAGCTGCCTTGATGGCTTTTTAGAGGATAAGGAATAAGGAACATTATAGTAATACATCACAGCTAAGCTGCAGGGGGTCATCTTGAGAGTCAGATGATGGAAGACCTTCAGTTCAAAACAATATAGAGGTGAGTGCTGAGAACGCCCCCTGAGGTGTGGGAAGCTGTAATCCATCTAAAACTGAGTAATGTAGAGCTTTGGTCATAACACGGAGCTTTGGAAGCAAGGAACTTAAGAAATAGCATGTCTTGGCAAAGTTGAACTGACCCCCCTACTGGATCAACATGTCAGGTCAGTTCAGGAGAGCTTGTGTCACCTCACTAACCTCAGTATTTCTGATGTAGTCCCAGCTCTGACACTGGCACAGCCACTCAAAGCATATAATGTAGTGTTGACTGTCAGAGCTCGCTCAAGGAACTTTTTGCTACCTTAGATTGGGATGGAGGTGGCGGGACAACCCTGTGCAAATGGAGAGCATGCCTCAGATTCCCCTGTGTTCCCTGCAGGGCGCCAGGTAAGCCAGGTGTGTGCATGCTGTGCCCATTCCAGGCAGGGCTCTGGTTTGCCTGTACAGCAATAGCAATCCTATTAATTACACTCTGCTTTAACCCAAGTGGTTTCTCTGGACGAGGCGCAGTCTGCATTAGTCACTGGCAGTCAGAGGAGATGGGCCTGAGCAGCTTAGATATTGACGTTTCTGCAATTTGCACAATAAAGTTTAACAGTTTACGTCTACTCTACAGCTTCATCAATGTTTTCAACATATCACCTGCTCTGCTGATTGGTACTTATGCATGCATTGATTCTTTTTCCCCTCTTCTCTCTCCCTCTCTTTCTCTCTCTCTCTTTTTTTCTTTTTTCCAAGCATGCAAACGCAAAGAACAAGAACCCAACAAAGATAGGAACAACTCCCAGAAGAAATCTCGTCTGGTTTTCACTGATCTCCAACGCAGAACACTTTTTGCCATCTTCAAAGAGAACAAACGTCCATCCAAAGAAATGCAGATCACCATCTCACAACAGCTGGGCTTGGAACTTACCACGGTCAGTAACTTCTTCATGAATGCTAGGAGGCGGAGTCTCGAGAAATGGCAGGATGATTTGAGCACTGGGGGATCCTCCTCAACCTCCAGCACTTGTACCAAAGCATGATCGAAGAACAGAATCTAAATTGGGCACAACTCAACTAATGTATATTAAAAGGAATGGATTCTTAATGGGGCCCTTCACTGGTGATGTGAAAGCACAATCCTCTTAAACAATAGCTCTGTGTTACAGCATGGGACATCTAATTTAATTTAAATGACTATTAGGTTTTTTAGGGTTTTTTTTTTAATGTGCAGGTCAAAACTACATATAAAGACAGACTAGGCATGTCTGAAATAAAAGTAGGTCATTCATGACCCAAATTAATCCAGTGCCAACATGACGGAGCCAATCAAAGTTTTAAAAAATTCATTCATTTTGAGGTCAACAAGATCAGCCAACCAAATTGCACCCAGATTAGCAGATCGTTCACCAAAAGAAATCCAAACATGTCTGACCTAATTTTGTTTTCTGAATGCTTAGATTATCTGTACTATTATACCAAAGCTCACAATAATGAAACACACAAGTACTGAGCACAAACTTTAACTAGACCTTAAAACATTGGGGCTTTATTTTAGGAACTCAGGCATTGTTACATTAAATGTTTTCAGAATGATCTGACGTAACACATTTGGCTTAAGAAACAATTGTTGATGAACATATTATTGGTCTTGGATCAGTACAATTCAGTTCCCTTGAACCCAGACTATCAAGCACAAAGACAATAGAAGTAGAAAACAGGAACTGCTCTGGACTCTTGGCCTGTTCTTACAAAACGTGCTCGGAGTTAGGGGATGTTAGTGAACATGTTGGTTTCAAGCACACTTTTGCAGGTCTTCACAATTTCTATTTGTACATAGTACAGACACACACTCAGGAAGCCAGTCTAGATGGTACCACACTTAGAGCAAATGCAACACTTCAAAAGCTCTAGATTTTTTTTTTAAAAAAAGAAACAATCATGAGTAAGTTTGCTTGTTTTATAATTCCAAGGCATTTCATTTCATCTCCTCATTGTTTCCCAAGCAGACCAGTCTTTTTCCCGCATCAGTTCTGTAGTCAAGTCAGCTGGTGTTTTCAGGCAGGAAATTAAAGCAAACACCTTTGTGATGTCACTGACCACCGGGGCACTTACATTAACTATGATCTTCAAATTCGTTCCATGGATGCAACCATCTCCACCTCCCACTTCATGTAAGAATGCAACACACCAAAGATGCAGGATACTGCAAGCCAAAGACCATTATAACTCTGTCATTTTCTAACATCATTGTTGTTGGTGTTGTCGTCCTCATCATCAGATTTTGCATATGTTAGAAAGCAACGCTGATCAATGTACAGCTCTCTTTCAGTTCCCCCTTCCAGCGAGCTGAAAGAGATTATGCTCTCCGGTGAAGTAACAACACTAACTTTTAACCGTGCTAGGGAACAGTATTCATCTTGTTACTCAGTCACACCATCTTGCTCATCAGAATTGCTCTGGTCAGACAATGTGCATATTTACCAGTGAATAGCCCCTTTCCTTGGAACACCGCTTGAGTGTTCAATAGCAAGCCAAATGCTGTAATGATCCTTTAAAGACATTTAAGACTCTTTTATGTACTACTTAATCGAAACCAAAGAAACTTTTTCTGCACCTACTTCTGCAACAAACTGTTCCATTTAGGGAGAAAAAAAAGAAATGAATAATAATTTAAAAAAAAAACCAAAACAAGGAAGCACGTCAGGAAACAAACCAATGATAACACACTGTGTTTTGCCAGACATCATGGGACATTTTTCGGAAGCAGAGTTCAAAGAAAGGGTTGACAAGAAAGGAAACGAATGGAAAAGCCAACGGGATTGCTGCTTCATTTGACAACTCAGTAATCTTAAAGTTGAAGATTGTCTTTAATTTGTGCCTATGCAGTTTTTTCAAAAGAACAAGGAACAGAGCAACCGAGACCTCAACAGCTACAATACCAAAGAATGAGGATTTCTCACAACTTTTGGTTCAGTTCATTAGTTCCCCTTGCACAGCTAATATGCTTCTAGCACCATTAACCTGTGTAAAGGTAAATTGATTCTGTTTCTTTTGAACAACAACAAACAAACACACAAAAAGGATGATTTTTAAGTTCTTCCTTTTTTTTCCAGTTTCTGCTCCCACATGGAATCTTCTAAAAGATTTCATGGGCTCCAAGTATAAGATGTTGGGATACTAAGCTAACTAAATCTTCTCTAAACACAGCTGTTGTGTGAAAAAGCATCTTAACTAGTTAAATGCTAAACTTGATTCAATGCCCTTGTGTATGTTTCATGCTTTTCAAATGATCACCGAAGTGGCAGCAGTGGGAAGAAATGCGTGAATGCAAATGAAATGATATATTATTGTTTGATACTAAAATAATCTCATACATACTATAATTAGGTATTTGTCAGATCTTCAGGGTGACTTTGTTACTGCGTATGATTCTCATGGGCACTGGGTTGGGACAACAAAGTCAACACTCTCCAGTTGATCAGTGTTTATCAAGTGAGGCAACCATGCAATCGTCTATGGGATCGTTGGTTATCTTTCCCCATAGCAGTTCTTAAACTCCTATGTTGCTTCACTCCACCTGCTGAGCTCCTACACCACTTCTGAGTGGAATGGTCTAAACTGGTGTCCTTCAACAGCAAGAGGTTGGACCAGATGGCCTTCTTGGTCCCTTCCAACTCCACTTTTCTATGATTCTATGATTCTTCCTTCTGGCTCATATATACTCTCTCTCTCTGGGATACCAGCCCTTTGACTCCAAGAACTATAAACCTATAACTGTCAGGAATACCAGACTCTACCCCTCTTTATCATAGACACTAGTGGAGTAATAAGCCTTGCTTTGGGAAACCCAGAATCTTGACTGCTAATTGGCCAATTATCAATGAATAATAACATACCACTATCCTGTGATGTTACTGGTTTCTCACCCCTTTTATAGTAGAGCTCTACCTTCATTCAGAACATGCATTCTGTTAATTCTACTCTGAAAGTAAAATTTGTTTAAGCGCTATATTAAAAATCCACCTCTAGTCTCTACCTAGAGTCTGAACCTCCCACAAAGCATTTGCAATCCCTGCAAGAAATATTGATTTGCCATTTGGGAATCAATGACCTAAGCTTGATAGGTAGCTGAAGACATTGACATGCTTGTATAATCTGGTTCCATTAAAATCAGTGTGATTATTGCTATCAAATACAAGGATTTCAATGGTCAGCCTCCCACTGGTTTGAATGGTGCTGGACCAGATGTGCCATTCAAATCCATCACTATCTAAGGTTATGATTTGGGGGGGGGAGGCGTTTGGCCAGCTAATTTTTAAAAAAATCGAAAAGCAAATTCTTATAAAAATAGGCAAGATACTTTTTGTTTTGAAAAAGAATTGGGCACCCTAATACAGCAATCATTATTCCTCCCTGACAGGGGGGTTCATAAAGAAGATTGGTTGCAAAGTCTGGCCTGAAGACACAAACCAAAAGCTCCTAAAATTCAGAGGTGTTTGGAAGGTGGATTTTTCTGCATATCAAAATTATGAGTTAAAAAATCTACATTTCCCCTTCAAGTGATCTGATCCTAAAGGGTTGTCAAGACAGCAATTCTGGGCTAGAACTGAAATTCCCTATTCCTGAAGCAATTCAGGATACAGAGTTGATATAGAGAAAGTTTTGCAAAGACTGCACAACAGCCTTGTAGGTGCACTGACTTGGGCAAAAGAATATGATCACAAGGTTTTGCGAAGTCCAGGTGTCTCCACGGCTGCAGGGGTGGTCCCTCTCTATACATCCATTTTATATGTGGATTGTTTTTGTAATCGCTAATGTTTACTTATGTCATTGACTATTTTCATTTGTTTGTGTGCTTTTATGCTTCTCAGACTGTTTGACAATCCCTTGCTGGGAGGAACGTGTTATCAGAATGATATTTCTTGCCTGTTCGAAGATTTCTGTGCCCGCCCCCCGCCCCCCGCCCCCTTTGCTTGCTTGCAGGGGTCAACTGCATTGATGTTTATATTGACTGTCAAACCATCCATGTTAAAATTGGTGATCTGTAGAGAAACCTTCCCAACCAACCTTCCCCAAATGTGTGGGACCGCAGTTCTCAGAACTCCCAGCCAGAATGCTGACCCAGAATGCTGGGAGTTGTAGTTCAGCAAAGCAAGAGGGCCCTCGGTTGATTCGGTCTACTATAGAAGGACAATCTGACAGTTCATATGGCTACTTCCTACCTTCAGGAAATTCTTTTCACATGTGCTCCCCTGCTGAGAGACCCTGAGCCTCCATCCTGGAACTTGTGTGCTTGCAAGGGATTCTGGGGAATATGTTAAGGTGCTTATTCCGTTCCAGCTGCCTGCCAGGTTTCACTGTTGCCCTACATAAACTAAGGCTGAGTGCCCCATACCAAATCCTGTGGTGGAACATGGCAGGAAAATATTGGCTATGATTAGCAGCTGTCTTTCCTTGTCTGCCATAACAGATCTTATTTTATACCAGTTCCCCAGAAGATTGATCTAGAACCTGCTTTGATCTTTTCTCACCATAGTTAATGTGGGGCACTTTTTAATATGGAAATTCTATCTGTTGATTGTCCTCCATGTCAGATGCAATCCTGCCAATTGCAAAAGACGTGGCTGGATTATTTATTGTATGAGATAGACCCATCCCGTCAGCTGGCACCATGTCAATTACATGTCAGCTACAGAGGTTTTGCATCCATTTAAATAGCGGTCAGGAGAAGGTGAAGGAATTACTGACTTGCAGAATTCTTCCTTACCTGGGGCCATGAGACTGATATTTAAAAAAACCAGCAAGGAGTAGGGCTTCATACAAGCTGCAAGCTCCCCCATGATCACACACACACACACACACACACACACACACACACACACACACACACACTCCACCCTCATAAAGGAGGCTGGGGTACCAAGTGTTCCCCTATGCCGGATGCCAGAATCATCAGATTAAACCAGGATTGTAAAGAGTCCCTTGGTCCTTTGGGACCCCTCCAGCACAATTTATTTTCAAAGTTATAAACAAGGTCTAATTATAACCATACCAAACAAACCCTAGAAACTAGAGAGTCTAGGTATAAGCCTCCAGTCCAGAGAGGATTGTAGTATTTGTGATCCACAAACCATGCAACGAGCATTTTTACTCCTGTGATCTGCAGGCACTCCGCCTCCAGATGACAACAATTAGGTTAAAGAAAGAATTGTGGAGGAGGCATACAAATGAAAGACATTAAAGGAGAGATAGTTTTATTCAGGTGCTTGAATATGCTAGCTGCACAGTGTGGTTATCTGCATTTTTGCTGGCCTCCTTTAAAATCATACACCTTGCAAGTTGCATCTTGCAAGATCATTGCTTTTTGGTTGGCTGGCTGGCCTCCGATTTTGTTCTTACCGAGTAGGACCTCACATATTCCAATTTGACATATGCAAAACTTGCATGGGAGACTTTATCTGGCAAAGGGTTTAGAGCAATAAGTAGCCTGGCATAGCTGCATTCCAAACATAATGTGTGTTCCCCAAGGACCGGATGAATCGTGGCTTGATGGAAGAGCTGTGAAATCTGCATAAGAGGTTCTTAGCACCCTCATGGAACTGTAGTCTCCAGGGCAAAAGGAAGTTATAACATTAGAACCCTACCACCAGCTTGATTTTTTTCTTCATACAGTCTTCTCCAGTGACGTCGAGATTTATTTGTTGTTACACTACAGGCCCTTCATTTTCTCTTTTATTCTGTTTTTATATAGTGTGTAGCTTGGAACAGTGGCGAGAGCATAGGACTCCCTAGAATTTGTCCCCTGCAGTAAGACAAGCACAGGATGTCTTCAGGCCATCAAAAGTGCAGGCATAGTGCCCTCAAATGCTTTGCTCTGCGTCCGCGGGGTCAGCACTGGCATCATCTGGAGGGCAATGCAGCAATGCAGGATTCCCTGCTAGTGGGGAGAAATGACTATGGCGGGCAGAATCATTGCAGAATTCTTTGCATTATAGAGAAGCCAGTGAAGACAGAGACCTGGATGGACTAATCCTCAGGTCCCTTGGTTGCCACAGCTCTGTGTTTTGACAAGGATTGGAGTGCCCAAATTTTTACAGAATGTGCAGTGTGCACAAATATATATCCATGGATACCTGTGTTCTTGTTCTGATGCATGGATACAGATACCCATGCACAGATGAATGGATTTATCAGTGGTCTCTCCCCTAAACTCTGATATACTTTCTGGGCCATTAACCTTCCCCTTGAAGAAAAAGGGTCATCCTAAATTGTGCTCAGTCAAATCCTGACATCCAGAATGTCTAGACAGGCATGAAAAGCATCTTCTGTTTTAGAGAAATGACAAGCAAAAGCATTAGCTTTGGACATCCAACTGTACTTTCACCAAGCTAAAAAGGGCTGCCAATAGTTTAACCAGTCCAACCTGTTGAGAGTGTCCCCATCACAGGCAACTCCAAACAGCCTCTTCTGAGACGTTGTTTTCTCAAGATGCAGATGGGTTTATCAGAGGCTGGCTGCCATTTTGAACATGGTTTCTGTATGCATTGACTTCGATTTGTGTCCCTTTGCATTGACTTCTGTCCATTCTGTGTGTTCTGTTCCACAAAGAAATTCCAGTGGGCTAGTATCCCAACATCTTGCTTACCTTTATACTTGGAGTTATTTTCATGGGCACATCCAAGATGAATTCAACTTTCAAGAAACCTTGGATATTGTTTAATCATCTGTGGAGGAACAAAGAATGTGCTTGATTACTTCGGTTGAATAGCTTTATTCTGGATCTCTCTTAACTAAAGCTAAATCCAAAGACCTATGAAGGACAAAAACCAGCAAAACGTAAAGCTCAGACCGACTTACGGGAATAGCGACCTCCTTTTTTTTTACCCAAAAAACAAACAAAAAAAGAGGAGAGGTGGCAATGACATAGCTATGGGGAAACAAAAAAATTCTGATGTTTTTCTTGCTTGTCATCATATTTAAGTATTTTGTGATCTTTGTTGATTATGCTTGGCCTACTTGATATTTATTATGGGAATTATTTTTCTTGGTTATTGTTTAAAAGTTATGCTGGTCATCTTCAAAGCCTTTCTTTCTGGCATGGCATGTTTGGGCTGTAAATCTCAATACTGGTTCTCCATCATGACAGCTATTCCAGTGAGATCTAGACCTAAGCCCAAAGCATTAGCTCCAGTTAAATTATGATTCCAGCCAAGCTTCTGCTGGCTTCAGTAGAGCCATCTTCAGCTCCAAACACAAGTTTGGCTGGAGCTAAAACCTCAGGGTCAGGCTTCTCTTATCTTCTGTGATTATTTCGATGACATTCCTGATGATTTTGGTTGCAATCCAACTGGATTTGGTCCTAAGCACATCCCACTGAAATGAATGGGAGTTGTGCGAGAACAACGTCGTGGCTTTCGATGGGTTATGCAGAAGAGCATCTCCCGGTGGGTTGTGTCTTTTGTTTTCTAGAGTTTAATTTTGCTTATTTATCAGTCCTAGAATAGTAGTGCATCCTAGATGCGAATCTGAGGTTAGCACATAAATTTAATGTTGGGGAGTGGGGGAGAATTAGTAAAGTTTCCAGATTCTGTTACAGACCCAAGTGGGGGAAAAGACAGGTTACTAAAAACAATGGAAGATTCCCCCACACCTCTCCCCAAACTGAGGTATGTTTTATATATTATAATTGCTTTCAATGGTTTAAAAATGATCATCTCTTAAGTTATTTAATTAATTCCTCCGTCTCACCTCACTCAAAATATAAAACAAAATAACAGTGAGGCATACCTTTTTAATTATTATTATGGCACATTAAAAGCCTTCATAATATAACTTATTTATTTAACTTATTCAGCATCTACTAAAGGTGCCCTTGTATAGTTTATATTTTTATTTTTTTTATAAAATCAAATAAGAGCACTACAATTTATTTGCTGTCAGAACAACAAAGTGATGATTTTTAATTTGTTTTAAGCTTTTATTCTTTTTTTTCCTTTTTCTTTTTGGACAAGCAAGGAATCTTTTGTCTAAAACCATGCATTCAGGAACAACAGGGGATTTAATTTTTAAAAAAAACCAAGACACTGCAACACTTTGCCTGAACTTTGTGGCTTTTTAAAAACCTAAGCTGGGGGGGGAGGGGGATATAAAATAACAACAAGCAAAAAACAAATACATAAATAAATAAATTTAAAAAGAGAGAAACCCTTACGGTAGCTGCTTCCAAGAATGAACTTTGTGTGTGTGTGTAAAAAAATAAATAAAAATAAAAAAAATAAAAAGATGTAAAAAAACAGGAAAAAAGGAAAAAAAACTTTCTATTTCTAGTGAGAACCAAAGAGGCTACCTCACTGACTTTTTCCATTTGTAATTTTAATCGTGTTGATGATACCAAAGATACCAAAGATTTCTTTCTCTGTGCGGTCTGCATTTTGCTTGTGCTCTTTATAGTTTTTAACCGTTTCCTCTCTTACATCCAAGATGTACAGCTGCAGCTCAGAAACCCCACCCACCCTAACAAAACACTGCTAGAGGGAACTGCTAATTTTGAAGTTGTTTTCTGTCTCTGCCTTTCTCCCACCAGCCCTCCCCACTTCCCCCACAAAAGGGGTCTTCCACAGTTTGATCTGAAACACATATTTCCTGATGCAACAAAGGAGGCCCCTGTTCAGAAGCGCGCGCGCGCGCGCGCGCGCGCTCTCTCTCTCTCTCTCTCTCTCTCTCTCTCTGTGTGTGTGTGTGTGTGTGTGTGTGTGTGTGTGTGTGTGGCTGGTGCATCATTATACCTGCATCATTATGCTCCTCCAAGCCAAATTAATAGGTCAGGATGCAGGTCATTTTCTGGAATGAACTGGACAGAGATGGGTGTACATTTTTTTCTCTCAACAGATTGGACAGGGAAATCTTTTTGAATAGATTTGGAGAGATGGTGATGCACATTCCTTTTCTGGGGCTGCCTGAACCAGATCGATGGCTTTCCACATCCCTTTCCAAAATGACTAGTTGATGCATGAGACCAGTTGCCCTACAATGAGATGGAGCTCTCAGCTGGGACATTAATGAGGAAGGGCGCTTGCTCAGTGAGAGGGCAAATGCTTTGCATGCAACAGGACTCGGGTCCAAACCGGCATTCCTAGTTTTAAAGATGTCCTGCTGGGCTAGGAAAGTTCCCAGCTTCTGATGATGGAGAAATGCAGTCAGTCGGAGTCAGTAATGGACTAGATGGACCACTGGGAGGACCACTAACTCAGTATGAGGTGGCTCCACTCGCTTGGCATATAGCAATATCTTGGACATGGGTGTCTTCAAATGCAGCAGCCCCAGTTGTGCACAACAAAACGCTTGTGAAACACAGTTTCAAAAGCTGTTTTGAGAAACAACTCATGGGCAAGGTCTGGGCAACAAGTGAGAAGGAGGCGTACTACTCCCTACAAGAAGTGTCTACTATAATTGTTACCATCAACCCCATAGAGCAGAAGGAAGCACACTCAGAGTTTCCCATGTGGTCATTCCATCTTGGCCATGGCGTGGCAGTAGGTGAAACCATTTTAATGGGCCTTGCGTCTGCTTAAGAGGAGCAAACCAGAGAAACAACGCTGGCCTTAAGGCTGGGATCCAAATTTCTCATACTTGGATGTAAGCTCTGCTAAAACTAATGCAACATTTGTGTTTTGGAGTCAAATGAATGAATGAATGAATGAATGGGCTAGAATCCTTAATGGTGCCCTTCAGTATGTTTAGGACTGCATCAGTGAGACTTAATCCAGAGCAACCATAACTGGAGAGCACAAGTCACTGGCTTCAATTTGCCTTAGGTACACTTAGGTTTTTCTGGATTGTGCCCATTGGCAGGTAGACCTTCAGCTATGTTGCTCCTAGGCAAAGTTCTGATATGAATTAGTTTCCTCTTTCACTCCAATGGAAGGGAAAGTTCCACAAGGCACCCCTTTAAATGCACCTGCATTGAAATGAACAGGTGGCCTCTTGCACACACGAGTGCTGTGTGTGCATGCGTGTGAATGAACAGTCTACTCTGCAAAGAAGCACTGAATCAGGGTATATGTGTTTGAGATCATGTTGTGGGGCCTAGAAACTAAAGGTGATTGTGTTGAACGGAAACTATACTTCATTACCTTTTTATTCTATTCTGTTCCTAGAAAATTATCTTGACCTATTTCTCTGCCTGCTGCTAAACGTGTATTGGAAATATCTGGGGTATCTAGCAGACGTTTTATTTTAAAAAATGCTAACAGTAATTAATCCTGGTATAGATCCCTCAGCAGCTAAAATGGAAAGCACAGCATGGCCAGGATATCTCTCCCTGAGACAGAAGTCTTGGCCATGTTGATGGCTATATGGAAATTTCCATGTTGGAAAACTGTGTACCATTGCTAGCAAGAAACTGCAAGCAATTTCCTTTTTGTTGCTTGAGGGCTTCCAAGAAGCATCTCACCTGCTTGGCCATGGTGAGAAGTGGGATGCTGGCTTGGATAAACCGGCCTTCCCCTGTCTGGTGCCCTCCAGATGTGTTCAACTCTAATCCCAGCATTCCCAGCCAAGATAGAGAAGATGGGAGTTGCAGTCAACACATCTGAAAAGCGCCAGACTGGAGACAGCTGAGGTAGACCTTAGATGTAACCCAAAAAGTTTCATGACCACCCTACTAAAAATGAAGCCAAAACAGGTGAGAGCTAGAACTGACATCTTGTGATTAATTCAAACTGCTCAGAAGAGTTTATGCTCAAACACAGAAATAAAAATTAAGACTTTCAAGCGTAAGATTGAAAATAGGACATTAAAGTGCAAGTCCCCTTTTCTCTCTTTTGTTATCTGTAACCTTGTGGCATTTGGCTTTTAATCAGGCCCTCTTGGTAGCTGATGATCAGAGTATTAAATATCCAGCAACAAAATAATAAATATAATCAAAATACACTGAATGTGGAGAAACAAATTCCTCAAAAGCAATAGTTGACATCTCTTTAAAAAACCAGAAACAGACTAAACTATGGCCAGCTGGCTTTGAAGGATGTTCTACAACTTCACTAAAGACTATCCGTAGTCCAATACCAGTTGGTGTGCCTCAGTTGGCCAGTGGCTTGGAAGTCAAGTGGGAGGATGCTGTTAAATCTGTGTCTTCTTCATGGCTTGACAGTTGTGCAAACACAGTCCTGGACTGGATCTGATCTGATCCTGCTTGGCACATCTTCTGACCTTACAGACTGGAACATGCCAGTTCACACTTCCTTGGCTGGCTTCCAGATCAATGTTTAAGCTCTAGGCTAAGTTGGCCTTATTACTTCCAAATCTAGAGTCAGCAAGACCTCCTGCCTTACTTCAAAGTTCACACTGACTTGGACAAAAAGCAAAACAAGGGCTGTTTCTTCAGTGTTAAAGAAAATATGCCATCTAATATTTGCTTTATTCTGTCTTTGTCACAGTGGACCAGGACAGCTCCTGAAATCTGTCCAGAACCTACAGAAGCTAATCTAATTACATCTGCATAGCTCCTCCTTTACTTGTTTGAGCCAAACCAGATATAACAATAAAACATGTCATCATTGGTGTTTGGTATACCTAACAGCAAGTGTGAAGTAATCATAGTAACTTCATCCATCTGATGGAAGTTTGGTTTCCAGAGATAACTAGCAGACATGAAGAATGCTCATTTTTGTTGTGTCCACAACAAAGAAGTTAACCCCTCCCCTTCTGTATATGTTAATATTTTAAAAAATGATAATAGCAAGGGACAAGGTCAGCATAATGTCTACATTGGCTTTTATAAATTTCAAGTTTTTAGGCAACACTTCACACACACACGCACACACGCACACAGTTCAAACTTTAGCTGGATGAGGAATGCTACAAGACACCTAGAAGAGGAACGCTTGTTTGCCAGGACTTCCTGACATTTTGGCTGCTCCCAGTTAGGTGTTGAGGAATTTTGTTTCCAGTCACCATCATGCAAACATGTCCTGTTGGCGATCCAGAAAGCAAACTCAAGCAAGGATGCTTTTTGTTCAAGAAATGTTTGCAAATACCCGAATCTGCAATCATGTTTTAAAAAATGTATATTTTAAAAAATGTTTCTTTTGAAGTGCACATTTTATTTTCAAAAATGCATTTTCTGGCTTAGATCAATAGGGGGAAAATGCACACTTTTGAAAAACATACACAGAAATGCTCCCTTTTCTCTCTCAAAATGTGCACTTTCACAGGAAAGTGAGCTGAAATGAGTGATTTACACTGAATTGAGGGGAGTTTGAAAACTGATGATTCTTTCCCAAGTCCCAATAAAAATAGCTTAAAATAGTTTAAAAGACTCCTTGACATTCTCTGACTTTGGGATTATTATTTTCAAGTGGATCAACACAGCTTTCTCAAATTTTAAAGTCAGGTGGGGAGGGAGAGAATTTGGGGCACCAAAATACAGGCGTTTGATTGGTCAACCAAAACTTTCCTACTAGTGTACTAATTCCCCCAGCTTCTTTTCAATAAGGTTTTAGCAGTTCAGCATTGCTTTCTGTACATGCAAAGTGTGTCCTTCATCGTTCAACACAACAAAACCTGACCTCTGAAAAGCCTCCTCCTCCTCGCACCCCCCTCTCAACAGTAGCACAGTTTCTTTCCCCCTTTCTCGGATCCTATTGTGTAAATTTTATGGCGATATGCCTTCAACATAGAGCTATAATGATTCTCAGGATACCTTCCATGAGTGGAAGTTAATGACAGATCCTTTGTGTTAACTGTTACGCCTTCGCAGTCAACCCCTCTGGACGTTTCTTGCCCTGCAAGGGAATGTCAAGGAGGGTTCAACGCTGGAACACAGAAAACAATCAAAATTGGCAGGCCCCTTTGATAGCAATTGCATCTTTATCAGACTCATGCCTCATGTGCAAAGTGTGAATTTACCACAGGACGAGTGCCTTGCTTGAACCAAAGCAACGATTTTGCCAGTCTAGACCTTTCTGTGCTTTTTTTTTTAATTCTTCCTGTGAATACCTCAGCGTCACCTGGGCCGCCATATTGTAACTGGTGGGCTTATTGTACTGTGGTGCTTTGCAATGCAACCCTGCAAAGAACACATTTGTAATAATAATACCAAAGGTCCTTTCCCTCTTTTTCTCTTCCTCTTCCTCTCCTCTCTATTTCTTCATGGTTCCAAAGCTTTAAATATAAACCGGGGCATGTTGGCAACGCAGACCGCTCAATTCCTTACCGAATTTTCTCAGATATACCTCATAGATAATAGTGTTTAGAGTAATGTTATTATAGCGTATGTAATAAATTATTCACTTGTTTCATTTTGGTAACTGTGATTTAAAAGAAATAAAAAAGCTTTATACGTTTTAGGTTGTGCTTTTGTAATAGACAGGAAAGAGGTGCGCTTAAAGATGTATGTCCGTCTTTCTTCCCTTTGGATTTTTATTTATTCTGGATTGGGGAAAGTTGCAGAATTGAGCCCAAAGTTTACAGTTTTCATATTTTGCTGAAGAAACAATCTGTGTTAATTTGCTCTGTTAAAAAAGAAGTATGATTATTTTCTACATTTGTGCTACTTGGTCTGAACAATTCATTGTTCTGTGTTAACAGTGTAGTATTATGATTAGCAACTGCTATAATTCAGTGCTATTAATTTGATGCATGAGGCAAAAGAAAAAAAACCTTAGCAGTGTAATGCATTGTGGTTCTTAATAGCAGCTTCTTTTCATTTGAAAATAGATGTTTCCCTTTCATTTAATGAAATTTATTTATGCATGGGAGCCTGTTATCTGTTAGCAGTCGTGGAACAGTTTGTGTATACATGCATTTAGACTGTGAAAATGTGCACAGTTCTGTCTCATAAAGTTGAAATATCGGTTTGCAAAGAGAAGGTATTTCCATTCTAATATGCATTTAGATCGGTGCACATTGAAAAAAAGGAAAATACACCCAATCCAAATTGGATTCTAATTATTTAAAATGAATATTAAAAAAAAGATTGGCCAATTGGTCATTCCCTGTTTCTAAGACAAATGTCACATGTGGGTAGTTTGGAAAAGACGCCTCCTATTGGGAATGAGTCAGCTGTGCATTTTTTCCAATATGAAAGGAGTTCCTTTGGCTTTATGGTTAAAAAGAAATACAAACAGCAATACCTGTAATATTATTGCGAATTTATATTGCGATTCAGAGAAGCAGCAGCAGCAGCGTTTTCCCAGCTTGCTAGAAATGAATGACCATATTGATGTTTTTGGGTTTTGTTCCTTTTGGGGTATGTTGTAACAAGGCAGCCAACATTCGGCAGGAACCAAACCCCACCGGAATTAGCAGGGTCTGTTACAGTCTTGTTGTCTGCACTGATCGACAGCAGGCCGCTTTGGCAGTTCAGTCTAAAAATGCAACAACCCCAAGGTGATGATAATTGCTACTCATCTATCTTGCCTATGCAACTGTATTTCAATGCTTAAGTGTGTTCGAAGGGTGTTTGTTTGTTTGGTTTGTTTTGTATCTCACCAAGAAAAGAAAATGCAGGTTGTCTTTTTCAGGACTTCACAGGACAAAGTAAAGTATCACTAAATATAATTTAGTATATAAGAAGCTATATTTTGGAGACAGGCCAAGAATACTAACTAGAAGTGCTTTCAAAAGCATTTCACTCATTAGCCCCAGCAACAGAATTTTGCCTTTGTATGGAGTACCTTGGTCAATTTCAACTCCTAATGCCAAAGTGGAAACCCACACAATACCAATGGTCCAGTCCACCATTTTGGAACCAAAACCCAAGACTGTCTCAATCATAGGTATTGTGGGCAGAAGCCTGGGACCTTCTATAGAGGAGGTATAGCATGATTCTGTGCTTTTGCACAGCTAACACCGTAGGTAACCTGAGAGTGTGCCACGGAATGGTTGTAATTAAGTGGCGGTTGTGCAGTGCATTCACGGCTGATGAGGGTATGTCTTTGGCCCGTCTCTGCACCACATCCTCCTATGAAGGGTAATGAAGAATATTGAATCACCTTTGAGAAAGACCATATTCTTTAGCAGAATTGCTAGGCATTACTACACTGGCTCTCCTTTACATCTGGGTTTATAATTGATCCCATCCGCTAACCATCTGCCTGAACCCATCTATCCAACCACACCATAAAGCCAAATAAACTGCTAAGTACACTTGACTTTGTTTAGGAGAGTGCAACTTAGAAATAGGGGTCTGTGGAAAATGGCAGTCTGCTATTCAAGTCGACGTCCAATATGAACATCAGTAGTGTGTTTATATGTCTTTTGTCATTACGAATATACTGGACGTGTGCTTACATTAGTGCAAAGGAACATATTTTTATTTGGCCTTATAATAGTAGATTGTGATAAATGAAAGCTTTGTACTATAGTCTGTTTATTTTTGTTCTCCTCTTTATCTGCCAAAGATGGTAATGGATACAAGAAGTTTAAATAGGGTTTTTGGTTTGTTGGGTTTTTTCTTTTGGTAAGACAGTTAATGATTGTAATAGTGTTAAAACTTCCCAAAAGCTTTATATGTTCTTCCGCAATAAGCCAAACCAAATATTTGTTTCAAGTAAATTGCAGTCATGCTAACAAATTCACAAACCATACTTAACCAAAATGCAGTAGTTGTAATGTTTGCATAAATGTTCAAATACATTTTTTTGTTCAATCCAAAGGAAATAAGGGGTACGTGAGAGAATGGCAATGCCTACTTCTGTTTAAGCAAACAGTGGGCCGTCCAGCTTACGAAGTTTTGCCAAGAATACTTGTAATTTAAGGTATATTTTATAATGCCATTATATGTCTTGGGTTTTGTTTGGTTTTTGTTTTTATTTTGTGAAGGTGATATGTTAAATCGAGTGTTCCAGACAAATAAAGTAGCTACAGAATGAATGTTATTTTATTATTAAATGGTTTTTACTCAATTATTTGTGCCAACAGACATCCTTTACCTTAATAACAAATTACTGTATATGTGTCAAAAGTCTTAATTTATAGTTCTTGATGTGAAAATAAAGAAAAAAACACGTATGGTTTGTCAAAGTTGAATAAATGAAGCAAAAGCCTACATTTTTGTGTCTTTGCACAATGGAGAGGGGCTCCTACCTGACCAAAGTAGTACCATGTTCCACCAACAGAAAGAGGGTCATTGTCAGTGCAGGATCGGGATCAATGTGTGTCAGACCAGGGGCTCCGAGGACTGGGGCTCTAGCCCAGACATGTAGACCCAAATGCACTGGTGTTTCTCCATTCTTATGACATTACTTGTGCAAGACATTCTCTGAAGGAAAGGAGAAGAAAGGGTGAACACAGAATTCCACATAACTTTGGAATCCAGCAGAACTCATAACTCTCTTGGAGAAAACTATTACGTTTCATAGTGAGCTAAGAAAAAATAATAAGCATGTATTCCTGCAAAATAGAGAGTTGAACAGAAAATTGATCCTGACACCAAATACAGCATTGTGTTATTGCAATTATTAGTTTTATTACACAAGGGTTCATCTCACTCCCCAAAGCTCTCAGGGGACTTTTATATTATTTGCAGCTCTCGGATGCAAGCGCGCTGGAGACCGATGGATGTGACTGCAACTTTGGCAGAATCCAGTGGGGCATTTACACCCTGCCAAAGGCACTATGCAAGTCGTCCTTCTACTTGAGCACTTTTGGTGCAACCAGAGGCGGCAGAAACATCCCTTTCGGGAACATGGGAGGTCAGCAAAGCTTGCATGAGTCATCTGTATCCTTCCAGAAGGAAGTGCTTCCACAGATTTTGCATGTGCTCAGCAGCCTTGCCTGAGCAATGGGTCCCACTTCCATGGCGATCTGGGACACCTCACTACCTGCAGAAGGGAATTAGGAAGGTGGAAAAGAAATGATGGGGGCCTGAATGCCCCAGTATATTCTACCCTTTGAGGCATTTAGAAAACAGAAAGGCAAAGCAGATGGGAAACAAGCATTCCAAAATCAGGCAGCCCTGTAAACCTTGAATCAGATCACCCAAAAAATAAATACCGCCTTCTCTCCACAGGAATCTAGGCCTGCTGCCAGTTTAGCTAACCCCATCTAAAATCCCAGCTCTCTGTGACTCTCTAATTCTATCCAACTTCAAGGTGTGATG
Organism: Varanus komodoensis; assembly: GCF_004798865.1. Lineage (NCBI taxonomy): Eukaryota > Metazoa > Chordata > Lepidosauria > Squamata > Varanidae > Varanus > Varanus komodoensis. The sequence continues at coordinate 11,912,204 of NW_025335606.1, forward strand.
GACTTCTTCACTGTTCTTTCCCCTGGCTCAAGGATGCCACTGAAGCATGGGAGTTGAACCTCTGGCTTGTGGACTGAAGCTTGGCCACCTGAGGTCCAAATCATGTTCTTCAAAGCTCCCAAGGGACTCTTCGCCTTTCCTTTCCTCCAAGTGTTTCACAGTTTTGCTTTTCCAAAAGGTTGACATGACTCTCCTCAGGCTTATTTACTGGCAGTCAGTATTTTAAGCTAAAATATGTGGGTGTTATTTGTATTTTGGCCTCTCCTCTTCTGCCCTTGGCCCTGCCCATCTGTGGAATGTGGACTCCAAGGCCTTCTCCAACAATGAATTTGGCCCTTGCCCTTAAAGAAGTTGGACCCTGGCCTGCTGCAAGTGCAGGGAGAGACTCATGCACGGGGTATGGGGTTTTGCAAATCATCAACACAAGCCTATTCACAGTAATCAAGACAACCAACAACAGTTATTCACATACACGAAGTTTTCCTCACATTGGCAGGCAATAAGGTGACTTCCGCAACCTGGCCCCCTTCCAGTGTGTTGGACTACAGCTCCCAGCAGCCAACACATTGGGAGGATGCCAGGATGAAACAAGGCTGCAGCAGAGGGTTAACAAATCCCTCAGGATAATCTACTCATTTCCTCCATGTCTTGAATGGGATGCTCCAATCTTTGCTGGCTGTGCCAGACCCTGCAACACAGAGATAAACTTCATGCCATTATGAGCACATTTTGGGATTGTTTTCAAGCGGGCCCTCATGAACCATGTATTGCAGTAGTCCAAATGGGAAATTACCAGACTGCCAAATGGGAAAGCTATTCCTATCCAGATCTGGTCATTGTTGGAATACCTGTTCATGCTAACACCAGGAGCTCTGGGCCATGGAGGACACCTGCGCATCCAGGAAAATGGTGGATCACCCAAACAACTCACCTGATCTTTGAGGGAAGTGCATTGCCCTCAGAACAGGTGGAACACCCCTGGATCCTGCAGGTAAATAACCTCTTAGAAACAGCTCTGTATCATCCCTTTGCTAGTTCCAGACACTGATCTGGCACTTTCTCCACTTCACCTCATTAGATGGAACAGAGAACTGGAGCTGGGTGTCATCTGCACCAAACTCCTGCTCTCCAGATGACCTCACTCAGTTCCACAAATACATTTAAAAGCATGGGAGACAAAATATAGCCCCATGCAACCCCAAAGAACATATGTCATGAATCCAGATACAAATCCCTCTGCACCATCTTTTGGAATTGGTCATCTTGATAGATACATAACTACCAGCTTGACTCAACCATGGCAAGTCCAGGGGAAGTCTAGGAGAATTAAGGGAATGCACATGGCCCCATCCCTTGCAAAGATCACCCCTTATAGTGATGAAGGCAGTTTCAGTTCCAAAAACAGGCCTGATCCATTAAAATACATTCCAGAAACCAATTGCATCCAAGAGTATTCGGACTTGCTCAGTGATCACCTACACAAGCATCTTCCCAAGAAGGGACTGTTCGCTATCAACATATATTCTTCACTTCATTTGGGTGCAAGGGAGGACTCATACCAGAGTCTTTAAGGTAGCTGAGACCACTGTGCCATTCTCAAAGAAGCATTTATTGCTTCCTGAAATTAGCCAGACACTTCTTGCCTGCAAGATGCAAGTAACAAGCCAAGATTGGCAAGTGCTGAGTGGGCAGGTGGTTGGCTAGGACTTGGACAACCAGGTTCTTCCAGTCTTCCTATGGTAATAACTGAAAGTCATCTGACAAGATTGAATCTCATGGTGTCCTAGACCCCACATTGGCTAAACTGGCATAGCAATGGGATCCAGCTAATAGCAGATGTGGGTGATTTTAACTTCCAAACATGTAGGAAACATGTTACTGAAGGAACAGGTAGGAAAGATGTAGGAAACAGGTTACTGACGGTTCCTCCAACCAGGCCAGATGGCAGAAGAATGCACTGCGGTACGAGGGAATTTGTTTTTTAAAGAGTAAAGAAATATCTATTCTTCCCTTCCTTCAAGGAGTTCAGGGAGGACTATAGAACACAACCTTTCACAAAGTCCTGTTCAGACAGATCATCTGAGAAATTTGAAGTAATGCTGAAAGAATATTTATTTATTTATTTGGGAGACTTCTATGCCTCCCCATTCGCCGAAGCCTCGGGGTGGCTCACAATCATAAATAAACTTCAAAATAGAATAATATAGATTAACAACATAAATTAAGTCGCCCTGGCCAAAGAATAAAATGAATAAATAATATTAACAGTTAAAATAACATTTCAATAAAAAGGTCTTCGCCTGGCGCCGAAAAACAAATAATGATGGTGCCAGGCGGACCTCTCTGGGGAGCGCATTCCATAGATTGGGTGCCACCGCAGAGAAAGCCCTCCTCCGAGTACTCACCCTCCTAATTTCCTTCACAGAGGGTTCCCGGAGAAGGGCCTCTCCTGCAGATCTCAAGGGGCGGGCGGGCAGGCATATATGGACGTAAGCGCTCCTTCAGGTAACCAGGACCCAAGCCGTTAAGGGCTTTATGGGTCATCACCAACACCTTGAATTGGGCCCAGAGTTCAATGGGAAGCCATTGAAGCTGATATTATGCAGAACTACAGTGTTTCTTCAAGCAAGTTGATAGAGTTGCAGGGTTCCTGGAATGATCAGAGAAGGCTGTGAAGTGGCAGAAAGAGAGGTTGGCTGTGAGGGAAGTTGCTCTCTGAACATCCATGTAGGCCATGATTTAAAAAATGAATTACAGTTACCTAGAAGAGAGTTTAGAGACATTTCTGAGAATGACTTCGACTGACCCTCATTTTACCTTGCATGGAAAAGCCCAGCTTTTGATTCCAGTGGCTTCATCGAGAACGGATCAGAGGAACGCATGGGCCTCAACAAACAGATCAAAGCACTTCAGAACGAACTTTTCCTTTGTCTCCTAGTCCTGCCACTTTCTTCCCCTTTGAGCTGAAGCCATTTCATGAGAAACCATTTCTTCCTTTACCAGTTGAAATGGAAAAATAGAGCACTCACACAACCCTTACTTTACGTTGCTTTTCTTCCGAAGAAAAGTGCAACTTAGCTCACACAGCTGATGGTGGCTATTAGTGTTGCAACCTGCTGAACTAATACTTAAAGCAGAAATTCCCAAATGGTGGGCCAGAGCATTTTAGTGTGCCGTGAAAAAAATAATTAATGCTTCCTAGCATCCCAAAGTATGCACGAAGAGGAAATGTGCATCTCTGTCATCCTTCCCTGATCTGGGTTACCGCTTGAAGTGCCTCCAATTACATTCAGGGTGGCGGGAAGAGAGTGCAATTCTGTTTGGGTCTGCTTGGCTTTGCAGTTTGGTTTGGTTTTCTCACATCTTAGACCCTATAATCTCAAGCCGTTTCTGAACCAAGAGCCTGCAATTATGTGTCCTGTTCCTTTATATGGGAGTTAGGCTTTTTACAGAATCAAATTAATTAATAACATTACAGAATCACAGAATTTCAGAAAGTCCTCTTGGAAGTCATCAAGTCCAACCCTATTCAGTGTGGTACTATTTATTTATTAACTATGTTTATATTCTATTCTTTCAGCACATTGCTCTCAGAATGGTTTACAACTCATTAGAAACATTAAAGTATCCATAAACTCTATACAAGAATACAAAGGAATACCAAAAATCAACAAACATAACACAGAATAAGATAATAACATGTTGAACCAGTGCAACCAATTATTATAATAAAAACACACCTCTAATCAACAGTTAAAGCAATGGGCAAATGAAAAGGGGTTGACCGGGTGCTGAAATGCATAAAGCATTGGTGCCAGCTGCACCTCCCTGGAGAATTTGTCCCATAAAGGGGGTGCCACTGCCGAAAAGGTCCCTCCCCTCATATGCCATCTTTCTTTGCATCAACAGAAGAACCCCTATTGAAGATCTTAGGGTCTGGAAAGGTATATATGGGAACAGGCATTCCTTAAGATATCCAAGCCCTAAACCATGTAGGGCTTTATAATTAGTGTGAGGACCTTGAACTGGGCCCAGACTTCACTTGGTAGCCAGTGTAATTGTTAGGATTGTACCCTACATGTCTGGTGCTTCTCTTGTTCGTCTGTGTTTCTATAAGATTGAAAAACACCTCACTTTCCAGGTCATCTGATGTGTGTTGTTTTTTCCATGTCTAAAATTTCAAGAGTCCACAAACACAGAGAACTCTCTCTAAAGAAGCTCTGCCATACCTGTTCTCCCCATAGCTCCCCCCCACAACTTCACCCATCCCTTCCACATTCTAAGCCAAGAACCAGGGCACCCAACCAAGCAGTATTTTACAAGTCAAAGGACTCCTCCCCTTGGAGGTGCAGGAGGGAGAAAGTATATTTTTAAGAGGATTTTTGTGGCTACTTTTGTGAATTTCATGATTCACAGCATCACAACAGGTGGAAACAGCCTGTGTTGAAGCATCCCCCATAGGTGACAAGGAGCTGCATGCAGGTGAGCACAGGAATTCCATGCAGGTGAGTGATCAGGACGGTGGTGGTAGACGGGCACAGGTTGCCTGAACTGTCCCCTGAACACAGCATGGAAACCAAATGGGCCTCCAGAAGAGAAAGCCTTATTCTCCACGTCCAGCATATAAATACCATGGACTGTTAAGGGGAAGGTTGGACCTCTAAAAGTGTCCCCTCTGAGCCCTCAGCAGGTTAGTGAGGCATTTTACAAGCTTGTACCATTGGAGGACTTATTTACAAGGCTGGGTCAAACCAGGCAGCCAGATCAAAGCAAACAGGCTTGTGATGTTCACATGTATGCCATTACACGGCCATATTTAATTGCAAAAGTCAATAATCATGTAAAATATGGAATTAGTGAGTTGGCCAGGAATACAGAGTAGACAGACAAAAGATTTTCAGGCATCACTTCTTGAGCTGTACATATGATCTGTCCTACTATTGCCTCTGGCTCAGCCCATTTTCTAGGTCTTGTGTGCTAATTAAATACCAAACCTTTTCACCAGCAAGAAAAGAGGGTTCTGTGTGGACACACCACAAGCACATCTTCTGCCCCCAGACCCCCCCAAAAAACCATCTCCTGAAGAATAAAACTCTCCTGGTCTAAAATTGCTCCTTGGACCAGCTTTGTGAAGTTATACCTATCCAACAGCCAGAAGCATCTCTCTTTCAGAGTTGCATTGGTGAGTTCAGCTTCAGAAGGATAGGGGAATATTTTGTTTCAGCTGTTCTATTATCAGAATTTGCAAATCTCTTCATATTCAGAACAGGAAAAAAACCCCTCTGAGTTTTAAAACATTCTAACATGGAAGAAACTGCACTGCTTTATTGGTCCATGTGGACCCAGTCTTTTGAGAGCTTAAGGAAATTAACCCTGTGCAGGTTTAGACAGAAAAAAGCCCTCCAATCTGCACTCTAGGAATTGTAAGTCTTTGTACTTACATAGCTTTGCACCTTAACTCTTCAAATTCTGGGCCCAAATCCCCATGCAATGCATCATTTTAGTCATGCTGAACCAGAATGCCCACATCATTTTTTCTGACAGGCTCATATTCCTCAGCAGCTGTACCTACTGAATTTGGCCAGTGCAGCTGGCTAGAACTTCGTGTTGCTTCTGTTCCAATAAGAATTGACCAAAAAGTATATATTTCTTCATATTCAAGATCCAAAGAATTTCAGAATTAAAGTATTCGAATGCAAGAGAAAGTGACATAGACAAATTCACCCATCCCTATTTTTTCAAACAAATTTCCACTTAGCGGTTGGGTGGCCACATGTAAAAGAGGTTCTGCACCTTAATGGTTGTGTAGAAAAGAGAACTTCAGCCCATAGAGCTTGTATGAAAGTCCCTCTTCTACAGAACCACCAAAGGCGCGGGATTCCTGACCCTTTCTTTGCATCTGGGCACCATAAATCAGCTTGACCTTGTGATAAGCAAATACAACTAACATAGAGGGCAGTTCAACCGGCTGCAATCAATTGTCACTTGAGAGGCACTTGACTAAACCGAGGAAGCCACTCCAAGGGTTTTTTGTTTTTTTCCTAAAGTAACTGCCTAGAACTAACCAAATGGCCTTTGAGAGGATCTGAAGTGGCAATTACTGGCAGGACCAATTCAATATATATTAATTACCTGCCCCTGCATTGTGAGCTCTGATTGACAGCATCCTTTCTGAAACATTTCCATTCATCCCAACTATCATCCCACTGGGAATAATATTAGGTCTGGTCTAAATACACAGGCGAAGGATGTGATAATTTGCAGTGGGGAGATTACCCAATGCGCTACTCCAGGTTACAGGTATCATGTTTAATACACTTCTGTAAAAAAAACTAAAAAACACAATGCAGTTTTTCCAAAAATCATATCAGGGAGAAATATCCAGAAGCCCAGCTCCGTTTGTTGTTTGCTTTGCTTGTTTTCTTTTTGTGTGCATTGTTGTTTTGCATAGGAGAAAATTTGTCATTGGAATGGATAAATCCATCCTGTCACCTCAGGACACACCATCTCATTGGCCTGTGTGTTTTAACTGGGAACAGGAAAGGAGGATTCTGTGCTGCTGCTTAGAGCAGAAAATGGCATCAGCTGCTCCAAGAGGCTGTTCTCCAAAGAGCACAATGTACTGCTTTCTGCATGCATCAATCCATAAAGCTGTTCTCACTCCTTGTCTGAAAGGCCTGTAGGTACCAGCAGCAAACTGGCTCTCTTCCCTAAAGTAGCCTTCCCCAGCTGGCGTTTCCCAGTTGTGCTAGAGCCTCTCCTTGCCAGTGGCAAATGCATCTGGAGGGCACCAGGGACTCTGCCTCGAGTAGCAGCCCTGAATAGCTGTCACAAAATCGTAGAATCATGGACTAGTAGAGTTGGAAGGAGCCAGAAGGTCACTGGGTCCAACCTCCAGCTGTTGCAGGACACCAAGTCACACCATCCCCCTCAGGTGACTGTCCAAACCCTTTCAGGTACTTGGCGAGGTACAACTAGAGGCAAAAGGAAGTTAAGTGGCTGACATGCACAGAAGCAAAAGGAAAGTCCAGGGTAGCACAACACAGAACACAGAATGCAAGAGTATGAATTAAGACAAACTGGAAACCATAAAGCAAGAAGTGGAGTGGTTAAGCATTGCGGTACTTGGTGTGAGCAAACTGACAGGCTGGAATAGGACCCTTTCAGTCAGACAAGCAAAACATCTGAGTATAGGCTGATTGTGGATTGTCATTGAAGTGTGGGTTCCTGTTTTGTCTGAACCCAGACAAGTTGACAAGGCATGGTGAACAACCCACACTTCACAACACAACAGCATTCTCTTCAAGAGTTTTTTGCAGTTAACAAGCCATGGCTTCATAACAGAACTGGGTTCAGACAACACAACTACACAACATTCAATGACAACCCACACCCAACCCTTGAGTGTGGGTTGTCATCTTGTCCAAACCCAGCGTGTCATTTTAAAACCTGTGGAAAAGGGGGTGCCACCTTGATTTGTTGTCACTATCCTAGTGTGTATGATGTAGCTAAACTGCAGGTAAGACCTCCATAGCATTCTTCTTTTCATGGTCCCTGCATCAGCGACACACAACTATTAAAGCCATAGGAGCCTGCAAAGCAAAGAGAGGAGAAAAGATGGCAACACAAACTGCTTTCCATGTTTCATGTTCTTGCACGTTAAAGAAGCTTTCTGGACTCGTATTTGAATGGGATGGGCTTCCCAAGATCCTAAGTTCAATCCAGGACATCTTTAGTCAAAGAGATCTTAGGTAGCTACATTTATAGAGTGGCCAGAGGCAAAAGAGCGCATGTCCCTGCACCTTTAAGAGTTGAGTGGAAGAAAGAAATCTAGCTTGTCATCCAAGCTGCATCTGATGAAATGCTTCCTTCCACTCAGGAACCCTTCTCTCCTTTTGCATCTGCCCTCTCCAGACCTTTTTATTCTGGGATGTTGAATCTCAGGCCTGGGTCAGATCTGGCCTGCCTGGGATCTCAATCTGGCCCTCCATGTTTCCCCAGATGGCCCTCCCTTGCCCTAGGAACACCCCCAGCCACTGAACAGTTGGTACTGTCTGAGCTGCTGTGCATTCCCTCTCCCCATCTAAACAGCTGAAATGGCAGTCAGAACTCTGAGCTGAAGCACACTGGTACTTTGGAGAATTGGCCTATCCATTTTGATTTTGATTTGATTTATATACTGCCCCATTACTATAGTCTCTATTTTTAAACAATGATTCAAATTTAACCTAAAACTGAGCCTGAAACTAATCTGGGAATTAATCTGAGATACGTCTTTCACTAGAATATCAGATGCACCTCTCCCTGCAAGCCATTCCCCAGTTTAGAGGCAACCCCTGAGAAATGTGTACAGCCTCTGGGTAGGAGACATTAAGCTTACAGAAGCAAACTTCAGAAGGTTGTCTGTAGAGCACCTTAGCCAGCGAAGCGGGATGTATGAGCAAGGTAGTCCTGAAGGTATTTCGAACACAAGCCATGAAGGGCTGCAAAGGTGATTACCAGCAACATGTTGGCAGCCAGTGCAGACTTTAAGATGGCTGACATCTTGTCTTTCCATGATGTCCCGGAAAACAGCCAGGCTGCCACAGTTTCTGAGTAGGCGCAAAGCTAACTCTTCGTAGAGCACGTTTCAGCCTGGAATCCTGGATTTGCACTTTGGCTGATCCCAAGTGGACCGCGTTGGCCTTCGGGCCAAAAGAGCTTTGGTGCTGCTACTTTATCCCAAGATTGTCCATTCAGGCAGCAGTTCTGCAAGGTCCAGTTGCTGGGCTAAAGACCATCCCCAAGTGGGGGGCGGGGGGGCATCTTTTCTTCCTGGCTGAGGGCCAGTGCCCATAACTGCTGCACCTCATGCACAGCGCCGTGGGAAGCTGCATTTTTGTTCTCCATATCCATTGTTGGGGGGAGGGATGTGGCCCAACCTAGAGAAAATATATTTTCTTTGCCAGCAGGGAGACAAGAGATTGGACAGAAAATCTTTCTGGGATGTTTATAGGCTTCTTTATATTGCTTGTCATTATAAACCACTTAGTACTAAGACTATGGCATCTAATTAGTCTCCCTACAATGTATATATTTAAATGGCGACTGATGAGTGTGGTTTCCATGTGATTATTCCTACCACCCTCCCAAAGATTTAACGATAGGAAACCAATGGATGTAATGGGACAAGTCAGGAGACAAAGAACATCAATTGTCACTTCGCCCCTGAAAAATCAGGTGTCATCACGAGCTGATACAAAAATAGGTAACTGTCACCCTTTTTTGGCTTATGGGATCGTGATCTCTCTGCGTCTCTCCTCCTGTTTCAGCTGAGCCATTATGAATTTGGCAGTGACATGGAAGACAGATATTCAGCTTGTACAGATTTTCCAGTCATGGGAAGTGCTTGGCCTCTTGAATCGCTGCCTATCATGTGAAGCTGTGAAATGCAAATGGAAAGGCCACGGAGCCATCACCATCAAAAGCATGATATGCTCAGTATACAAAATAGCACACGCTTCATATCTCACACCATTTACCTGGATTTCTTAAGGTGAAGAATACAAGCAGGTGTGTGGGGAGGGAGGGGATCCATAATTTCATATACACCAGTCCTCTGCCAGCTGCACTGGTTACCAGTTGGATTCTGGGCCCAGTTCAAACTCTGAAAGCCCTAAACAGCTTGGGACCAACTTACGTAATGGAATGCCTTTCTATATAAGTTCCTGTCTGGACCTTAAGAGCTTCAACAGGGATCATTCCTAAGGAACCACCGTTAAAGGAAGCAGGGAGGGGGTGGTCAGGAGAAGGGTCTTCTCTAGGGTTGCAACCAGCCTGTGGAACATGCTCCACAAGGCGACTCACCTGGCACCATCTTTCTCCTCCTTTCAGTCCCAGATTAAAACTTTTTATTTACCAGGCATTCTAATAATTAACTAGAGATTGGTTTTAATGCTAATATTCTTGTTTCCAAGCTGTGATTGTGTTATAAGTTGTATTATTGTATATATTGTGTATAAGTTGCATTATTAGTTGTTGAGTTGCTGAGTTCCATGCATTTTATTGTTAATGTTTTTATTCTGTTTTATACTGTACACCACCCAGAGAGACCCATCGGGTATGGGATGGTTTATAAATATAATAAATAAATATAGATTAAAAGAAACGTAAAAGCGGCCAAGTGGCAAGGAATTGCAAAGGGTCTACAAGAATAGGAGAGGGGTGTTTAACTCTTCCCCTTCATGAAAACATCCACTCCTCCCTTGAAACAGGTATTTTCCTGGCAGGTGAAAACAGACAGTGCACGTTCTTGTGATTGGCCTGGATGTCCACCTTCCCCAGAGTCCGGAGACATCCTTTTCACAGCTCTCTGCTTAAGTGAAGGCCAGGTCCTCAGTGCTTCCGCTAAGCAAAACAAGGGATAACCAAAACACCCTGGTGCCTGAACAATAGGAATCTCCTAGAATCCATCTTAGAGCTGGTGGGAGGGGGGAGGTATTCATAGAAACAGAGGGACAAAGCAAGTCAGAAGGGGTCTCCCAGGCCATCTAGTCTGACCCCCGGCTCCAGCTGGCTCCACTCATATAATCCCCAGCATGCCATGGTCCAAACTTTCTTTGAACACACTCACTGATGGGGCCTCAACCACCTCCCCATCTGTTGGCGACATATAGGTACATGAGGGGGTGTCCCGTGGAGGTGGATAAAGACCTGCTCTCCCCTGCAGAGGAGGGCAGGATGCGCTCCAACGGAGCCAAGCTCAGGGAACCCAGGTTCAGTTTGGATGCCAGGAAGCACTTCCTGACTGTCAGGACCCCGAGGGCGTGGAAAGGGCTTCCCCGGGAGGTGCTTGAGGCCCCATTGGTGAAGGTAATGGGGCTTCAACTAGGCTGCATTTTCTGTTTTTGTTTGTCTTCTGCCACAGATTTGCCACACTGAGCTGCTTATTGTTGTGTGCTTAGAATCTGACCAAACTCTGCCCTGTTCTGTACTGTTTTCCTGAATCCTTAATGAAGCTTTTACCCTGTTTTCACCAAAACCCAGTCTGTGTGCTTCAGAGGCAAAAGGGAAGAAGCTCCAGGGAGAGGGGGCACTTGTTGTTCAGTCCTGCCAGTGGTACTTCAGTGCCCATGTGCACCTAACATGCTGAGTAAAACTGGTGCTCCCCTGAGGGCTGCAAAGATGTCCAGCACAAGGGACACCCGTGGGATCCTTGGGCAGCCATTCCTAAATGACCGAGAGCACTTGAGAACTGAGGAGACCTACCTGGGTGGTGGCAGCCAGTGCCAGTTGGTGCCATGGCTGCAGGGGCTGCCGGCAGGTCACCACAAAGGTGTGTGTCCTCCACCTGGAGACAAAAATTAGCCCAAAGAGGAAAAACTGTCTGAGGGAGCAGGAAAGAATCATCCAGATCTGCGCTCATGACCTGCTTCATGGCTCTTTTGCAATTGCTTGGGAGCTTTAAAAAGAAAAAGAAAAAGGAGAATGCAGCTCATGGATCTCCTTGCGTTGCTTAAGCCTTGTTTGCTTGCTTGTTTGCTTAAGCCCTTAACATGGATGGGGGAAATGTTGCACAGGTGGGGGGACGGCCGCTCAGTCCAGGAAAACTGTTGTGTAGATGTGCCCCAAATCTCTGAGAGATTTTCAAGGGTGCAAGACTTAACCGCATCCAGTCTCCATTTTGCAAAAGAGCTGGCAAGAGACTTACAGTGTTTTGCAAGCTTTATATTTATCGTCCTGAGACCCAGGTGAAGGGCAGGATAGGAATGCTTTAAATACATAAACAAACAAACAGACATTTAGCTATAAATGGCTAGCGGTCCTGCTTTAATGCTCCAACAGATGCTTCCAAAGTCACTGCTTCTAGGAGATCAGCACCTCCCAAATTTCAGCTCTGTGCCTTTGCGTTTTCACATGCTGACCCTCACCAAGACTGCTAATCTTTTCCCCACACAAACCCCGTGCCTACTTCATCCCTGGCTGGAAACAAGGACCCTAAGCCCCTTCCCAGATCACTTCCTGGCTATTTCTGTGTCATTCAAAAGCCAGCTGTTAAGCACCATCTAACTAATCTCCATCATAAAGAGAAGTTGCTGGCCAGATTGCCAGAGGTATTAACAAATTCAAGGCTTTGACCAGGTATACCACAGGCAATCTAAACTGGTTAAAATGGAAAACAACAATTCACAGAAACTCCAGGGTCAAGAATCGCTGAGTTGAAAGGGATCCCAAGAGGTCATTCAGCTCAGCCCCCATTTATAAGAATGTGTTCTTAGAAAGAGAAACAGAGCAACAAACAAAAGTTTTCCAACAAAGAGTTAAAAAGATCAGTATAGTGATTAATCTATTGTGTCACACATTTAGAGAGCGAGAGAGAAAGAGACAGAGGGAGAGAAGTATCTCCTAAAAGTTGGGCAGGAAGAAACAAAGCATCCCAATGAAGGCTAAATGTGCTTGGTTGTGATGGAATAATGGTCAAGTATTCAGGGGAAAATGAAAGGGAGAGAAAATTACATTTCCTGAGCAGGAGCATTCTGCACTGCAGCGTTTTGTTGTGTAGTCTTACACCTTTTCAAACATGGATTTTTAAACATGGCTTTGCCCTTGAAAGCCACGTGATTCAGTGCTCTATTGCATGATTCCTTTTTCCCAACAATAAAGGGATAGTTCACCTTCCTTTCCTGCAGCCCATCCTGCAAAATCATTCCCACCCTGAGCTGCTTTCCCACCAATTGGAAGAGAAATTCAAGGATCTCCAACAATACACCTTCTGATTCACACACACAAAGCTAACACAAGTTACCTTGCTGCCTGAAACAGAACAGGAATGCCTCCTGTTATGAACACTCTTTCCTTTCCTTCGGAAGAGAAACATATTCCAACCATGCAGAGAATTCTTTTTAAACTTTATTGCAACAAAGGGAACGAAAAATGATTTCCTTCCCATTTTCCAGCTCACCTGAGCACATGTTCACATCCCATTTTATACCCTGCTCTGGCCGCTTCTCCATCCTCCTTTCCCCTCATCGGCTGGGGTACCAGGAGTTTGCAATCTTTCCGCCCGCCTACTCCGTGCTGCTCCAATACCAGCACTTCTTCCCAATCCAGCCCTGCCCCTGGTGGGCTACAATAGGCTCATTTTGTTCTGCCAAGCTTGTCAATAAACAATCAGGAAGTCACTGAGTCAGGATTTGTGGCCATCCTGCCTACCTGCCCGTTTTCTCACACCTTGTGCTGCCTGATCTTAGCCCCTCCTCTCCTTTAGACTAAGTAATTTTCTGTGTTACCTTTTAAATCTTTCTACTCCCTTGTTTCAAATCATCCTTTCAGGCCTTGCAAATCAAAGTGCGTAATACCAAGCCTATTTTGCCATGCCGGGCAGCTAGTCCCCCCTGTGCCGCCCTGCGAGAACCACCTCCTCTTTGTACCGCTCTTACATTCCAGCCCCAGTCAGCTGCCTCACGCACCTTGCACAACAGTAGGGACGACCTAGAGAACAAATCACACAACTGGCCATCACATGGTTGCAGCCACAGTTGATGGGTGGAAAAAGAAAGGCATTACATGCATAAGGCTTTTGACATTTTGCTAATGGCCTCCACAGCTGCCTTTGCTTCTTGTGGCTGTAAAATGCTGTAGTTAATGAGGTGCTGGGCCAAGAAATGTTTTCTTTTTTGTCTGTCTACTGAATCAATTTCATTTGGTGACCTCTGGGTTCTGTATGGAAACGGGGCAGCAAAGAGATCTTTCCCCTCTGTCTACTTCCTTTGCAACATTTATAATTTTAAACGCAGACAGCAGCCTCTTCCCCACCTCCTGTCAGACTGGGCCTCCGAAGAAAGCAGTGTCAACTTCTGAGGATCATGCCTTTCACACTCTTCTCTCAATAAAACGCAGGTACAAATTGGCCAGCTCTGGGGATTGTCAGTATAATTTTCATGAACTCCACCAGGAATCATGAGAATGGGGAACATATCCATTCATCACACAGGAAAAGCCTTTCCCTTTTGGCTGGCAAACATCAATAATAATAATAGAAAGCCTCCTAAGACAAAAATTACATTTCTGTCATACTGTTGTTTCTATCCATTTAAGGTCATGACATTTATACTCCATTCCCTATTAACATTTTACATTTTGTGCCAGCCAGATTAACTTCACTTTGTGCAATCAGTCTATTCCCATGACCTTGCCCTGGTCTCTCTACTTCTTGACCCAACAAGATCTTGCATGATTATTTCAAGTTTAGCTGCTTTCTTATTTCATACACACACGCACACACACACACTAATAAAAACAATTTTGACCTTGAAGGAAAATGAAACAACCACACAAATGATAAGCACCCACACAGAAATACGTATTCAGAGGCGCGATCGGCTCTTTCAAAGTGGTAGGATATTGTTTTTATTGATTTATTTACCTCACCATTCCTCAAAGGTAGAGCTCTGTATTCCATGCAAATAGAACAAAACTACAGAATTTGATATTCTGCCCAGTATTTCAGAAACAGACACCATAGGTGGGATTGTTTTGCTTTTAAAGCCAGCCCTAGCCTTAGGTTGCCACCCTATGGCATTCCAGGATCCTCTGGGATTATCCTGGAGTTGCAGGGCTAAGCATGCTGGAGGCAAGGAAGGGAGGAGGCTGGGACCATTCGCCCCCATGATACTTACTGGCAAGCCAGCCTTCCTCTCTTCTCTTCCCACTCCCTCAAGTTCCCACAGAGATTCAGCTGAAAACAGCCTTTGGCCTTGATAGCACTCTAGACAAATATCCATCTTGAGAGATGGGTTGGCTCCATAAAGGAAGCCGCAGCCCTGAGTTTACAAAAGCTAAGCAGGGCCGCCATTTTGAAGGGTGCTCATTCACAGGATTCCACTCATTTGCTGTAAGCGGAAGACGACTTGCTAGCACAAAGCAACAACAAGTGAGACCTTATAGGGCCATTCTAAGTCCAGTCTGTATTGCAACGTAGAACTCAGGTGCAAGTTCGTCTGACGTCAAGGATTGCAATACAGATGAGCAGAAAAGCCATCCATGAGTACCAAGGAACTCACACATCCTAGCTGGGAGCAACAATTTTCACCTCCGAGCATTCATACCTCCTTGGAGAACTCTGACTCACATCACAAGGCCCAGAGCTCTAATGCATTATGTAATCTACCCACAGACCCATTACAAAAATCCACCACACGCATCTCCATCTTCTGGTCTGCATAAAAGCTGCAAGAAAACAAGAGTCGCTTTTTGCGTTCTTCTGGTACGCAGCCATCTGAGGCTGGGGAGTGGGGGCAGGGGAGAAGGAAGGGGAGGGAACATTGCGTTTCAGGCTATATAAAACCATTCCAAATTACTCCAGGGTCCATCTCTTGGAAGAACGTAATGGCAGGAAGCCATAATATATTAAAACAGTAGATTAAAACAAACAAGAGCCCTTTGGATCGGATTACACATCACTTCCCTCACGTCTGACAATGGACGAAATCAAAGGCAGTAAAAGACAATCGTAGGCCATAATGGTCTAATAACTCTGTGCTAAAAGTACTTGTGGGAGTAGACCGCTGCTAGCTGAGCCCAGCCTTCAGGATACATCGCGAGCCTTAAAATCCACAGCAGTGTACTCAAGAGCATTACTGCATAAGTGCTCGTTTAAGACTTCCTCCGAAATGCAACACGCTCACTTAAGAAACGTAATTAGGCCTCCATTGTGGGTGATGTTCACACATTGTGGATCATCCTTAAAAATGACAGGGGGGTGGGGACGAAGATGAATAATCTAGAGAGCTCTGAAAGGTGCATTATGCCTCTTGCTCCATTATGTTACCACCTGGGGAAAGTGGCACTTGACGACCAAACCAAGGGAGAAGCGCCTACGACAAGGAACTGGAGAAATCTCAGAGATGCTTCCTGTATGTCCATCAGTGTGTATAGCAGAAGTGTGAAGCTGTTTGGGCCTAAGGACTATCGCCTGGTCTTCCTGGGGTCCTAATCCTGCCTTCTGGGAGTTGTAGTCCAAGCGATATGGGCGACACTACATGGGAGGGAAGGGAAAGTTCTAGGATCATGGTGCCCAATTGCTGATTTCATGCTTCATTGAAGGAAATGCACCCAAAAAGAGGGGCAAGCAGAACATCTGGGCACAGAGACTGTATGGATCCTGTCTGGAGAACTTGAAGGTTTGTTGTGCAAAGAAGATTTTAATATTTCAAAGGCGAAAGTAAGAGATTAAAAATACTGGTGATTGCTGTTTACTTCTGTCCCATTTTTATATTCAGGAGAACACACAGAGCTGCTGAAAAAGTCACCAAAACAGCATGGTATTACAATGACAAAGTAATGCAACAGTCTTTGAAAGCAGCCATTATTGAAACTAGAAAAAGCAGTTGCAAAAGTAACAGCAGCAGCCTGACTTAATTCAGCTTTGGTGCGTGCCAGAGAAGGTCAGTGTGCAATGAAACCTCATGGGCGAAGGAGAAGCGTCCCTTCCCATGGCACCTTGACCTAGGGTGCT
This sequence comes from Varanus komodoensis, assembly GCF_004798865.1. Classification (NCBI taxonomy): domain Eukaryota; kingdom Metazoa; phylum Chordata; class Lepidosauria; order Squamata; family Varanidae; genus Varanus; species Varanus komodoensis. Next base: position 11,928,699 of record NW_025335606.1, read on the forward strand.
TCTTTGGAGAATGTTGGCTTGGACGTGTCTCCGATGGGGCAGTTTTGCCTGTCCTGTGCCTTCGCCCTCTGGGGAGGACTCGGGGGTGGTGAAGCACCAGACATGCCATCCTTCCTTCCTGCAACTGAGAGGCAAGGGTCGTGCTGAGTAGGGACGTTCCCTTGTGGTCCCCTTGCCTACCAGACGCCTCTGGTAGCCCCCAGGGGCTGGAGAGGGAATCTCCACAGACTGCCTTTCAGCGGAGGACCACAGACTCCCCATGTCTGTCCTAAACTCAGCAGGCAGAACTGAGAAAAGAGCACTGTCCATCACTCGGTTCTTCCTACTGCCCTAGCCACCCGTGTCCTTAAAAGCAATGACTTAGGCCAGGCCTAACTTGGCCCCCGTGGCAGATGGCTAGGGGGAGAGGGCAGGCCTGCACACTGCCTGGCCAGATCCTCGCCTTCCTTGCCACCCATTTCCCCCTGATGACAGAGCTTGGATGTCAGAGAGGAAAGGGAAAATGGGTGCAGGAAGGAACAGGAGGATCCAATCTCTCCCATGGCCATAGAATTCCATCTACAGGATAGAAACAGGCAAATCTAAGGCTAGTATAAATAACACAAGGTCTGGCGATGATTGCAGCATTTGCAATTCCTTTTCACAGAACTGAAGGATAGCAGTTTTTATTCACTGATTTTTTTTAGAATAAAAGCCCTAAATTAAAACATGATATTTAAAAATTAACCTATGAAGCCTGCAATTGCTTCATTAATTAGTTCACTGCATCAGTTTATTTGTGAAGGCTTTCTTCTTTGCTCATGGCAACCAGAAGGATGTTGCTGGATTCCGAACCTGGCTTAACTCTCCCCCATCTGTCCGTCAGTATCAGAGCTTTTTTTGAAGTTCTATCCCAAGATCGGCTTCGAGGCATCGGCTAACCCTGTGTGCACTTTGTCAGAAATAGCACCATTTGAGTTTCTGGGAGTCGATGAATGTTCACTTCGAACCATCCATCACGGATGATCGCGATGCCATTAACTGTGCTCAAGTGAAGATTTCCCCCCGTTTCCCATCATTCATTGACAGGCCTTAATGCTAGTGCAAATTTGTCTGTTTTTCCTCGTTAGCAGGTTTGGGAGTTTCATCGGAGGGAGAGCTTGGAGCGGGGAAGGGACGGAGAAGAGGGCACAACCAGTGGGGGTGGAGGAAGGATGTCATTAGAAGTCTGCTCATATGTCATGCTCCCGCGACAGCCCTGCCTAGTCATTTAGCTGCCTCCCCATCTGGTTACATTTTCATACTTGTGGCCCACAAGCACATTACGGGAGGTGAAAGGAGACGGATTCTCCTGCATTTCACTTCCTGCAGCTTCGCAGGGGCGCTTCTTACGAATTGCCAAAATGCGGGGCATGCAATACTGACTAAGCAGGAAGAGACTGATGCGCATGCAAGTGGCCTCGGACAACATGTACTTTAGGAATTATTATTTAAGTAGGACTATCATACATTTAACTAAGAATGCACTGCTGGACAGTGAAAAAGCTGACAGGAAGAAAATGTATGCATTTGAAATATGGTGCGGGAGGAGAGCTTTGTGAATATCTTGGACTGACAGAAAGATGAAGAAGGGAGTCCTAGATAAATCAACCAGAGCTTTTCCTAGAAGCAAAAATGACAAAACTGAGGCTGTCACACTTTGGGCACATCCTGAGAAGGCAAGACTCACTGGAGGAGACAATCATCCCAAGGAAAGTCAAAGGCCGAAGAAAAGGAAGACCAAATAAGAGGTGGATTGACTCCAAAAGGAAACCACGGCCTTGCATTTGGAACAGCTAAGCAGGGCTCTTGGGATGGGATGTTTTGGAGGGCTTTCATTCATAGGGTCGCTGCAACTCAGAGACAACTTGATGGCCTGTAACAACAGTACAGCTCATCATAGTGTGGGAAACTGTGACCAAGTGACCTCTGTGCCTCTTTCAGTCCGATGGGCAAGTCCAAGGCCCAGCTCTCCCTTTGGAGGGTTCTTTCCCCTTAAACCAGACTTGGATTGCACAGCCATTGGAACAGCAGACACCTCTGTAAAAGTTCTCTGTAAAGGTGTGTGTGGGGGGGGGGGGGGCAGGCAGACAGCCACCTCATCACCCCTGGGAGAAAGGAGTCTGGGTGTGGGAAGGTTGGGCAGGAACACGAGAGCTCAGCTTTCCTCAAATTGTAAACTAACACCCTTCCACCCTTTTTGAGGTGGAAAAGGGAGGTCAAAGGATGTTCCTCTGCCTGTCTCATCATGCTAGAACCCATTCAGGTCACCCCTGACAGGTGGGAGATTCAGGGCAAGTTGTTTGCTTGTTAAAAGCTTTTCTAACCTGTCCACTACAAGCTTTTCAGGATGGCTTACAAACAATGATAGGATAAAACAAACACCACAGCATCTGAGAATTGATATACTAAAACCCCAGTTAAAACCAATTAAACATTAAAATAGCAGGAAAATAAAAAGGGGGTTCCCTGACACGGAAAAGAATGTAATGTTGGCACCAGGCGAACCTCTCCGGGGAGCACATGCCATAGTTGGGGCGCCACCACAGAGAAGGGGTACTCCTCCGGGTACTCACCCTCCTACTCTCCTTCAAGGAGGCCTCCCAGAGCAGGACCTCCACCTCAGGTCTCAAAGGGTGGGGGGGCATATAGGTACAAGGAAGTTCCTTTCACACTGCTCATGCTCGAATTCCCTTTCACAACAATGGCTTTAAAGGGGGACGGATGAATTCATGGAGGAGAAGCCTACCAATGGCTACTCTTTCTGAGGGCTAGACACCATATATACTGGTATATAAAACAACCCTTGCAACCAAAAGTAGCAAAGCCAAAATCAGGGATCATCTTATATGCTCAGTGAAAATATTCCCAGTGAAAAAAATTCCCTTACCATCGTTTGTTTTCTGCATCAGGTTGCAAGCTTTGCACATGGCTGCATGTCCGGTCCCAAATTTGATGCCTTCCCACCCTTGACATCACATGCTGCAGTTTTCGGAGGTACTTGCATTAAAAATAGTCATTTTAGACCTCTGGGAATGGGAAACACTGTTTTAGTTGACAGCACTTTTTATTGTTTACCATATATACCAGTGTGTAAGATACCCTGTGAAAAATTGTGGGTCATCTAATACACCTGACATGATAAACACCAGAAAAACGCTCAAAATATCAACCTCGTCTTATATGTGAGTCACTTTATACACCAGTATATATGGTAACCTCTAGGATTAGAGGCAGTATACCTATGGACACAAGTTGCTGTGGAACATGGGCAGGAGGGATCTGATACACTCATATCCTAGTGGTGGGATTCCTTTGGGCAGCTGGTTGGCCACCAGAATGCTGGACTTGATGAACCCTTGGTCTGATCCAGCGGGCTCATCTTATGTTCTTATATGTCAACAAGGCAGAGGTATGCATGATAAGCAAATCCGACTAGTAGGGTAACTACTTGTGATTGAGCAAAAGTAGAAGCATCCCTCACCCATCAATGTGGGGAGGTTGAGGAACGAGGGGAAAAAGCTAGCATTCTTGGGAGTGAGCCAAGACGAATGGCCTCATGCTTCTTACATGCATTGAAATACCCTGTTTAGTCATAATGGCTAAACAGGACAACTGTTGTCTTTAGTCTCCTGTTGAGCTTCTCTCACATGCAAAAACAAAAAACCAAAAAGAAAAAATCCCTGGGCCCAAAAAGCAGCATATTTTAGCTGAGAGTTTTTAGTGCCAGTAATTAGTCCTTAGAGGAGCTGTTGTAACCTCTTAGAATGGGGAAAACAGCACAAAAGCTGGGAAATGATCAAACAATCAGGGATGGGTAGAAAGGAAGCATGGCTGGGGAACCCCGGAGACCTGGACTGGAACCCCAGGCTGGATAAATTTGGCCCCAGACCTGAAGTCCTGGACACCTACCCTTTTGTCTGGCAGCTGCAGCAGGTAAAATATTGTCTCATTGATGCTGGAGAGGATGGTAAAGATGCTTAAAGAAAGGAAAGGATGTGCGCATACATACTAGATCCAGTTGATTAGGGTGAGCAGTAACAGTGTGAGGAAGTGTGAGTTAGAGAGTCCTGTGCCATCAGGCCCCCGAGCCATTGCTTTCATTCCGATTTTTCTGGGTGCTATCCATGGTACTGAAAGTCATCCCTGCCATAGGTTTGCCACCACAGAGAACCTTGGATAGTTCCTATAAAGCTCAGAATAAACATTGCAGTAGATAAGGAGCCCTGCTGACATTGGCATCTCCAGCCTCCCCTGATAATGGGAATTGCAATCCTGCACATCTGGAAGGGACCAGGCTGCAATACAACACATAGCAGGCAAGGAACGCGCTCAGAAATGTGGAAGTGGGAGGGAAGCACCATTCCTTCACAGGGAAACCAAGGTTTTCCTCTCTTGAAATGTCTCCCTTTCTTTTTTTTCTTCCATCTGTAAAATGCTGGAGAGCATGTGCCTATCTATGCTACCGAATGTGTGGGTGAGCGTGTGCTTATTCCAAAGCCCTTCTGGCACAGAGCTAGGTGCGCTATCATGACCGTCAGGGGATATTGTTTGAGGAGAGATTTCTATTTATAATGGGCTCTTTTCAGACACGGCCGTGCACTCGCTGCTCTTAAGCTTTCAGCTCCACTCGAGTATTTCGCTTTTCTGCTGCTGTATAAGGTTTTCCGGACCTCTGGGGAGTGTAAAAGTGCCTCCACGTGCATTTCTGAAAAGAGCTTCAAAGCCTTGGCATAAATCAACAGAAGTTAATTTTTTCTAATGTCTTTTCCATAGTGAGACAATGAGACACTTCCCTTGTGTTCCATGGAGGGCTTGTTTGCTGGGAAATTCTGAGCTTCCATAAAGGTCTCTGGGAACACTGGACTCCACAACCCTTGAAAGCATCTTTGCTTTTCAGTTGTGACTTCATTTGCTGTGTGTTGAAATGCTAGCCAGCCACAAAGAAGTCTGCCCTGAGTCCAAATAGATTTTCTGCCTTCTCATGACACCTTACTATGTTTTGAGGTTTGGACTGTTGCCCATCCTCTTCATTTTTGTAATTATTGTTTAAAGCAGTACTAGTTGCTGGTATGGAACTTTTAAAAAAGCAATTTAATCCATTGTTTGAGCAATGACTATCCTTTCTCTCCCTCCCTCCTCTTTGTTCTTCTTTTCCTTCCCTCCTTCATTTCCTCCAGTACTAGTAAGACAAATAGCCCTTAAAAGAGCTTCCAGCTATATCTGTTTTGACCTAATGAATCTCATAAGATCTTTGGACAAAAAGGGAATATCACATCGACATTGATAAGGGGTTCTGGTATGGAAGCACAGAGAGAACAGGGGAAACAGTCCAGTTACCCAGAGCAGGCAAAAGGACAAAAGGCACAGATTGTGGGAACTGCCAACTCTTGCTCTGATAATACACAAGCCAAGAAGGAAAGGCATTGTTGCAATGAACCCAGGACTCAAAGGGCCAAAGTGTGGGACTTTTTCATTACCAGGGAAGATAACGTCGTTTGTCACACACTTCAGATTCCCTGTTGGCTGGGTGTTTAGGTGCAGTCCTCACAGTAGCTGGGACTGGGGAGGGGAGCAGAGAGGGATGAATTTTCCTAGCAACTACATATCATTCACTGTTGCAGTGGGAAGTATTTTATTTTATTTTCAATTTATATCCTGCCTTTTTCCTGCAAAGGGCTCAAGGCAGCTTACATCATCTCTCCTCCTCCGTCCTATCCCCACAACAACAACCCTGTGAGGTAGGTTGGGCTGAGAGTCTGTGACTGGCCCAAAGTCACCCGGTTGGCTCCATGGCTGAGCGGGGATTAGAACCCAGATCCTCTGAGTCCCAGTCCCAGGCTCTTAACCACTACTCCACACTGGCTCTCACCATTTTGAGGTGGTTTGGTCTAGAGTGGGCCACAAACACCCCTAGCTCTACAAAAGACCTGAGATGAAAAGTGCTAGAAGTTGTCTTTTGAATCACATCCATGTAGCTGTTGACAGTTTGGGGCTTTCTTTGGGGGCATGGATATCGGGAATGCCAACTACTGCAGAATGTGGTGGTCAGCAGCCAGATGAGATGGCATTGCACCAATGTCCAAGAAGCTGCACTGGCCTCCTATTTGTTTCCAAACTCAATTCAAGGTAGTGGCATTTGCCTTTAAAGACTTAAAATAACTCAGGACCACAATATCTGGAGGGTGGACTGTATCAACCTGCCCAAGATGCAAGACTATTAGGGGATACTCTTCTCCAAGTGCCTGTGTGTAGGAGGTGCCCTGATTATGGGATATTTCCCCCATGTAGATGTATTGGTGAAGTACTGCAGGTTTTTTGGCCTGAGCTCAAAACCTTTTTGTTTCCCTGGGCATTGCAAATGTTTGATTTTTGTCTGTTGTGTTGTGCTGACTTCCTTCTCTGTTTCAATACCTTTATTAATGGGGATCTCCATGCCAAAGGAAAGGAAGCCTATCACAGATCAAATTCTCTTCTTCATGCCAGGCAGACCAGCTCAGAAGGGCTGGGGATGCTTCGAAACAGATCTGGAGTGAAGAATAGGGAAGGAACGCCCAATTACAAGAGTGGAAGTCCACTTGCATAGTGTTGAGTATATCTCGGGCTAACCTAGTACTCCCCAGGTGTTTCAGAATTCAACTCCCAGCAAACATGGCTAATAGCTGGGAATGGTGGGAATTGTAGCTCAAAACACCTGAAGAGCAGGTGATTGCAGGAAGCTGATGTAATTCAAATCGTATTTGTAAAGTACTCAGATAGTTGCAAGAATGAAGGGTGGTATAAAAATGTTTTAATGCCTAAATGAACAAACAAATTTCATAGATGTCTCTTTCTGGCAGCTGGGAAAGTAGAACAGATTGCAGAATTCTTTCTGCAAGTTTTACATACAACTAGGCAGCTGTACAAAGCAGTGTGCTGTATTTAAGATTCCAGGGGGGTAAATACATTTGTCTGTGGCAGCAAAATTCACAGAGACTGCTACCATATGCAGGACCACAAATTCATCGTGGCATCATCTTTTGCACATCTGCTGAAGTGGACTCCGCAAAACCTAATGCCAGAATGAATTTGTTCTACTTTAAGCATCACAGGATTCACTGCACTGTTTAAGATATTTGTAAGAGCCTGAATTCTGCTCTTGCACACTCCTTAAAAATATAAAACATTAATAACCCATGCAGAGAAGAGTGATTGCTCTTTATTCTGGGGTTAATGGTGGTTTCTGGGCAGTCCTGACAAAAAAGAAAAACCTAAAGAAACAGAGAGTTTGCAGCCCTAGCACACCAGGGGCATACAAAAACTACAGTATTTTATTACTGGTTATATAGATAGGAAGAGCATGATTATGGGGGGAAACCTTGCTGAAACGATATGCTTGCAAAAATACATGGGATATATGAGGCCGACACCAAGGTGCGCAGTGACCCCCTAATCCCAATGCGCTTGAAGGTGCCATTTCCCCTGCACATTATGCGGTTATTCCGGCTAGTGAGGATCATGTGATCCAGCCTTAAACTCTTCTCCTCTGAGAACAATGGGAATGACACCCTCGGTGCCTTTGCCTTCTTCAGTGGCCTCATGACCTCTCGACCTCTGAGGGTCATGGGTCACCTCAGGCAGCAGGCAGGCAGTTTTTGATGTAACCTCTGAACTCCAGAGGATAAAAGACTGTGAAGCCCTGAGAGACGATCCATCTCTTGCACAGTCACAATAAAGAATGCCATTCAATCAGAGCTCAGCTCGCAAATTAAATGACACTCTCCCCAATGCTCAGTGCTGAATCTTAAATTTGCCTCGAGTGTGGAGGGAACCAAGAGAGGCAGTGCAGGGGAAGCGAAGGGGGCTGGGCCCCCAACCAACTCAGCAACACACAGAAGCATCATGTGCACAACCATGGAGAGTTTGTCCAAGTCCCAATCAGCAGCTCCGACGCATTTATAGCCCAGTTTGCCTCAAAATTGTATCAAGCAGAGATGCAGTCAGCATGGCTTGTTTCATGAGGCTTGTCAAAGGATGGAGGGCGTTTCTTGCGATGGCTGAAATCCAGATTAATCAACCAGTTCCAATAAGTATCATGCCAACCTTTGGAACAAAAAGACCCTCCCGGTCTTTGAAAGTGGAGTGGAAAGGTCAGGATTCTGGGAAGGCCCTGCTCTGACATTATCCAGGAAGAAACCTGTCTGCGGGAGAGAGGCAGCTGATACTGAACAACCATCATAAAGACAGCAAATGTCAATTGTTTAATTTATCATACTGTTTTCACCACCAGGCAGGTGGGGCCTGTGTGGATTTTTAGGTTTATTCGGCTGGTAGGCCTGTGGAGTATCTTGTTACAGACAAACCCTTCACAGTCTTGCTTGGGGTGTTACACAATATGACTGCTTGCAATGGTCAGGCCTGCGAAATCCAGAGGGCTCGGTAGCAGGCCCTGCCCTTCAAGAAAGGACTAACGCGTTGTGGCATTTTGATTTAGAAAAGGGGACGACGGAAGGGAAACACGGCCTCCCTAAGTGGCATGACAGAAGGGCAGGCAGAGCGATGACAAGGTGAAGCATTTCAATGTGGCCTTTCTGAAAGGACTGTCTGTCTTCATGCTTCGAATGTGGTGGATGGTTTTTGTGACCCTGGACTGGTAGCAGACACTGAGTGCATAGTCTTGTGATGTTTAGTTTGGCTGCAAAGCCACCCCATTTGTGCCTGGGAAGGCGGGTATAGCATTGCAGCCTAAAAAAAATTAATCGTCATTACAAAAAAATCCAATCACAGCAATAAAAGGGAAGAAATCAGTGCAACACAGAAAAAAATTCATTGCAGGTCTCATTCCCATATGGAATGAATCAAATCCAATTTTCTACTGACCTATCTGTTCTTGTCTTTCTCTGATTCTAATATCGTTTGAAAGCTTCATTATTTCAGCTACTATATATACGTATACTATATATATATATATATTCCTGTAAGTGGTTAGTGCTTTTTCCCCCTGTTGTGCAGAAGTGGCTGAATTTGATAGATTTATAAGGATGTATAAATTACTTGTATAAATAATGTATAAAATAGATTTATAATTCTATGTTATCTTTTAAGTTATGTACAAAACACCTTTCAGGATCAGCAGCCGTCATCCTCACTTCATTGCTCTCATTTTAATTTAGCATTTAGCATTAAAATTTTATTAATATATTTAACCCAGGGCAAAACCACCAGCCCCATGGATGTAGGAGGAGAACTCAAAATATTGTAAAGTTCTTTAGACTGTAGTAAATATTTCAGTAAGCAACGATGTGTGATCAAACAGTGATCACTGGCATATTTTCAAGTTTTCAGACTAGAACTCTGTACAAATGAGCTCTCCAATTGTTCTACCCTACTTGTGGCAAAGAAACTGAAGGAAAATTTCTTTAAGGGGAGGAGAAATTCCCAGCAGTTTAAGACAGACAAGAGCTCGCTTTTGGCAGGGGACTTTTTTCCTTTTGCAAAAGGGCAACAGCAGCAGCTTGTGTAGCCAGGTGGGTGGATGGCCAGCCCCCATTTTGCATCCCCACAGTGCAAGTGTGTGTGGGCAACTGTGCCGTATCTAGCTCTAGGGAACCTAGTGATAGGCCTAAATCTGTTCTGCAAAATCCCAAAATCTTTCTTTCCCCATTTAAGAGGTTTCCATTATTCTATGTCATTTTCAGGTGCTCTATTGCTTATTTTTGTAATGTTTTTGTAACTGTAAAGGCAGTCAAGTGTGTTCTGTGTGCTTTCTTTCTATTACACATCTCTCTGTGGCTGCACCAACTCTCTGACCACCAAAGCTTCCTGATAGAAGAAAGCCCTGTGGGAGGAATTGCCTCATGATGAGATACCTCCAGTGGTTCCATATCTCCAGTGGTTCCATATCATCTCCAGTGGTGGCCTGACTGCACTTCACCTGGATAAGAATCTCCAGTGTAGTAGCTCCTTTCCTTTGAAGCTCTCTTCCTGAAAACACTTCAATTTCAAGGATTCCTGAACTTGCCAGCCAGTTTTATTGATTCGGTTTTAGCATATAGTTTTATTCTTTTACCTCTTTATTTTAAATAAATCTCTGCTCTGCTCTGAAATCTCCATACTGATTTATTTATAGCATATAGTTTTATTCTTTTACCTCTTTATTTTTAATTAAAACTCTCTGCTGCTCTGAAATCTCTGTATTTAATATATTTAATATCCTTATAAATTTATTTATAAAATATACTTATAAAATATAAGTATTTTAAAGTACATTGCACTGCAATCTCTGTACTGAAATATATGTATATTTAATTAATTTATTAAAGTTGTTTAAAAGTTGCCCATTAGCATCACACTTTCCATATATGTAAATGTTGTAAATGCATAAGTAATAAAATAAATCCCCTGGGTATTAACTGAAGTGTGGGACATCGAGAAGGACAATTGTGCACACTCCTTGGCCACCTCTTAAGTAGGGTAAGCCCAACAAACCCAAACCCAGACAGTGAGAATTGCTCAAAAATTTTCTCAGAAATTCCAGGACCTTGGTCTCCTCCTCCTGTTGTTGTTGTTGTTGTTGTTGTTGTTATTATAACATTTCTATGCCGCCCCTTGCCGAAACCTCGGGGCGGCATGCTGAGATTCCACAACAATCTCTTCCTCGCTGTCCAAGCTTGAGCTTCCATCAAACTTGTGCATACGCAGCTACTTTAGTATGGTGCTTGCATGGGACAAACTATGGGTTGTTGAACGTGGTTTGTTGGTTTCAGGCAGCATCATAACCCACATTGCAACAACTACCACCTTTCAGTGATAACCCTCACTCAAGCCGTAATCAACCCTGAGTATGGTTAGCACAATGGCTGAACCCACGCGTTCGTAACGGAGGTGAGATTCGTACTCAAGGGATTCTCTGTGAGCTTGAGTGTCCTGCATGACACTGCACCATTTTCCCCAGGCAAGCGACCACTAACACGCAAAAGTCAACTGGGGTGATTTGCTGCATTAAAAGGGGAGGGGAGGGGGAAACATGCCTATGGCAACATGACGGCACTGTGTCAGTTGCTCCCGAAATCCTGCCGAAGCCCAGATCAGAAACTCTGCTCAAATTAGAAAGTTATCCCATGCAGGAAACACATAGAAGAAGGTGGGAGCACATCCCCCAGTCCCACCCCTTTCCCTCATGGCCACCGGCACAATGCGCAGGATGTGTCAAAATGTGCACGTGTACAGTTGCTCCTTGCAAGAGGGATTCCTGATCTCAGGAAGTTCTGACTGGTAGGAATCCCAGCAGGCACACAATTGAGCAGTTGTAGACAGTCCCTTTTCACAGTGGGATACGGTCCCACCACACTCCCTGTGCATTAGCTGTGAAAATAGTGCCGGAGAATCTGATGAAACGAAAAATTCAAGTAGCCATTAGTATATTTATTGCAGTTTTATTCCACCAGCTTCTTCCAATAAGATTAGGGTAGATTAGAGTAATGCAATAGTATCAATACAGAAAAGCTGCAAGTGTTTTCAAAGCAGCAGAAACGTCTTTATTCAAGATGACTGCCACATTCCATCTATTGTATTGAGTGTAGCTGAGCCCTCACTTTCTTTTTACTCAATAGTAAGTGCACACAGCTTCCCAATCTGGATTGGGATCACTGTGCACCATGAGGAGAGGATTAAACTCTGTGAAATTCTGGAGAGGGAGGGCTTGAAAAAGAGAAAGGTGCCTTCCATCAGTGCCAATGCAGACTGATTTTCATCTTTTAACCCATTTGAGAGTGGTGGGGGGGGGGGGGCAGAGGATTTTGGGAAGAAAATGGCTGGGCATGATATTTAATTCCCCCACCCTCATGTGCCTTGTTGCCTACCTGAATTGGGTCCATCCTGGAGTAAAAAAGAGAGGGCCCAGCTAATTTCTGTGTAACTCTATAATGTGCACTTTGACCCTCAACACGCATAACTAACATGATTTCTATTGAGCCAGCCATAAGGAAAAATCAAGGAAAAACAAAGCAGATAATTAGAAAAGTGTAAAGCTGAAACTTCTCTAATGTACTTTTTTGTACATGTTGCAACAGTTAAAAAAGAGTGACATCAAAGAGATCTAGAGCTAAGCACAGGTGTAAATCCCAGTCTTCCAAGTCAGTGTCTGAGTGTGAAGCTCCCAGAGTAGGGATACATGTGGTCTAATTAGCATACAGGTATGGTTTGTTCGAATTATTTTAGGATTGTAGCAGAGCTCAGGTCCCATAAATGGAAATAAGATGTTTATATGTGTTTGCATCCATATACACATCAATCTACACACAGAGTTATAACACTGCAGGGGAACCACATCTTTATCAGCCAAAGGACTGAATTCCATTGTGGGGAAATTCTCAGAGTCCACATTATGGGGGCAGGGAAAGCTGGGGGCAGCACCAAAATACTCCAAGGACCAACGGACAGGAGCCTAAATACTTAAGACCAGTAACTAAGCTTAAAGAGAAACCTTTCAATCTTTTAAGAGTGGGTAAAAACCACACAGAAACCATGGCACTGCTGAGTGGTCAGGGCAAAGGGGTATGGCCAGTAGAGGGATCCCAAAGGACTGGTTTGGTACCCAAGGAAGGCTGAGGTTGGCCCCAGAAAGCTGAGTTTGGCCCGTTTGGTACCCAAGGAAGGCTGAGGTTGGCCCCAGCTCTATCAGCCAAGTCTGGCTCAATTTGGATCTGAGGCAGCACATGTGCAAAAAAGATGAATGCTGGGCTTGCAATTTAATATATTTCCATGTATCTTTAGAAAGATGTATATGGGTCTTTGACCGATGAAGCCAGAACTTCCAGCAACCATTATGAAACTGAGGCTGTCGTACTTCAGGCACATCATGAGAAGGCAAGACTCCCTGGAAATGACAAACATGCTAGGGAAAGCAAAAGGGCAAAGGAAGAAAAGGAAGACCAAAGAAGAGATGGATGGACTCCAGAAAGGAAAGCTGAGCAGGGCTGCCAAGGGCAGGACATTTTGGAGGGCTTCCATCCATGGGGTCACCATAAGTTGGAGATGACCTGATGGTATGCAGCGACAGCAAAGATAAGAAGACCATCCGTCGCTTCCTGAATCTGAGCTGATCCTGGTCTTCCCCACCCTGCTGCAAAGCCTTCTCTACATAAATATACATGCACGCACACACACACACGCACACACACACACATATACATACGCCAGAGATCAGTAATGAGAGCTCACTAATGGATTGGCTTAAGTATAGAACAACATCCCATCACTGTTGCAGAAAATAATCAATCAAGCACTTAATTTTAAACGTAAAAACTAAGCTGCCTAGAGACTGTTAATAGATAACCAAATAAATTAACAGTTGTGGGTGGGTTTTCATTGGAGACAAGGTCAAATTGCATGTTCTCCCTCTCCACTGCCCCCCTTTCCATCTTTTAAAAGCTCTTTGTTAAGGCTGTCCTTGTGTTTGAACTGATTTTTGATAAGAGGAGGGGAAATTGTGTAAGCAAGACATTTGCAAGGGGTATTCTGTTGGTTCCACAGAGGAAGGCACGGGTTCCTCTAAAAATCATTCGGCAATGACCAGCATTCCTGCAAAACTGCTTGCCCACCCCGTACCAGTTTTCTCATGTGCTCAGCAGCTTCAAGGAGGTGTTTCAGCAGCTGGAGCTACAATATTAAGGCATGCCCTCCATGGTGGTACAAGACAACGGCAAAGCCAGACGGGCCTGGTCTGTATCCCAGGTAAACTGTGCACCCTAAAATACAGCTCAGCCCCATCTGTAAAACACGGTTGCTTCCACATACACAAGTATAAGGAACACTAGAAATGACTTAAACTGCAGCACTTTTTGTCCTTGGGCCTTTCTTCCTCTGTAATGTTATCCGAGCTGATATCTTTCTTTTGATTTCCAGTTTCATTCCCTCCTTGCCCACCTCTCTCTCTGCTTAACTTATATACAATACTCCAACCAGCCTTCATAGCCTGTTAGCTAATCCAAAGGGCAGTCTGTACAGCTTTGCTAAGTTTCTGATCCTCATAGTAACTCAGGTTTCTCCTCTTCCCTGCCTTGGGCTTTCATTTCCTGGGCTGACCTACTGAACCCACTGAAAAGAACAGGCTCTAAAGTCCAACTTGCCCAATGTCTAAGCAGAAAGAAACCATTTCATAACTAAAACAAACACAAATTGGCCAAACAGTGTTGTTCCTTCACGTGGGATACCTCACCCAGACAGAAAGACAAACAGGTGGATCCCAAATCAAATCAAGCCAGAACTTTCCCTGGAAGCAAACTTGACATAAATGAAGCTGTGGCACTGCAGGGACATCATGAAAAGATGAGACTTGCTGGAGAAGGCAATCACGCTAGGGAAAGTTGAAGGCAGATGAAGGACACCAAATATGAGATGGATTGAATCCATAAAGGAGGCCACAGCCTCGAGTTTAAAAGAGCTGAGCTGTCAAGGTTATTTCTGTTCACAGGGTTGCCATACGTTGGAGATTATTTGATGGCACATAACAGCAGCAAACAGAAAATCAGTTCCCAGTATTCTGTCCCACTGCAGTAAGAACTGAGGACCAGTTTCCAGTGGTTTTTTGTAAATGATGCATTCATACTGTTCAGATAACCAGTAAGTCCAAACAGTAAAATCCATTGAATAGAATTTATGGTGAAGATCCCATCAGAAGCGGGATATCCATTCAACAGAGCTTCCTAAAGATCATCACTTCCGAGGCTGAACAGACCTGTCGCTGATGGCATTATTTCCACAAATGTCCTATATGGCATTATAGTAATTCCCTTGAAAGACTTCTCAGTCAACCACATCCTCATGACGATGCGAGTGAATGCACTAAAGCTTAAGAACACCTTCCCAAAAGTACAAGTTGTTCAATGGTGGATCAGGCTAACCCAGAAGGTATGTAACTGCTCCTTGTTCAGCTTTCCAGGATGGATGTCCAGCAGCTTTCTTTAACAGGTAAGGAGTTGGTCTAGTAGACCTTTAAGGTTCTTTCCAGCTCTGTGAGTCTATCACATTTTTGCAAGTCTCTCTCAACCAGAGTATGCAAGTTGTTCTCATTACTGATTTATCGGTAGCATTTTCTTTGTTTAAGAACCTACTCTTTTAGTGCCTCAAGTACAGATTTAATTCTTGTACCTAATTATGGTTTTCCTTTAGGACCAGATGAGTTTTGAGGTCCCTTCCAACTTGGACAATTTTATAATTCAGTGCGATTGTGTAAGATATGATCCAGTGCAGTTGTACAAGATACGATCCAGTGCTTTTGCACAGTTCCCTCACCCTCAAACAGTAATAGCTGCTGGCAAGGGAATAGACGAAAAAGACAACGGGATGGAGAATTCATATTGCAAAGCTCCTGTCTTGGCTTTCCCGTTCTTTTCATATGCAAATAATTAGTTATTATTCTGAGGCTGCTGAAAATATGCCAGCCCGAGTATAATGGCAAAAGTTGTACATCTAATTACACACTTCCTGCTAATCAAAACCCCAACTCAGTTCACCATGTCATCATCTCGTCTGCCAGAAGCTGGAAAATTAATTGTTATCTACATTATGGGCTAATGGCAAAGAGTAAACCAAACAGGTTGGAGTAATTATCCCACTTGAGGTTAAGGATACATAAAAATTGAATTTTAAATACCTCCTGCTACCATGGGATAAAACGTGATGCCTCATAATTAATGCCAGCTAATTCTTCCTCCCTTCCTTTGGTACAAAGATAAAAAGCCAATCAATTTTTATAGCCATTATAACATTCCCACAAAACTTAGCCTTCGGTTTTCAAGTCTGCACAGATCCTTAACTGATTTGCCAGGCAATCTCCCTGAGCAGCCCGATTTTTCCCCCTAAAGCCCCCACAGGCGATTCCCTGGAATGTGCGCAGTTCATGCTGCCGTCTGTTCTTTGCCCAGTGTGTGCACCTGTGTCTTTAACTGGAAATTGATACACTGGCACACGCACAGCCTGTATCCTGCACTTTTCCTTGTACGGAGAGAAGCACCCTTCATCTCTCACAGTGTGCAAGGGGTACATAGTTAAACAAGGAGTAGACTCCAGCCCTGTTTCTAAAAGGAACAATCCCATTTCCCCAAAAGAACCTGCACTGACATGAGAAAACATTTTCAAACCACGTGTAATGCAGTTATTCTGGCCAAGAGGGTGATCCTGGCAAAAATGTATGATTTCTAGCTAGAAACAAATAACTGACCCTGTTTTCAGCTTCCATTAGGGCGGCAGTCTTAGTCCAAAATAGGCTGGGGAAAGCTGGCTTGGATGAAAAGCTGACAGAGCAGTAACAAACAGCAGCAAACGCAGTAACATTTCAACAGTGCCTTTAACCATCAGTCCACCCTGAGATCCCAGGGCCACCAGTGCTGCCTTTGGGAGCCTTCTTTGAAATTTCCCACAATGCCTTGAAACAATGGCAGGGGCATTGTGGGAAAGTGAAGCTGCAACTCCCAGCAGACCCCGATCTAGATGCAGTGGTTGGTGAATCTTCAGAAGACTCCTTGTCAAGGGTCCACTCAAATTTGGCACCAGCCTGTGTTCGTTACACACAGCAGTAGTAACTGCAACCAGTGCTCTTACAATGCACAAGTGAGGTGGGAGTTGTTCTTGTAATTTATTCATGACTAGAGTCCTGCCTCTTTCGTTGAGAAATGTCACCAACTTCCCAAATGTCTCCAATGTTATTAATAAACAGCCAACTTGTGTTGACAGACATACCGCCTCGGATACCAGATGCAACATGTGTCACATCCTGCCTGGTAGCGACAAATAGCCAGGGGGGCACCACTGTGAGTGGCTGGGCAGAGGAGGCAATGGCGTCCACAGGATGAAAACGAGCTCCCTTTTCTATGCGAACTGTAAATTTTGTAAGCCGCCCCGAGGCTTCGGCGAATGGGGCGGCATAAAAATGTTTTAATAAATAAATAAATAAATAAATAAATAAATAAATAAAATTTTGTGTAAATTTGCCTGTATTCTTCAAGACGCTGCAACATATTGAGCTAACACTGGTTGTCCCCACATCCTCCAAACTGGGGAATCTTGGAATATTTGGTGATGTGGCAAGGAGGAACTTGCTCCTCACATTGAGGTTGACCCAAAGCTGGAGGCAGTCACAAATCAGATCATTTGGGACTCCATGTTAAAAGGAATTTTCCAGCTACATTAGTCATATGGCAATTCCAAGCAGAACATAGGCAAATTGGTAGCTTCCAACACCTAGAAGCTGATGCACCTTGCCTAGTTACTTCTTAGCACTCTTCAGGCAAAATCCCCCCAACTGGGAATTAAGTTTGAGGTTCTTCAGTATCCATAGCTGTAGGGAAGGAGTTAGCAACACCTGAACAAAATCCGGGTCCTTCTCCCACAGGAGCTAACCAGAGGCAGTATCAGGTTGATGTTAACAGCAACACCAAGCATATGTACCGCACTCTGAATGTTCAGTATTTTAAAAGGTATTTATACAATGCTCCTCATTAACATGGTCTAGGGTAGTGTACAAAGTTGGGCAAAGCAAATAAAATCAAAATAATCAAGAAACACCCACAAGGCAAGTTCATGGTTACAGGATCCGAATTGCAGTGTTCCTGGCTTTGTTCCTTCAGTCCTAGAGGTTGTCATCATAGACTGGCTGGTCAATTTTCAAGGTTTGATCCTGGTTGCCCATCATTCCCCACCTCTTTCAAAATGGGAAATCTCCAGTGGATGCAACCAGGGCACTGAGCTCGTCCATCCAGCCATGCGGTTTTGGCTGAGTCCGCTGCCCCTTGCAATGACGCAGGAAGCCGAAACTCAGCTGCTACCTCCCAACTGGGGCAGCCCGCTGCACCCCCTGCAGTCAAAGATGGGAGGTAACAGCAGCGATCATCGAAAGGACCAACCTCAAAGCCCTCAGAGCATCTGAGGAGCCATTTCAGCTTCCCAGACCCAAAATCAGACCGGAAACCTAAGTTCTGATGCCCCATTTGCAGCCATTCTAGGGAGAAGTGCAACCTCAGAGAGGGGGGAAACGGGGAGTTCTGGCCAGAGGAAGGGGGAGCCTGGAGGGGCCAGGATATGAACTAGGAGTGCTGACGTGGCCAGAAAACAAAATGAAGCCAAAACAAAATGAAAACGAAAACGAAACAGAAACAGAACACAAAAACCCAAAGATGCAAAAGTGGGTCAGGCTAAGAATGTTTCAGCAGCTCTTCACACACTAAAGCAGGGGTCCTCAAACGTTTTCAACGGGGGGCCAGTTGAAAGGTGTTGGCGGTGGGCGTGGGCCGCCAAGGCGGTGCCAGTGGGGGGGCGCGGGCCAGTGAGGGGGCGGGGTGCACGCATGTGCACGGCGAGGCAAGGCGAGGCGGGGGCACGCAGGGCGAGGCAGCAGCTTGCTCACGCGATTTTCTCCAAGCAAGTCCAAAACCATTTCCTCGCAAGCAAGCCGAGTGCCCGTGCATGCACGCGGCAACTGCAAACCCTCTGGGGCAGGCCGGTTAAATGGGTACGGCGGGCTGGATCCGGCCCACAGGCCATAGTTTGAGAACCCAGGTACTAAAGCCTTCCCTGCCCCAGGCTAGACAGGTTACCGAAGATCATCTCTTCCCACCCTGCACAGGATGACCACAAGCCTCCGAGTTCAGGGGCGTCCGTCATCCCTCCACTGTGTGGTCACCTTTCCATTGCAAGGAAAGGCACCAGGCTGAGCTTTGCCTGCCCTCCCTGCTCCCCAGTGGGGTTGGGCACAGGGCAGGCAAACCCGGGGCCCCGACCAAAGGGCCTGATGTTCTCAGGGAGCCAGAGGGCCAGGTTACAGTCCCCCTACTCTAAGCAAGCCAGTGGCCGACCATCTGACTTTACATGCATCACCCAAATTCCACGCCAAGGCACTCACCCTCCTTCCCTCTCCCCACCTCACCCTTCAAAAACACACACAGAGTCCAACATTTTATTCGTCTGAGTTAACAAAATTTATAATCCTCTGCTTGCCAACAACAAGATGTACAAGCTTGCTGCCCACTGTCTTGTGTGTTCCCCATAAGTTAAAAAAAACATTCTAATAGATCATTTGGGGTTTAATTGACAACATGAATTAAATCCAGATCAATTTGCATCCATAGAAATCCCGCAAAAACCACAGTGGCTTGACAGCTGGAAAACGATAAGCAGATCTATAAAGCAGCTCTGAAGAACAGCCTCATATTCTCACTTGTTCAAAGAGAAGGAAGCCCTCCGTGAAGGACAGAATGCTGGTGACCTAGAGGAGGGTCCACACACAGAAGCACCGATCTTGGACAGAAATGACAACCTCCGCTTGGACAATTCTTTGTTCCTGGAACCATTCCCATTAACGAAGAAACTGTGCATATTACAGAAAGCATCAGCATTTGATACACATTTATAAATGCTTGAATTTCTTAGTACCTTGAGAGGAGAGGCCCTGAAAGAATTGCAGAAAATGTTGGCATTTACAGGAAATTCTCAACATAGTTATCAAGTAAGTGTCCAAATGGGATTTCCATCATTTACTGCACAGGCCATTTGCCAGGCTCTGGTGTAAAATATCAAAAAGCCCTCATAGCAAACAATTTCCCTTGTAAGAGTTACCTATAAAATGCCAGCATTTACCCAATTTGACAGCTTCCCTGCAAATTTGACAGCTTGCCTGTATATGATACCCATTTACAGTTGTAAATGAGATGCAGTGAGCCAGAAAGCATTATAGCCCACATCTCTGCACAGTTCCAGTTGCAAGGATGAAACACCCATAGCAAGGATGTGCATGCACAAAATCTTTGTGACTAGTGCATGCTGAACTGTGTATACGTGTAAACGCTGATGGTCATAAGCAGCATCACGGAGAAGGCATGCAGGCTGTCAATACGGAATTCCTCACAAAAGCCCGGAGCACACGCTTCGTCTTCATGTGATACGAGGAAGGGACACAAATGGGCCACCTTGACTAGGTTCTGCGCAGCTTTGCATTACTCTGTTCTTGGGGCTGCTCTCATCCCCAGGCAACACACAATTTACATGGAGACTATAGGCATTCAATGGGCAATATAAGCGACTTGTCTCTATTTTCTCATTATCCCTATTGACTGAGCAATGGACCACATTCTACATGCTGCTGTTAATGTGTGCCTAAGCTCCATCTGTTTATGGATGGTGGGCAGTTGCCAGTGCCTATGAACCCTCGCTGAGTAATTCTTCGGTACTGCAACATATTCACACGTCAGGGTTTCAGATGAGAAGATCACCCATGCAACTTGCTCACAGAAGGTGTTGTCAACTGCAGCCAGTCTCCGCTGATACTACTAGGTGCAAGCATTTTGTACACCTGAAGTATTTCGATCACTCTCACCCAGAAGTTGTTGAGGTACCTCGGCCCTCTGCTAGCTGACCTGGCAATTGTCCTCTCACAACAATGGTGCCCCAAACTAGAAGTCGGGATCATTTTTCACATTATGCTTTCCCAGGACAAAAAACCCCCCACAACTCTTTACCTTCATACGAACATGGAAATCACACAAGACTGAACTCCCCAGAAAGAAAACAAATGACACTGTGTAAACGTTGTCTGGGTAACTCCGTTGTCCAAGGAGTTGTGACCTGCTATGCTACTGCAGAATCAATTCTGCATTTGGTAATGGGGCGCAGAAACCCACATGAAAGAAATCCAGAATTTTAAAAAAATATATACATGCTATTTTTAAAAAATATATTAGATGTGTCAGTTGATCTTCAAAACCCATTCAGAAACAAATCAGTCACAGCAACAGGCTGGCAAGCATGTTAGCTACAGAGCTTAGTTTGTTTTTTTAAACCCAAAGAAATATTAGTAACTTACTTGGAAGGACTCGCATAATGCTGTAAAGACAAGTGTATATGAAGAGCATTCTGCAAGAACATCTGTATTGCAACCCTCTGACCAAAATCTTTGGAGTAGTCCCTCTAGAACTGTATCCAGCCACTCTGAAGACCCAATTCTTGCACGTTTCCACCAGTCCCTTACACAACAGCACTGTGGAATCAGTGTAATGGACAGAATGTCCTCTGGCATGTGCTGCTCATAAAGCAGCTGATCGCTGGCTTGATGCTCTGGAGTGCCAAGAGTCCCTGGCTGCCTATCAGATTATAGGAAGACAAGCATTCTCAACAACCCAAAGAATGAAGCCCTTCAAATGTTGCATCCCTTCCAAAGCAAGTTCCCTCAACAGACAAAGAAAAAGCATTCGAAATTCATTCCTCCTTAATCCTAGTGCAAACCCCACCCAGGACTCGCTTCACACAGGAGGCAAAGCATAGATTAAGCCGGCCTGCAAGGGAAAGCCGAGTAAACGGTCCGGCTTTGCAGAATCTGCAAAATCACCCCAGCAAACTTGCCGGGGTTCTCCCTCTGCAATGGCGCACTCACAACTCTTCACCAGTAAAGAATGACTTTGTCTTTCGGCAGGTGGGATTCACACACAGTGGACAACTGAGGGTTAACTGCTTGGAGCATATTTCATTTGACTGGAGATGCGAGTAGACCAGGTCTGCCAAAGCCTGAAAAGGCAATTTAGGGAACAGCATTAGGCAAGCCAGAGTGTATGTAAGTGATGCTATCACATTTAGAGAGCACCTGTAAAGTGTTATTCCAAGCCGATTTTTTTAATTTTTATTTTTTTTACAAGGGGGAAAGTTTAACTAAATGGAGTGGAAATGCATGAGTCCCATGAAGAAACTTACCTGCATAGGCTGCTGACAAAATAAGCTATCATCCACAATAGAGCTAGTGTGGTGTAGTGGTTAAGAGCATGGAGCTGGGACTCAGGCGATCTGGGTTCTAGTCCCCGCTCAGCCATGGAGCCAACTGGGTGACTTTGGGCCAGTCACAGACTCTCAGCCCAACCTACCTCACAGGGATGTTGTTGTGGGGATAAGATGGGGGAGGAGATGTAAGCTGCCTTGAGCTCTTTGTAGGAAAAAGGCAGGATATAAATCGAAAAATAAATAAAATAAAAATAAAAATAAATTTGTTATTTTTGGGGGGGTGCCACAAATCTTTGGTTTTGGTTTGAAAAAACCACAGAGTAAGTAAACATTTTCTCATTCATGTAGATTTTTCAGTTTGTTTCAATCAAATAGTGAATACACCCCAGCTTGCATGTAACCACAAAGACATATTTCATTTTTATTATTCTTCTGACTAATGGAATTACTAAGATATATGCAACCATCCTTTTAAAAGTGGGAGGATTAAACAAATAGAAAACAAGAAAACTCAAAGGGTTATCTGATAACTGGAATCTCTGAGAAACCACCATCAGAGGGGGTCTTGGACTCTTCACTCTGAGCACATTCCTTGCTCCATCCATTAAGTTTTAAGCCAAAGCATGCTCATATTTTAGTATTTTGGCCTTGTTCCTTCTGCCTTTGCTCCCACCCACCACTGGAAAGCTGGCCCTGAGAGGTTGACCAAAATGGAGGGTCAGCAGCTTTGCGCTATCCGGATGTACCTGCTTCAGATTTCTTTTTATCCCCACAGGACTGAAGAAGGCTGAGGAGGTGCCAAAAAACGAGGATGCCCCTTAGGACACTCCCGGTGGCTGAAATACAGGCACCCGGGGAGCACAAGGCTCCTTTGCAAATGCTCCATTTTGGTTGGAGTGTAATTACCTTGGCAAACAGTGGGTTCCCATTCAGGGATTCTGCTCTTCTGATGTTTTCAACTCCACACTGGAGAAGGAGACGAGGAAAATGGTTAAGACAGAAGTATGACTTGGCTGGGCTACAGCCACAGCCCTATGCCAAATGTGTGTCCTTCGAGGACAAAGCAGGGAGGCAGCTGAATGCAGAGTTAAGAAATAGTCTCGATTACTACATTAGTAGAATGCCAGAAGGAAGCATTTCCTCCAGTCCATTATTCTGTTGCCCTGCAAAACTTTCAGCGTTGAAATCTCATGAGCCAAACCACACGGTTTCTGTCCCGAGTCACATGGCGTCCTGGAAATTGTTGGACTTGCTGGGAAAGTTCCTGAGAAATTGCTAACCTGCCTTTCTTGAAACATGACTGAGTGCTTCATTATGAGATGCAAATGCCAAATGTGTAATGATAAAACACTGAAATGTTGAAAAATATATGTAAGTAAAAAGCAGTAATTGCATTAAAGGGAAGACAACCAAGGACACCAAAAAGTTCAAAAGGAATTTGGAGTACCCGGAGGAGGGCCTTCTCTGCAGTGGCACCCCAACTATGGAATGCGCTCCCCAGAGAGGTCCGCCTGGTGCCATCATTATATGCTTTTCGGAACCAGGTCAAGACCTTTTTATTTAACCAATATTTTAATGTTAATCGATTTTAATTGCATATTTATTTATTTAACTTATTTTAACTATTCTATTTTATATATTAAGTCATGGTATAGTTAATTTATTTTGTTTAGGATTTAGATTATATTGTAGGCCGTCCAAAGATGCAAGTGATGGACAGCCTATAAATGTCCTAAATAAATAAATAAATTTGGGGGAGACTGACAACATGTCCCACCAACACACAGTTGTTGAGGCAACCTGGATTATATCCAGGGAAAATATTAAGCCAAAACCTTGGGCCAAAGAGCTGTCTGAGGAAGGTAAAAATCTATTCAAGTTTTTGCTCATCAGCGAAGAGCAAAAGATATTTTGACAGCTATGCACATCAAAAAGTTTCCTATACAGATGTCTAAAAAAGTATAGACAGATGTCATTAACAAATTTTGAGAAGGAAGTGACCTTCTCAAACATATGGTCCATAACTGATTTCATCAAGCCTGACAGGTATAAGCCATATTTTCATGTGTTCTGCTCTTTCAGAAAATTTGGTCATAATAATACAATTAGAACCATGAGCTGTCATTTATGGGACAGCAGATATTGGCTAGGAGGTCATCATCCCACAATTATGAGCTCTTAGAACGAAGGGGGTTCTTACTAGAAGTTCACAAGGCTTGTGCATCAATCAGCTGAACAACCTATTCAAGACTGAATGGGAAACTGAGCTCTACTCTTGGGGCGTTCAGGGCTGTTGTGGTTGGCCTGGAGTACCTAGGCCAGCCAGATTCCAGCCTACCCAGGTCTAGAAGACAGAATGTCCCCGCTCCCCCCTTGCCAATGCAGATGCCCTGGCTGGGGTCATCTGTAGGCCAAGCACACTCACCTGGCTGATCTATTCAACAATAAACTGCCCAGGTGACTGGACAAAAGGAACCTCCGAGCATCCATCCCAGTCAACAGTTACACAATAGAGTCCACCCAGTGCATGCAGGGAAGAATCACTGGAGATATACCTCACTGAGAAAGGGAAGTGGGAGTCTTTCTCTTCCAACACGTGTGCCAGGGAGTGTCCCTGGATGCAAGGAACCCTGAGGCAGGCCCAAGGCTTCTCCAGGGCAGGCACTCAGGTGTGGCTTTTCCCAACCCAAAGTGGGTTAAACCTGGCACAGGCACCAGGAGCACTTTGCCACAGACTAGTGGGTCTTCGAAGGACCAGGTAGGCAGTTTGCACAGGGCTGGACTAGCTGGACTGTGTTTTCTTCTCCGCTTGTTCTCTGCCACTCATCTGCTTGAGCACTGAAACGGAATGCCTCTTTGAAGGACTTCCTGGTGTGTGCTCAGCATCAGGCAGCCCTCTTTCCCATCCTGCATGTTTCCTGCATGCTGAACAAGTCCGTTGTTCTGTTTTTACTCAGACCCAGCTTGCGTGATTTGGGGGCAGAAGTGGGAAGAGTCACAAAAGTGGGAAGAGCTTCTGGGTCGTTGGACACCGGGCAGCGTGCCACTGGCCAAGTGCCACCTGTGACCTCGCCGTGTTCCCCTGAGGACACAGGCAGGCAGCAGAAAAGACTCGCAACACAAAGGATCCCAACACAAAGGACTCCAGTGGGATCCTAATGCGGCTGATTGCAATGCTTGTCCCCTGACTGTGCAGGTAGTCCGTCCCAGTGGGCGCTCTTCGTCAGACCTCCTACCCTCACACAAGGTTGTCTGAAGGTGTAAGGTCAAAACAAGGACTAGAAAACTAAAAACAAGGAACGTTCAGGCAATGCTACTTCCTGTTCTACCATTCGGCTAAGATCAACTGCAGTATTAAGATCTAGGAAAGTTTAGCAATGCTCTTTTTTTACAAAAATAGTGTTTCAGTTAATATTTAATATTTCAGTTAATATTTTGGTGTGAGGTATCTGGTCAGGGCGACTTATTTTATATTGTTATTTTTGTATTTTAACTTAATGTTTTGTATTTTAACTTAATGTATTTTACAAACATTTTAACTTAATATTATGTTAATGTTTTAACTTAATGTTTGTATTTTAACTTAATGTTGTGAGCCGCCCCGAGGCTTCGGTGAATGGGGCGCACAGAAATGTTTTAATAAATAAATAAGTATATTTCTAATAAAAATAAAACAGATCAAAAGGATTTCTCCCTTACCTCTTTAGTGCAAAGCTAACATTCAATTTACCTGAAACGGTTTTTGATGTATGCTTTGTTTGAAGTGTCTTCAACAGTTTTGAGTATTAAATAGCTATTAATAGTTAACTGACAACTAAAGGCTTCCTAAATACTGGAATTAACATGTGGAAAAACTCGGCCCTGGCCAAATCTGTAACAAGGGAAGCTCTCCGCAAATTAGATCAGCTCAGGAGGCCCTTCTTGTGAGAGGCAAGGAGGTGAGAGGGGTGGCAATTAGGCAAAGAGCCTTTTCCACTGCTGCTCCCCATCTCTGGAACTCCCTCCCTGGAGAAATTCGCCTGGCACCATCTTTATTTTCTTTTCAGCACCAGGCAAAGACACATCTTTAATTTTTTTTCTTGGTAATACTTAGCCCTTCTGAATGCTGTGGCCTTTTTATATTGCTATTGTGATGTTATCTTTTATCTTATCTTTTAAGTGTTTTAACAGGTTCTCGTTTTGTGTGTGTGTGTGTGTGTGTGTGTAATATCTTGCAAGCCACCTAGGAAGGTTTTTTGGTAGTTATAGGTGGCCTATAAATATGTGAACGAACGAACGAACGAATGAATGACGGATGGATGGATGGATGGACAGATAGACAGACAGACATGGGTGGGCAGACTGTTGTGGGACCAGACTAGAGAAAATGGCTCCCCCTGCCAAATGTTTGTCCAAAACCCATCCATCCACCCACAGCAATTTTTGCAAGTGCAGGTAAGCACTTCAACCTCTTTTCGTGTACAATCCACTCTGGATACTTAGCGGCCACATCCAACCAACACCTTGGGCATGAAAGGGTTACATCTGTACCGGCAGCCTGATCCTTCACCTGAGCATCCTGGAGGGAAGTGCCAGGGGTCAGCAGAGAATGTCACATGCCGAGACCCTCTTACCTTTAACAAATCACACCTTTATGCTGGTTTTTAACTTTTTAAGTTGGGTCGGGAGCAACCCTTTTGGACTCTATCCCTCTAGCGCCCGTGGACTTCCTCATATGCTTGGCTTGGTCCTGCAAAGTGAGCCGAGCCAAGAAGTCCGTGAGCACTCGTGGCCCCCCCCACCCGTTGTGCAACCAGAAACCTTCCCGTCAGGAATGGCTGCAGGCCACGAAAACGGGCCGCTGTGAGCAGGTGCGAGACACTGTTCCTCGCAGCCAGCCTTTCCAGCCCACTATCGCTGGCAGTGGCCTGCAAGGGAGAGAGGCGGCACTTGCCCAGCGTGTGGGGCTCAATCCCTGGCAAGTGCCCGTGAATGCCGGGCACACTTGCCAGGGACCTGGCCTTGGGGCCGCTGCAAAGCGGACGGGCGCCTGGGGAGCCAAGCCCAGGGAATTCCACAGATTCCCACCCCCAGATCTCCTGTACATCCCTAATCGTGCAAGCCAGACATGGCTGAAAAGGGAGCTGTCAGTGTATACAGCTCAGCTCTAAATAGGCTTGCCCGGGGCCAAATCAGACTTCACATACGTGTGCCCTTTTTTACTCCAGTGTAGGAACAGGGACCCCAATGTGGAAAGCTGGAGACTCGAACCCCCTTCCTGACATGCTATGCATATGATCCAAATCGGGCACTTGATCTACTCTACAATTTTAAGTCTGTTTGACAGGACCGACTTCCAGGGGGCTAGCTTTCCATGTGCCCTTCCCCATCCTAGTTCCTTCTAGATGTGTTGGACTGGCCCTGCTGGCTATGAATGATGGGAGGTGTAGTCCAACACATCCAAAGGGCACCAACTGGAGGAGACTGTGACTCAGAAGTACAGGTTTCGGCCTCTTCTGCCCAGAATGCCACCGGAGAGCAATAGTGATGCTTTACCTCATTGGCCAAGACCTGCGCATATTCAATGTCCAATTCATAGAGTGTTTCGATGTGGTCACTGGTAAATGCGATTGGAACCAACAAGATGTTCTTCTTTCCCCTTTGGCAAAGCCCTTTGATAGTCTCATCTGTCTGTGGACCCAACCAGGCCATAGGGCCAACCTACAACAAAGAGGGAGAGAGAGAGAGAGAAATGTTTACCATGCCCAACTTCATGGCTATTTATGCAGACCAGCAATATATGTGCAATTATACAGAAAGAAGAAGTCACACAAGGCGAACAAGAAGGAACTACAGGTAGGATATGAAGGTCATATGCACGACCCAGCAGCCTTCTTGATGGCGATGGCGATGGCTCATCATAGATCTGCCAACACCCACAGGTCAGGAGCTCTTGTCATGCAGAAGGCTAACATGTGAGGGATGAAGGGCCTTCTTCCAAATACACATTTCCAGGCGGAATGTATTTCAGCAGCCAAGGGTGCACTCCATTTAGCTGCACTGCAGCAAAGTCTCAGGGGAACAGTACCACAGGATTGTCCTAAAGGAAAGCACCTCGAAATGCAAGACTTTGGGGCAGGGACTTTTTCACTTCAGTATGGAGTGCAACTCCTGCCAACCTTGCAGTTCAAAAGCATGCAAATGCAAGTGGATAAAAAGGTACCGCTTCAGTGGGCAGGTAACAGCGTCCTGTGCACTTGGGTGTTTAGTCATGCTGGCCACATGACCACAGAAACTGTCTGCGGACAAACGCTGGCTCCCCCAGCTAGGAAATGGAGATGAGCACCGCCCCCTGGAGTCGGGCATGACTGGACTTTAATGTCAAGGGGAAACCTTTACCTTTACTTTACTTAACGGAGTGCAATGTCTAACATGATTCTTAACCATTGCTGATGCAGTCAAAGGTGAACATGGACTGAGCAGATGTTAGAATCAAGAGCAGAATGTATCTGGATTGCTGAAGGAGGCGGTGGTGAAAGCCCCTCAGATCACATACCTTGGATTGCCATACAAGCCGATATGGGTTGGAATAATTGAGCTTCTCCATTACCCTCTGAACAGTAGCTCCTACCTCTTGCGGATATGGGTCGCCACGATTGACCACCTGAGGCAGAAAAAGAAGGAAAATGCTAACACGGACTCTTCAACCAAGACTCCTTTGGGAATAATGCAACCACCATCGAACATTTCCTGCTCCTAATCTGCAGCAGCACATGAACATCAAAGGGTTTCCCTGACTTGCCTTACTGAGGTTGCAATCCTGCTTTTTATGCAGGGGGAAAAAAATCCTATACTCCCAGCATGCCTCAGGCAACAGAGCATTGCACTCATATTTAAAGCATTGTTGTTTTATAAAGCACAACTAATGAAAATAGCAGCAAAGAACATTTAAAGCAACAGCAAAACCTCCCATTTATAAACTCCCATCTATCACATAAAACTGGTATTTAGTCCTTTAAAAGCAGATTGGCACAGGCTTTTTAAGGCCTATTTAAAAGCCACATGGGCGCAAGTCACACACACCTCCTGTAGTAGGGTGTTCCACGAAGATGAGACACAGAAAAGACACTCTCTTCTTCACTTGTCCTGGAGGCCTTACCAGGAAGCACTGAGCAGAACCTGTGGCCCATTTTCTGGCCCAAGCAGGTTAAGAATGGAAGAACAGACTGGCTGGACCAGGACAAAGAATCGCCTACTCCCAACATTCTGTTCCCACAGGGACTGACCAGATGTGGGTACACAGAGATTTGCACACACCCAATATTCACATTGAGGGTTGAGACCACCGCTATCAGACCAGCTTGGAAATCACAAACCATGCATGCTTTTGAGGCATCTATCTCTAGCAAGGAGTGCTTCAAGCCAACATGGCTACCTTTGTTTCCTGGGACTGCAGCTTCGTTTGCTGTACAGAACCACTAGATGGCACCACATTCCCACAAATCCCCAAAGCCCGACCAGTAAAGTGGAGGAGGGGGAGGAGGGTGAAAGCCAGCATTTCTGAACCTCCAAAGCACTTTGATGCCAGATCGTTTTGGGTAAATCGAGCAAACTCAGCTAGCTGGTAGGTCTTGGAGTGCTCCCAGACAAGCTATTTTGTTAAAAACAAGCACAGAACTATTGGAAATATTATTTACAGGTTATTTTAAATAAGGAAGAGCATCCAAGGTTACATTACACCACTTGCGTCCTTTAAGACAGGGTGGGTCAGAACTAGTCCTCCTGGGATGAGAGGCCAGCACTCTACCCTGGCCAAGCACCTTTCTTCCAAAATGCTGCTAGTGTGGCCATTTTCCAGCTTTCAAGCCGTCGTTCCCTCATTCAAAAGGTCTGAAATGCCCTCTCTTCAGGCTTCATGACGAGCAGTAAAAGCGTGAAGGGTGGTGTTCCAGCCAAGCCCTTTCGCCTTTGGCTGCACCTATCACTGGAATGCAGACCCCACATCGCGACAGCGTCTTAAAGAACCAGTTTCTGGCTCAGAGAGGTTCTGCTCTGGAGGCTAAAACCCCTGCATGCGGTGCATGTCCAGCAGGACCTTGGAATGCAGAGGGCGGGCTGGGCCGGTCACTCCTTGCAGCTTCCGACCAAGGGGAGGCCACATCTGGCAGGGGAGCACTGCTCCCTCACATCCAGACTAGGGATCTCCAGCAGGAACCCCCCCCCCCTTTATTCCTGGCAGAGGTGGCCCAGCCCAGCCAGAGCCCTAAAGGCAGGCCAGCTCCTACTTCTGTTGACAGTCGCTTCCACGCTGGTCACAGACTACCATTACCATCACTACACAGAAGCGGTGCACAGGTCAAATCCTAGCTCTGTTCCACACACATACACACAACCCACAAACACCAGGAGGGAGGGTTTATAAAGCACAGGCTGCAGAAATTTTTGCTGTTACTCACAGACATGGGCAGAGAATGGGCAGAGAAAAGGATAACAACATCTTTTCTCTTATCGGGTGGAAACAGGCCCAGTTCCTTCTGTATGTGGTCTGCAAAGCACTGGAAAGAAAGATTGGGAAAACTGAGAGTCAACCACCATTTTCCCTAATCATGACTCTAATGCTCAAATGAGGCCAGGCATTTGCAAGCAAACATTCTTTAAACACACACACACACACACACACACACACACACACTTTTCTGGGAAGTCATACTCTGCCCACAGAAAATGGCAAATCAATCCCGACCCCCTTGCTTGCAGAGCATGAGTGTTCTTGCTGGGATACAGCCCCCTCTGCTTCCTTTGGCTGTGTGAAACTCTGGACTCTCCCCAAATTCTATGAACTTGCTCCCTTTGCCCATTTGTCTGTTTGATACCTGCTTCATTTATCCCTTGAGAACTGAAACTCAAATCAAGTTAGAACCCAGGATCTGGTTACTTCAGTAGCATTCATGGGTTGATCTGAAGAACAGTTCCTCTCAGGTCATGTAACCATCCATTCCATGATGATACTGCACAGAAACTTAATCTGGCGTAGGATGGAGAATCAACTTTCATCTCTCTGATTTCAGATTGTTTTAAAAAAAGTTTCTAGCCCTTGCAACAGCAAAAATCAGTTTGAAAGAATACAGGCAATGCCTCCTGAAAATTCAGGGGGTGAAAGGTCCTGAACGTGATTTCAGGTGCCGCGTGGGTAGGTTTCAGTGCTGGGCACAAGCAAACAGGTGAGTCTTCACCAACCCAAGACACACAATGTAATTTACAGGGGCAGGGGTGGGTTACTGTGCGTACAGAGCCTGGTTCTTACTGCAGGAGGTGTCTTCAAATACTGACCAACTTCACTACAAATAAATAGAGAATAGATTCAGAATATCTGAGTTGGAAGGGGCCACTCAGGTCATCAGGTCCAACCCCCTCAACAGAGGACTCCTCAAGCTGTATCTTGAATGGCTCTAGTGTGGGAGAGCCCACCACCTCCCTAGGTCACTGGTTCCACTGCTGTACTGCTCTAACAGTCAGGAAGTTCTTCCTGATGTTCAGCAGGAACCTGGCTTCCTGCAACTTGAGCCCATTATTCTGTGTCTTGACCTCCGGGATAATTTCAGCCCTCCTCTATGTGACAACCTTTCAAGCACTTGAAGTGAGCTATCATAACCCCTTCAGTCTTCTCTTTTCAAGGTTAAACTTGCCCAGTGCTTTCAGTCTCTCCTCCACAGGACTTTGCTTCCAGTCCCCGGATCATCTTTGTTGCCCTCCCTGGAGAAGAGCCAACACAAGGACATAACTCCAATGTGTTCAGTGTAGGCGAATAACACTAATCCTTTGTCATTCCAGGGTTCTTAAGGAAGGAAGACAGCTCCATGGAAGCAACTTCCATCAACCTCAGGTCCTCAGAGGCAGGATTACAACTCTCATCATAATCCTAAAACAACATGGATAATGGTAAGGAATGATGGGAACTGTGGTCCAACAACTCTGGGGAACCACAGTGCTTTCAGTGGAGTGCAATCCCTGGCATCTCCAGCTGAAAAGATCAGATTGGAATGGGGAAAGAGCTCTACCGAAGACACTAGACAGTTCCCATTATTCCCAGTATACAGTATGGAGCTAGATGGATCAATGGTCTGATTCAATGAAAGGGCTCAGGCAACACTTAAGGGTGGAGTGTGGGTTGTTGTTGAAAAGAGGGTTGCTGTTGGAAAACAGGTTGTCATGTTGAACCTAGCCAGGATAACAACCGTGGCACATAATCCACAGTTCACAACCCCCAAACAAGCCATAGGTTCTCTTTAGAGATGTTAGCATGGCTGGGTTCAGACACCACACTAGCTCATATTTCAACAACCCAATTATACTATTGTCGGAACCCAGTCAAGATGATGCAACTGTCTGGTTCTTGCTATTCCTGGAACTGCTTTTATGGATTCCCTTTGACCCAAAGTCAGATCTGGAGCAATGGAGCAATTTGCCTGCTGGGACAGCCTTTAGGAAGTCACCCCTTTCTTCTTCCCATTGTTGGCCAAACATGAGGAGAAGCTGCCCATCCCCAATCTCAGTGGGGTGGTGTATCCCTTCCACATCTTACTCTGAATTTGTAGGAGCTATCCATAGTACTGAACCTTAGGCCCAACATAGGATCAGCACCATGGGCTGCTCCTTCAAGTCCCACCTGAATCCCAGAGTGTATCTGCTTCCCCACAGATAGTGGGGCCATCAGCTCTTATCAGGTGGCCTTGCACAGTGAGCAGAGAGCTGTGCTTGGGACTGCAATGTGATCCCAATCAACCCCAAGCACACTATATAAACTCAGGTCAGTCAAATTCTCCTACCTAAGCTACCCATAAGACCATTCAGAGGAGAACACGGGACAACATCACACACGCAACACAGAATTTGGGATGTACAAGGAGAGGAATATTAGGTTGCAAGTCAGCATTCCTCAGCGGTTGCAGAATGCTGGAGAAGGCTTCTCAAGTCACATCTGCTTGGATCCAACAGATGCTTGACTCTTGGGCACATCTGGCCAGTTTGTACTCAAAATGAAATTCTAAGAAGAGACTCCATTTTCTCAGAACATTTTTGTCTTTCTCTCCAAATCAAGGCATACCTGAATGAGAAGGGGATGCGTTGGCCACCTATCAATAGTGCTCCACTTCATCTTTGGCTTCTCCCCTTTCGCATTATAGTAGCGATAAATAGCATTTAAACTACTCCCTGAAGTACACAAAAGAAGGATGTTAGCAGAAATTTTAGCTACTGGACCAATCAGAAAAAGAGCTGAAAAACCACCTTGCAAGAGGAAACGAAGTCTAAGAAGTTTAGAGGCAACCTGTCTACTTTTAGGCTCACCTGTGGTGGAACAGCTGTACTGTGGATACTGGGTGAACGCGATAGCCCTTTCGACACCATCTTCCTCCATCTCTTCAATCGCTTCCTCTGTCAGGGGATGGACGTAGCGGAAACCAATGTAATACTTGTGAGGAGCTGGAAGGAGAGGACAGCTGCTTCACTACCCGAGGAGGAAAAACATCTCCTCGGTGGCACATTTTCAGCTAGGCACACCTGGGACTCAGCCAAGGCTAACATAGTGCTGCTGTGACATGGAAGGGCCAGGAAACCAGCCATGCAGCCCTATCTCAGGTCAGACCTTTCGCCCATCCTCTGGACCAGCCCTGCCAAGAGGCAGTGTGAGGCAGCGGCCTCAGGCGGTGGATGCAATAGCAGTGAGGCACTAGAAGACCTCGCTGTGTGTGCCACTGTGCCCCCTGATAGCCTTCCAGTGCAGGGGAGGACACTAACCTGTCACCGGCACTGTGTTAAGACGTACCTGCCAATCTGGCTGGATTTTGCACAAGAAATGGGAAGGTGCTTCTTGTCCTTCGCTCAGGCAGCAACCCTTGCCAATTTAAATACTGTCTTCTCGGGCAGATGTTTAAGACAAGGTTGGGCTAATGGAGGCCCTCCAGATGTTCTGATCAGTAACTCTCATCAGCTCTAGCCAACACAGCCACTGCTAAAAGATGATGGGAGTTGTGGCCCACCACGTTTTGGCCTGGAAGTTGCCCACCCCTGCTCTTTTCAACCAGAGTTGCAACCTTGAGAATGCAAAGCGTGTAACCTACCAATTCATTTGTGTTACTCTTCTATATTACTCCCTAGTCAAAGCTCTGTAGGAGGTTCACAACAATAAAATGCAATAAAATGGACCATGTTAGCCACCAAGGTTCTTGACAAGAGGAAGAAAAGATGGATATAATAAATGCAAGAAAAATTGGAACTGTAAAATACAATATAAAACACCCCAACATAGGCAATACTCCCTTCAGGATGCTTTTGGTGCCTCTTATTATTGGCTTGCACCTTCCTTGGGCAAGCTGAAGCTCCGCTCTGCTTTCCTCATTTGGCCATTTGGAAGGAAGGCCTCTTTTCTCCAATAGCTTCCTTGCCACTGCTCGTTAACCATGCTGGTGGCCTCTTGGGCTTGGTGCTACCTGCCCTAACTGCTGGTATACACACTAGCTGAGCTTCTAAGATTGTGGTTTTGACTAACCTCCATGTATTTGGGAGAAATGAAAACCCACTGAATCCCCTTTCTTCTTCCTTTTTACCTCTATAAAAGTAAAAGGTGACTGGATTTCCTTGGCAATTTTCCACTTCAATATGCATTAAATCTGACTGCAAAGTGGTCACTATTTGCATGGAAAAGTCTATGTGGAGCTGCTCAAGAATCTGGAGAATGAACTCATCTGTAGCTACCTGGTAATTACTGGGCCGGTTTTAAGTTTTTGGTACTAGTGTACAAAGCCCTGAACAGCTTGGGACCAGGGTACCCAAGAGAGCACCTTCATCCTTACCATCTGACCTAGTCACTGACGTCACTGGAGGGCATCCTCCTTGTGGGCCAACTGGAGTCCACCAAGAGAAGAACTTTCAGTGTGGTGGTCCCTTTTTTATGGAATCCTGCCTTAGGAGGTCTGGAAGGCACCAGCTCTGTGTTGTTTTCAGTCCTTCCTTCAGGAAGCCTTTCTAGCTGAACAGTTAAGGTCTTGTGTTTAATCTTTTAATGAATTTTTCCTCCTTTTATTCCTTTTAACTTTGCATTGCTCATCACTGTAGAATCTAGTTCGATGTGGACTGGTATACATATGCAGTAAATCAATAGCAAGCCAAACAACAAATACTTCTGCAATCCCAGACTTGTAGACACAAGATTTCTTCTAAAAGCTGCTCCCCTTTCAGCTACCCCTGTAATTCCTTTGCAAAAGGGAAAAGAGAAAACATACACAGAGAGAGAAAGCATTAGCATGCAGCTACTGTAGAAGGAGCGGAACAGGGAGTCTAAGTTAAGATGCAAAGGATGTCCAAATAGATAAAGACAGGGCAGCTTTCGCTCGGGAGAACACATTGTAAAATAAGAGAGAGTGATGAGGTCTGACAAGAGCAGATAACACTCCCAAAACCATTAACTTAATGCTCCAAGTCCCCAGCCTCTTTAACAGACTAATGTTATTAAAAAAAAAAAAAAGCAACTGACTTGCTTGCCAAAGTAAGGGGTTTTTTGTGAAAGATGTGAAGTTTGCTTCCCTGTACCACAAACATGCATTTACCCACTAGACCCTTTGCTGAAACCTGCAGGCGCGGGCATTGCCTACCACTTGAAAACCTGCAAGCACCGAATCCATTAGAAAGCATTACATCTGAAGAGACATCAAAGCTCTGTCAGCGGTTTTGATCTGGAATGGCTGAGCCACACATCAATGGATGCTGCAACCAAGTGATGTATAAGGCAGGCCTGTTCAGCACACCCCTCTTCGTTTGGCTCGAAAGGGGGAAACGTCAGAAGTTAAAGAAGCCATATAGCAAAAGAAAAAAAATCAGCTCCAGATGATGGACAACAGGAAGCCATAATCAGGATTTTTTCCTTGTTCTGTACATAAAATTACTATATATAGAACTCGCTAGTGCAGTCTTCTTTGACTGACAGTGATTCTCCAAGGAACGAGTTGGAGATCTTGCTCCACATCTCCTGGTAACTCCCATAAAAGTGTGTCCGAGTTGTAAGATCTATGGAGCAGGTCTTCTTCTTGGTCCTACCACCATCAGAGGCATATTTGGGAGAAAATAAGAGAGGGTCTTCTTAGCTCTGGAACTCCCTGACAAAGGAAGCTAGGCTGTCACTCTCTTTTTCTCTCTTTCTGCCTGCATTCAAACATGTTTCTATCTACTAGAACTGTGGCATACAAGAGTTGCTAAGGGAGGTTTCAATAGCGAGATGCTCTTTATTGATTTTCATGATCATGATTCCATTGTGTTTTTATTTTAGTTGCTTTAAAATTAATTATTATTGCTCTGTTTTTAACGTTTTCATCAAGGCTGGGTTTTCAAGTTAGAAACATAGAAACAGAGCGAGTCAGAAGGGGCCTCCCAGGCCATCTAGTCTGACCCCCGGCTCCAGCTGGCTCCGTTCACAACATGGCCACCATGTGCATGTCTAGCCTATCCTTGAACACCCTCACCAATGGGGCCTCAACCACCTCCCGTGGAAGCCCATTCCATACCCTCGGGGTCCTAACTGTCAGGAAGTGCTTCCTGGCATCCAAATTGAACCTTGGTTCCCTGAGCTTTGCTCTGTTGGAGCACGTCCTACCTTCCTCTGCAGGGGAGAACAGGTCTCTACCCATCTCCGTGTGACATCTCCTCACATACCTGTATGTCACCAACAGATCCCCTCTGAGTCTCCTCTTCTCCAGGCTGAAAAGACCCAGTCTCTCTCAGTCTCTCAGAAATACAGTAAAGAAGTTGTACTGTATTTTTTTTAGCTACCGTAATGTTATTTTTATGAGAAGGAGTGAATACATTTAATACTTTTTAAAAAAATATCCCCAGCTTTTAAAAATTGTAGATTACAAGGATTAAATCTAGATCTTCTGCATGTAAAACAGTGCTGAATCTTTCCAGAGGCTCTCCAAGGTCTCAAGCTGAACATCTTTGCGCAACCTGGTACCTGACTCCTTTCAATGAAGATGTCAAGAATTGAACTTGGGATCTCCAACATGGAAAATATGTGCTCTGCTTCTGAGCTATGGTCCCTCTTTATATGAAATCATGTGCTGCAGTTCAGTGCATTAGCTAAACAAAGGATGAGTAAATGCAAGCTGAATTCTGCGTCCCAGATCAAACCTTGCTTAAATGAGCAGAATAATAGGGAATCTGTAGCTGTCGTGCCTCCACCTTATAGTTTATATCAGTTTTAACATTTTAAAGATGCAAGGATGTTCAAAGGGCCATGTACAGTTAAGCTTAAGCCAAAAGGCCTTGATGAAAAGGCCTTTTCTAATAGATCTGCTGTTTTTGCTTTGGTTGCACTATTCACATCTTGCTTCAGCTACAAACTAATTGACCTAGCAAGTTTTTTCAATATTAGGTGGCAGGGGAAGAGAATTGAGAGACAAAATGCCCTTCCAAGTTAAAAACAAAAATATACAGAAAATTAGGAAGTATGAAGGTTCTTCCTTAACCTGAAGAGTTTAGCTTTACCACAAGGATTCTATGATATGTTGAGTCAGTGCCTAGAGAGAAAACACACCCAGGAGGAAACCGTTAGGCTTGGCTTATCTTTGGACCTCTACTCAAAGCAGGCATTTCACAACTGCTGGGTGGAGCAGAGGGTAGCTCCTCTGCTTATCTACATGGGGAAGGGAGAAATTCAGTCAAGGGGGATCCCCTGTCAATCATGCCCCATCAACAAAATTACTTTCATTAGAGATTTTGAAGAAGTGCCTGAAAATCCCCTCCACCAGAAACGCTGTCACGATGTGGGGAAGACAACATCAGCACGGGGCTCCCCGAAGACCTTCTGGGTCCCTTCACAGTTTATGATCTTCATCCTGGCCTGCGCAGGAGGTTCCACAAGGCACGTCTGACTAACTGGCGCAGACAGAGAACTCAATCAATGGACCTTTGGCTTAATTCACTACAGCAAGTCTCAAAATACCGATTCAGCCCATTGTATGGATTAGCCTCAAGAAGAAACACAAGATGTACATAAGAAGAGCCTGGATGGACTGGATCAAAGGACTATCTGCTCTGGCATGCTGTTCCCACAGTGGCCAGCCAGGCGCCTTTCAGAAGTGCATGGGTAGGACATGCTCCTGCACTCGAGGACCTTCTCACCCATGTTCCCCAGCAACTGGTATCGAGAGACACACTGCCTCTGAACCTGGAAACAATACAAACCATGAGGACTAGTAGCCACTAAGAGTCCTTCTCCTCCATGAATTTGTCTGATCCCCTTTTAAGGCAATTGCTGTTAGCAAAAGCCAAGGTGGCTCCTGAGGCTGAGATATAAATCGCAGTATTAGATGGAGCCACACAGCCATACAGACCAGCAATATCTGCAAGGTGCCACATTCCCTATTCCTGCTATACTGCCAAGAATCCCTGATGGATGCAGGTACTCCCCAATTCAGATGCAGAGCACAACTGCCCAAATCTGTCCCACAACCTACTTTGCTTCCAAACAAGCGGACTCCAGCTGAGTGGGCTTGGTGATATGGAAGACTATTGAATTGCTACTTTGAAAAAGATTACAAATGACTGAATCCTTTCTTCTTTTAAAAGATAAACTCCTACAGAACAAAAAGCTGGACAAGAATCATTAAGGTCTCACATACCAGAGTGAGGAGACATTTCATCCAGCAATTTCACCATGCCTTCTCCCTGAGTAGCAGTCCATTTCTTAATAGGGGATCCTCCACCAATCCGACTGTACTGTTTCTGGATTTTCGGAGTGCGCCGCTTTGCAATGAAGGGTGCCAGTTTGCTGAAACAGAGACAGGGCTGTAAGAATGGCATTGTTTGACCTTCTGCTTGGCTCAAAACCAAGAGCAAGCAATTCTGCATTATGTCTGCTAGCCAAAAGATAGGCATCAGGGCTTTCTTACTTTTGAACCGGAAGTGTCATTAGGTCTTTATCAAGGAAAAGTCTAAGCAGGAAATCATGGACATCTCCAAGCGTCTCTGGACCTCCCATGTTTAACATCAAGATCCCTGTTTTAGGTTTCCTAGTTTGGGGGCAGGGAGAGAAGAGCAAATGTTAGTTTGAGCATTTAAATATTTATGTATTTAAAGTTTTTCTATTCCATCCCAATATTAGAAGACTCTGGATGGTGTACAAAAAACAAAAAACAAAGCAACCATATACAACACACAACACACTGCATCCGATATATGATGATAAAATCAAGGATAAAACCAAATAACTTAAAATATTGGGAAAACAAAAAGGTCTTTGTCTGACACCAAAAAGAATAAAGCAACGGTGCCAGGCAAAACTTTCTGGGGAGTAAATTCCAGAGTTGGGGTGCCATCACAGAAAAGGCCCTTCTCCGGGTAACTACCCTCCTAATTTCCTCCAAGGAGGGCTCCTGGAGAAAGACCTCTGCCTCAGATATCAAGGGGTGGGTAAGCACATAGAGAAGAAGTCGCTCATTTAGTATCCAGGACACAAGCCGTTAGGGCCTTATAGTTCATTACCTGCACCTTAAATTGGGCCCAGACTTCAATGGGCAGCCAGTAGGACTGGCATGATATGGGTGTATCTGCTGGCCCCCGTTAATAACCTGGCAGCTCTATTCTGGACCAAAGCAAGTATCCAGACCGTCTTCAAGGGCAGCCCCTCAGGGTGCATTGCAACAGTCCAAAAGGAGGTTACCAGAGCACAGGTCACCGCTGCCAGCACTGCTCATCCAGGGTGCTGCATACGTTGCCTGAAAGCCATTTTTATGCCAGGTGAGTGGCTATTTCTATTTCCATACCTGACACTGAAGACTGGGTCAGATAGAATGCCTCCCACTTCAGTAACTCCCTGGCATCCATTGAATGGAGCCTGGTGCTACCTGCAAGCCAAGAATCATGTTGCCAATGCCCCATCAGGAACCCCAGCATCATATAATTTCTGTGAGCTATGCCCACTAAATTCAGGGAAGCTTCTGCTCATGCAGCCCAAGAACATGAGTCAGTCTCATGCTGGCAAGTGCCGCTCAGCCCCTGCCACGTGCAGCCAACACATACACAACCCCTTGAAATTAGCAGGTGCATAGGCAGCTATTGTAAGAGCATGATGAGTTCATCAGAATCTGGCCCCTTTCAAAAACTACAGCA
This sequence comes from Varanus komodoensis, assembly GCF_004798865.1. Taxonomy (NCBI): domain Eukaryota; kingdom Metazoa; phylum Chordata; class Lepidosauria; order Squamata; family Varanidae; genus Varanus; species Varanus komodoensis. Next base: position 11,968,593 of record NW_025335606.1, read on the forward strand.
ACTGATTAAAAAAACAATGGAGAAAGCACAAACTTGAGCCTGTTTAGACGGAAGGAAGCTTATAACTCTCAACATGTACTATTCCCATTCTGACTGGGATGTGATGAAGTTTTAAGCCTGTTTGTCTATCTAAACAAGCATAGGATTGAGCCCTAAATTATTGCCAACAGCCATTACTGTCAATAGCCAAAGATCAAAGATTGGTTGCATAGCCAGATGTGTGGCTTCTAGATCAAGAGAGGTATTACTACCACTCTACACGACTCTGGTGCGCCCGCAATTGGAGTATTGTGCTCAGTTTTGGGCCCCTCATTACAGAAAAGATATAGCCAGGTTGGAGTCAGTGCAGCGTAGGGCCACAAGGTTGGTGGCCGGTTTGCAGGGGATGGGGTATGAGGCGAGACTGAGGGAACTGGGTCTCTTCAGCCTGGAGAAGAGGAGACTCCAGGGGAACTGTTGGCGTCATACAGGTATGTGAGGGGATGTCACATGGAGCTGGGGAGAGACCTGTTCTCCCCTGCAGAGGAAGGCAGGACATGTTCCAACAGAGCAAAGCTCAGGGAACCCAGGTTCCATTTGGATGCCAGGAAGCACTTCCTGACAGTCAGGACCCCGAGGGTGTGGAAAGGGCTTCCACAAGAGGTCGTTGAGGCCCCATCGGTGAGGGCGTTCAAGGATAGGCTGGACGTGCACATGGTGGGCATGTCATGAGTGGAGCCGGCTGGTGCCGGAGGTCAGACCAGATGGCCCGGGAGACCCCTTCTGACTCGCTCTGTTTCTATGTTTCTATCTCTGACCAGTAAAGATTCAAACCTTAAAACTTATTATAAAAACCGTAACCATGTAATTATATCACATAAAATTGTATCACCTACAAACAATTTTAAACAATCAAGAAAAAAATCAAGACCTGATACAATAGCATCATGAGCTGCCAAATGCCTGAGAGAATTAGGTCTTCACCTGGCACCAAAAAGATAGCAGTCAGAGTGCCAGGAATGCGAGATCATAGCAGAATGTGGGTCCCACGTTCCATGGCCACCTTGTTGCTACCTGTCAAGTCTCCCTCAGAGGCGACACCTGGAGGAGGACCCTAGATACATAGTATATGGGTAGGGCCATGCTGGGAGAGGTGATCCATCAGGTATTGTGGTCCTGAGCCACCTGAGGCTTTGTAGGTCAAAACCAGTGCCTTGAATTGGACTTGGAAACATACCAGGAGCCAGTGCAAGAGGGCCAGAATTGGTGCTGTATGTTCAGATCTTCTGGTTCATGTTATCAACCTGGAGGCTACGTTTGACACAACTCCACCTTGTGATTTTGTGAAGACATAAAGCTCCACCTTGCTGCTTTTCCAAAGGCAAGCAGAAGCCTCAGTGTTTACTTGAAAGATGACCACCTATGGTTCTTATGACTGATCCAGACAATGTACACCTCCCATCCCATCTTTCCCATGCTATAAAGCCGTAATATTTTATTGTCCGGCTAGCAGCCATCCAAAATACCAGCTGCAACATTTTATGAAAGAATGGAAGATCTTCATATAAAATCGTCACTCAAATCCACTGACATATTGCCAGGGCATGATCAAAAGCAGAGGTGGGGAATGCATGGCCCTCTAAACTGCATTTCCCATCAGTCCCAGCCATCAAGGCCAATGGTGAGGGATGATCCAAGTTACTGTGCATTAATATTTGGAAGGTCATACAGTTCCCACTCCTGATCTAAAGGTTTACGGTGTGAACAGAATGCTGGACTTTGCTCTGATCCAACATGGCTCTACTTAAGTTGTCATTAACCCCACATTGGCTACCTTGAGCTCCATGAAGGAAGAAAGGCAGAATATAATGTAGGAAAGAAAGAAAGCATCAATACACATACACACCCTGCAATCTAATTATGGGTATATTTCAGATTTCTTGTTTGATTGTGGATCCTATTTCAGAATTTATTGTTAACATAAATTTCTACCCTGAAATTCTTTAATGAAAACTGATAAATTATTCAAATAAATATGGATGATAACTGAACAGAAGGCAGTGGCTCCAGTGTCTGGCACGCAAAAGGATCCTTTTATATTTATGCAGCCAAACGGCACCACCCACGAGCAAGAGGGAGGTGCCAGCAGGCCTAGGGAAACCCCAAGGTTTGCCAAAGTACATCCATTATATAGGGTGCGATCCTATGCATGTTTAGACCAAAAATATGGTCTAGGGATGCACAGCTGGGGAACACATCATTGGGAATGGTCAGACTCCTTTGTCTAAGCATGCACAGGTTTGCACCCTCAGCAGGAAAAAAACTAAAAAGGTGTAACCATGCCAAGAACAGCTTGACGAAGGGTGAGGACATTCCATGAGCGCAGAATGCTGGCCGGCTCTTTGCAGAGGTAAGAAATGGAGAATTGGTAGGAAGAAAACAACAGGAGCCCTCCTTCCTTGCCTGCTTGGGACTCCAGGTTCTGCATGGTGAGCCGAACACAGCCAAACTAAACCCACCCATACACTTCCATCAGGCTGCGCACAGACGAACACCACAGAGATGCTTCCTACCTTTTTTCAGGTTGGACCTGAGGCTTTGCTTTGGCGGCCTGCACAGCCGCTGCTGTTGACTGCCATCTGGCATGCAGCTGGACTCTCCCTTGACTGCAGCACTTGCCCTTTGCAACTAAGCAGAGAAAGCAAAATGCAGTTAGCACACAGCTCATTTCCTACCTCTCTGGAAACTTCCCCCACAAACACGCAAAGCATAGCAAAGTCTGGGATTCTCTTCCAGGAGGAGTCGTGATGGCCACTGTTTGTGGACGGGACCGGCGGGACAAAGCAGACAGGACAAATCCGTGGAGAAGGCTATTGTGGTAACCCATCCGACAGCTGTGAACACCAGTTGCTGGGGAACATGGAATGGGGAGTGCTGTTGGACTCATGTCCCGCTTCTGAGTGTCCCATGAATGCGTGGGAGTTTTCCTGGGCTGGCTATTGTATGAAAAGAATGCTGGACTGGATAGATCTGGGGTCTGTCGACGGAGGGCTCCAGTGAACATTTCCTTCATATGAAAACACGTAAGAAACTACCCTACACAGTTTGATCATTGCTCCATTTAGATCAGTGCTTTCCTCTCTTAAGCCCAGCCTAAACATACAGCAGAAAAAGGTACAAATGCCACATTAGAATGAACTGTCTTGCTCCAGATGTGAGACACATCTTTAAAAAGGAATGTTACAGTCAGAACAAATAGTTACATATAGAATGCTCAGGATCTGACCCTGGGATTGATGATTGCAAAACATGTGCTCTTTCATGCAGCTATGGCAATTCACTTGAGAACTTGCATACATATTCAGACCATTTCAGTGACAACCAGAACATAAAATTCAACAGAAAATACTTGTTACACAAAATCTAAAATATTTTGCATGTCATGGAATTGCATTCTTGTACGTTGCAAAGTGGTATGAACACTAAATGTCGGTAAACCAAAACATAGAGAGTTAGTTTGGGGCAGTTGACTGCCTGGAGAGCTTGGCAGCAGGGGGCTTAACTTGCGCTTAAGAACTCAACCTCTGAAAGAAAGTAGTTCAAACAGTTCATTTTCACTTGTAAATTTAATGACACTAACCCAAACATTTCGTATTGCACATTAACAGGTCTTTTTTTCAACATTTGTGGCTAAGTTTCAATTAATGTTATGAGTGGAAGAGATTGTGAAGCCTGAAATTTTATCATTTGCAATTTTATCATGGCAGGGAAACATCATTCATACAAGACAGGCATCAAGGGTGTGAAATGGCATAAAGGCACATTTTTAAAAAGTTTAACAACAGGATAGACACCTAAGATACTTCTCTGCTGGGGCACATTTGGTCTATGGATAAGTTTGATAACAGTTCACGTAGGCAATATATTGTTACTTTCTCACAGAAGCTGCTTCCCAGGTAAGTCCCTTTCCTAACATGCTGCGCCATTATTCTTAACCTCCAATTATCATTTTTCTTTCCTTTTTCTTTTCTTATTTTTTCTTTGTCTCCCCCCACCACCGACTTATTCTTGTTGTTGAACTTACAGTCAACAATACTGCAAGGAGGGCTACACCCTGAGGCTTGGAGGTGGGGGTTCCTTCTAAAGTTTTTGCGCACGTCTGCAACCCCCAAGCACGCAAAAATCTTCCTCTTTCTCAGTGGCACCATCCTGGATTCAACCCTATCGACACTGGCCACCTGAGCTTGCCACTCACTACAGGGAGCTGCAAATCACATTCGCAAGAGCCTAAATGAGTAAATAAACAGTCTCGTCTCTTCGGTCGGTAGGCCACGTCTCAGCAAAGCAGCCGCATCGCTCCCTTCAGAAAGTTTGCAGTTTCTAAACTCGCTGCACAGGTAGGCAGCCTTCGGTGCCTACGCTCCTGCCCGCCGGATAACCCGCTTCCCGCAGCGCCTGCTTGCAGTGCTGATCTTTTTATGCAACTCTCATCCCCAACGGACTCGTGTGTAACAAGATCCTGGCAGCGACGGCCGAGGGTCTCTTTTCGCCCCCGAACGAATGGTTGCAGAGGCCGACCACACGTTCCTCGACCCTTAGGAGGATTCTGGGCATCTCAGGTGGATGTGCAACACGAGCAAGTGTGAAAAATGAACAAGCAAGCACCAGCCAGGCTTGCTTTGTTTTCTGTATGCAAAGAGGGCAGAAAACGTACTTATAGTAATAGCAGTGCTCCAGTCCGACCTTTAAAAACCCCCAGACTCACCCGGAATTAAGCCACGCAGGATCATGAGCAACAGTTTTAGTTGTTCTTTCTTGGCTCTCGGTGCCTAAGCACTGCCTTTGGTCAGAAGTCCCTTATGTAACAGAAGCCAGGCAGAGCTCCTGCAAAATCCGGTTTGCATAACACCACTGCTGGCGCTCCCTTCCCACAACGTCCCCCCCACCCCCAGCCCACTCGCACACTGAAATCGCCCGTGCGCCGGGGACAGACAGACAGGCGGGAATGCAAAATTATGCCCTGCCGGCCAACGGGCTCCCCTTCCAAGCCAATTAGCAAACCTAGCTGGAAAACGGGCTTCTGCACACCCTTTCCCGATTTCCATGCGTTGAGCTGGAGGAGCTGGGCAGAAGGAGTGGGGATTACCGTAGCAAAATAAATAGGCATTGAAACAAACTTTTTTCCAAAAAAGGCAACTGATTCACTTACATGAGAGCAAGGCTCGATTTGCGGCTCTGAAGGCAGCAGCGGCAGCAGCCATGTTTGTGCTAACTAAATAGATTCCCTTCCCGTGCAGCAACCAGAGCAGCAGAGTTCCTTGCTCAAGTTAACTGGACTGTTTCCTCACATCGCTGCCCATGCCTGCTTTCCCTCCCACCCCCTTGGCTTCCCTCCCACTCCCTTTCCCTCTCTCTTTTTAAAAAAGAACCTCTCTTAGGATCTCTCAGGGATTGCACACGCTGGCTCGCCTGGGCAATGACAAGCGAATGGGGCGGAGCGGTGCGTATGCATGTGGGTGTGCCAGAGACAGCAAAGGAAATGAGCCCTCCCCCCCCGTCAGGAGACAAAGGAGGAGGCGGAGTCACGTGCTGACACACTGACTCAGGAGTCGTGACTCAGCACTGCTGGCGCGGGTGGCCGCCTGGAGCGCTGGCAGCCCGTTTCCTTACAAAACATTCAAAATAAAAGAGCAAAATATATCCGCGATATATCGGACAATGCAATCAGATGAAATGTCACACGAAGAAAGAACCAAAATTTGAAAGAAAAAAACCACGACCAAACTATAACATCCCAAGTATAAAAACCTCTCCGTAAAGGAAATAGCGATACAGTCACAGAATCATAGTTAAATTGGAAGGGGCCAGAGGGCCGTCGGGTCCAGCCCCCGGGCTCAGTGCAGGACTGCAAGGTCAAGCATCGCTCTCAGGTCGCTCTCCGCTTGCATCCTGAATGTCTCCAGTATGGGAAAGCCCACCAGCTCCCAATGCCATTGATTCCACAGCTGTGCTGCTCTAACTTGAACTCATTATTCCGTGTCCTGCAGTGCTGTCCTTCCTCTTTGTGGTGCCCAAAATTGGACACAGTTCTCCAAAAGTGCTTAATATTGTTGTTGCTTCTCTTGCTTTAGCATCGAGGGGAGCGTTCCCCGCCACCGAGCCTACTTGGGAGTGCAGAGGAGGAGGAGCATTTATCAGTTTGGTCTTTCCCCCCCTTCATGCTGTGAGTCTATTGCCCTTCCCCCACCCAGTATTTATTATGTAAACAAAAAATCCTGCCCCCGTTTCTAATACCACAAAGTGTATTTCGCCTTAGGTCACCTCTAAAAGGAAAAATCCATAGTGTAATAATGGCTATTATTAGCTATGAAACTTCCGTGTTCAGAAGCTGGGGAGATCCAAGAGGGGAAGTCTGTCGAATTATGTCAGACTTGCAAGATTCCTGGAGAATCTGGTTCCACACTTTTTGGTGCCAGGATTCTAGACTGAATAGATTCTTGTTCTTTTTATAAGGCTCTTTTTATAAATTCAGCACATGACATTTAGAATGTGCAGATATCCAACTTCTAGAGAAGTTTGCTGCTTGGTTTTTATCAGGGGACTTCCTCAAAGAAAAAAAAAACTGTTAGGCTCCTGGCATTCGGTTGTGGGGTATGTTGCTGATAAGCAGTTCAGACGAAGAGCAGCCCTGCTGGATCAGACCAAGTGTCCCATCCAGTCAGCAATGTGTTCACACAGGCCAGCCATGGAAACCCCATAAATAGGACTGGAGTGCACCTTGTCACCCATGTTCCCCAGCAATTGGTGTACAGACGATATTTCACCCAGAGAAGGTCCCCTGATAGCTGGGAATCTTGATGAAATATACCTGTGACATTTTAGAGGCAGTGATGCCAGTTTAGCCAAGGAAAAGAGGGCAGATAAAAGGAAGCGGATTGATATGAGGTTGAGGACATAAAGTAAAGGTAAAGGTTTCCCCTTGACGTTAAGTCCAGTCACGCCTGACTCTAGGGGGCAATGCTCATCTCCGTTTCCTAGCCGAGGGAGCCAGCGTTTGTCTGCAGACAGTCTCCGTGATCATGTTGCCGGCATGACTAAACACCGAAGTACACAGAACACTGTTACCTTCCCACCGAAGTGGTACCTTTTTATCCACTTGCATGCTTTCAAACTGCAAGGTTGGCAGGAGCTGGGACGGAGCAACGGGAATTCACCCCGTTGTGCAGATTCGAACCGGCGACCTTTTGATCAACCAGCACAGCAACACAGCAGTTTAAACCACTGTGCCACCTGCATATTTATTTATTTGTTAAAAGCTTTTCTAGGCCATCCACAACAAGCATCTCGGGATGGCTTACAAGAAAAAGAAAAAGAAAAATATAAAACAGAACAAGGCACTGCATCCAACCTCAATAATTAAACCCAGAATAAAACCAATTAAACATTAAAATGTTGGGAAAAGAAAAAGGTTTTTGCCTGATGCTGAAAGGAGTAAAGCAACAGTGCCAGGCAAACCTCCCTGGGGAGTAAATTCCAGAGTTGGGGTACCACCGCCAAAAAGGCCCTGCTCTGGGTAACTTCCCTCCTAATCGCCTTCAAGGAGGGCTTCCAGAGAACATCTTTGCGTCAGATCTCAAGGGGCGAACAGGCACATAGGGAAGAAGGCGCTCCTTTAGGTATCCAGGACCCAAGCCATTTAGGGCTTTATAGGTCATTACCATATCAAAGGAAGTACTTCTTCACACAGAGTATTGTTAAGTGGGAAGTGGTGATGATTGCCAATCCAGATGACATTAAAGGGCGATTGGACAGATTCAGGAAGGAGGAAGCCTTCATGAATCATTTGCTGGCTGTGTGCTACCTCCTTTTCCAGAGGTGGACGGCCCGAGTAAGCTTGGACAGGTGGAGGTTTTGCACCCATCCTGCTTGATGGATCCTGTGAGCAGCTGGTTTGCCATCATGTTTCTGGAGTGCTGGGCTAGATGGACCTTGGGTCTGATCCAGCCTGGCTTTTCTTATGTTCTTAGATGTTTGTATACAAGACTAGCAGCAATGTGTAATTGTGATAGTGCAAAGGCAGAGAGAGAATTGTGAGTTGGCTGTGATTCATCTTGGGGTTCAGTGTCTTCCTCTGTGAAGAAGTGAAAATGAGGAATATGCTACTTTTCAAATAGTATTTTTCAAAGGGTGCTGCGTTCCTAAGGTTTCTATGGTTTTAAAAAATCCAGGCAAAGTGGTTAGGTTTTGTGCTGTTGGACCAGCCATGAAGCCAGTTCAAAAGATCAAGGTTTTTGCTGAAGCTGGCAATGTATATAGCTTACAATTCCAGTTGCTTACTTCATAGATAGATACACACATTTTAAATAAGCATTTCATTTGAAAAATGCAGGACAATAACGATATAGCAACAAACATGTACACACAGAGAGCTTGTTTGCATTATTCATTTTAGATTCTGTGCATAATACAAGAGTGTTACACCTCTGTAACATTTTAAGTTCTGTTACAACCACAAAATAATTGCTTTTCCATTATTCACCTTGCTACTTATCACAGCTTTCCATCAGCTCAGCCCTGCAGGCAGGCAGCTTTTCTCAGATTCTGCAAGGGCACAGAGGGCAAAGGCTTCAGGCCTCAGGATCTGTGTTAGTCCTGTCACACTGCGGGAGAGAATCCGTAAGTAGAACATGCTTAATTTCCCAGGTATTAAGGAAGAGTGCATGCCAGGATCATAGTGGGTCAGGGCATACAGTACCCCAACAGGGCGCTCTGCCTACCAACCTGGAAACACTACTAGCACATGGGAGGACTGTCCTTTTGAAGGATGACACAGGAACTTTTGGTAGGAATGGAGGTCCATGTGTGTAGCGGGAAGCAGTTTGTCCTTAACTGGATCTGAAAAGCAGGGCAGGCACATGTACTCCTCCTTGCAAAGGATCTTTTGGCCCTGTGGGTTCCCCTGTACATCTGAGGAGGCTCAGTGCCCAGGTAGGAGTCCACTGGGAAACCCCACCTACCCCTCCTCAAGGTCCAACAATAGAGGAAAGGCAGGTTATAAGTGTACCAAAGAAATCCCAGTCATTTTGTCTTCTTTCTTGAACCCAGTTATTTTCAGCTGGCTTCAGCTGTTGTTTACATTTCCGCTTTTAGGTTGAGAGCCTCAAATGCTTTGGCTGACATCAGAGGATAAGTGAAAGATCAGACATGGCATCATAGCTAGGATTAGGACATGAATCAGTTGGTGTTTTTTGCTATGTTCTGCATTTTGGCGCACCTGAATTCATAGAACTGGCATGCATGCATGTATTTTTAGAGACTTTGAAGCAGAAGGGTTAGAACTTAGGCCGTGCCACTTATGCAGAAAAATGCCATTGCTCCACTCTCTGAGAAATGCCTTTTTTCTGTTCTGCAAGTTTCTTTGTTTCCTGATTTATCAGTTTCCTAATATGGGTAGATGAAAAAACCAGCTGCTCTCTTTAAAGAAGTGAGCCCACTTCCGTTACAGCAGCCTTTGCCAAACTGGTGATGGAGTGGTTAGCGTTCATCTTCTTTTGCCTTCCCTTTTCCCTGCCCCTGACTTTCAAAAAATGGAGGCCCATGACTATGACTTTAAAAATAGCTAAAGCAAACTGTTTCAAATGACCTACACCATTGTCAGTATGAATTCAGCTCTGGGGTGGTGTTCATCACTTGCAGGCAATGCTAGGAAAACCAGCTTTCACACCAGCACCAAATTTAGAGTTGCAATCAAGTAATCCCTCTGGTATACAATCCAGACAGACCGGGAAGCAATTAAGGAATATAAAACTATGTACCATGGTGAAGTTTACCGAAGACACCTTTTAAGCCTTCCAGTTTTGTTTTCTTACTGGTGTTCCAGAAAGAATTACTGCCATTCAGGTAATTTAGGATTTGGGTGAGGGGTTTTTTTTTGGGGGGGGGAACGTTCTGAATGTGCAAGGCGAAACAAAGAACTGTTAAACAAAAATAACATTTTTATTTCAAGAAGCACTGCGGCAGAGAAGTTTATTGGTTAATCTATGAGATCAAGTCTCTAAGGTTTTATTGCATCCAACGTACCATCCTGTGCTCAGATGCCATACAATAATCCTTAAAGAAAAGCCGGGAAAAAGGCATAAGGGCTGTTATTTCTGTGGCCAGTGACACAGATACTGAGATTTTATAATAAAGGAACTGCATTAACTCCACTTACCTTTGAGCAGGGCAGTTTGGAAATAATATAGCTGCACACAAACACACTGCCAAGCTTCAGCCATGGCCCGAGGTGTAATTCCACATCAGGCACAGTAAAACAGATAAACAGCTGATTTGCACTGGCCGAGATCTTGCTTAGAAGCAGGACATGGTGCACTTTTGCAGCTTTGCATGAATGAACTGCCCTCTTTGGACACTCAACGGATGTGTTTCAGTCTGAGTAGACAGACTGTATGATTTCAAATGTGATTAACACTTCTATGGAAACCACTTAGGATTTTTTCCTTAATATTTAGCAGTATAAAAATACAACAAAAATAATTCCTGCTGAACTGGCTATCTGTGGCCTTTTGCCATAACAGTTATAGAAATCCTTCTTGTTCATGGTATAACACCGAAAGTCTTGTGTCCTGGTCATGTATGTTATGAACGTAAGGCAGAGTCACAGGGTTGTCAGATAGTGTTCTTCCTATTTGGGCTCTAATTATAATAATTAAAATCTGTTGTTTCCCAGTTGTGACCAATGCCCTTGTTCACAAACTCAGAATATACAGGCCTGGTGGCACATGACAGATTTTACAGCGCTCCTTGACAATATAGAGAGCATAGCCGAAAACGTCTTATTTTGCCACGTTTGCAGAAAGAAAATGTTTGTCCGGCAAGCCCTTAGCATATCTTTCTTGATGGAACAAGATGGAGGTGTGAGCAGAGCCCTGGACAGAAGTTGGAGGTACAGATGTCTGTCCACACTGGGTTCGAAGCAAAAAGCAATGTGCTGGGTGGCCACGCTTAAGGGCAGAGAGAAGACCGCGGACGGGGAGGAACCATTTGAGCAGGCCCAGGCGGGGCGGAACGTGGCACAATCGTGTCCTGAGGAACGAAAAGGAACCTTGCTTAGAGCCTGGGTTGCTTGGGTGGATTAAAGGCAAGATGGCCAAGCAGTACAAAAGCCTTGCTTCCAGCAGATGGGGACACAGGACAAAATGAGGCTTACCCAGGTGTTGTTATGGCATTTTTATCCCATCTTTTTTCCTCATGAGAAACCCAAAGCAGTTTACATACTGTTTCCCCGAAAATAAGACCTGGTCTTATATTAATTTTTGCTCCAAAAGGCGCATTAGGGCTTGTTTTCAGGTGATGTCTTATTTTTAATGTACAATCTGCATTTATTCATGTACAAAAATATCTACATTTATTCAAATATAGTCATGTCATCTTCTTCTGGAACATCGTCTTAACTCTCCAAACTCTGAATTGTGTTGCAACGGATGTACTAAATGGTGGCGATCTGGCTGACGATCTTAACTGGGGCTTATGTCGGTGGTAGGGCTTATATTACGAGCATCCTGAAAAATCATGCTAGGGCTTATTTTCTGGTTGGGTCTTATTTTTGGGAAAACAGGGTAGTTCATTTTATCCTTGCAACAAACACCCTGTGAGGTAGGTTAGGCAGAGTGACTGTCCCAAAGTGAGCTTCACGGCCAACTAGAACCCAGATCTCCCAGGTCGCCAGTCCAACACTCTAGGCACCACACCAGCTCTCAGTTTTAACCTGTGGATCTACCTTGAGATGTCCATACTCATGTGTCCTACCAAGCCTTCAACCGGTCAATTCGATGCACCCCTGTGGGCTGCTTGCCTAGGAAGCCAGTGTGGTGGTAGTCAAGATTTGACTTGGTCGGTAATTCCCAAGTTTCGCATCCTGCAGGAAGGAAATTCTCCTAATGCAATTAAGGCAGAGGATGCAGAAGTAATGAACTTCAAGTACTGTAAAAGCAGGCAGCTTTGCACATTAGCATCCGAGTCGTCTTGTTCCTACTTGCCATGAGACTTACAGCTGTTCCCAGAAGATGCCTCAGAGCAGGCACTGGGGTGATAGCAACACAAATACATGATCCACTACCACAGCTGAGCTTCTCAGGAATACTGAGTGAGGCATTACCGGTAAGTGCCACTATCTAGGATTGATTGTTAGTCTAGAGAGCTCTTCTGCGCCATCTAGAGACCACTAAGTTGTCTCCGTGTTGTAGAATTCACAGCCCACAGTTCACTGAAACCTACCATGTGGCCAGTTAAAGAATCAAGACAAGGCAGTCTCAGGAGACAGAAGAAACATCGTTACGATTTTGCCACTTTCCTTGCCTGCACAGAGATCATTCAGGAAATCCTTTACTGGCAGAAATGTGCAGAACCAGTGGAATGAAAATGCACAATACAATTATGAGAAATGATTCATTCTTTCCTCCAGTGTTATGAATTTATTGATTGCCAGATCTGAAATGGGGGCATGCAGGACAATTAATCCAAAAATTTAAAACATAAATAAGTACAGGTAAGGGAAAGCCACCCTGACACAAGTCCCAAGGCAGGAATCCAGAAAATCCCATGTTTTTGTTGCTTTTGCACCTTGTTCCAGTCAGCTATTCTGATGGCAGAAAACCAACTTTCAGCAAGACTTGCCATGTATCGTTAGGGAAACAACAAGCAGAAAGCAACAGAGGTCCACCAACTTAGTTCTGTACTGACCACACATAAGTAAAGACGTGCCCATAAATTTCAGCCAGCTTCCCTTTCCCACAAAACCCAGAAAATTCTAATTCAGTGGGTGAACAAGAAGGAACAAAGAATTGTGACCGCAATTCCCAGGATCCTTTGTGGAGAAGCTACCTCAGGTTTGGTTTGATTTAAAAAAATAATCATGGAGTTGTGTTGAAAAGCAAGATGACCAAGGAGAATAGAAAGCTTCTCATTAAGAAAGAACTTTTGAAAGAACTTGGGGCCTGGACCATAGACATGCAAGAAGTCAAGTGATCAAAGAGTACAAATTTTAAGATCTATATCCAGTGCAAATACACTGGCAGATAGCAATACAACCCCCTCCGAACGAGTTCTATGGCTTAAGGTTGATTTTCACTATTATCTCAGATACGGCTGCCCCTTACATAAGATGAATGATCCCAAGTAAGTGTGTCACAAATGGTTTTTTTTTTTTCTATCTTTAACTAACGGACACATCTTTTAATCTTACAGCAGTTTCACACAGCACTGAAAATAAAAATCTAGGGTGCCAAAGCTCAGAGTTATAGCAACTTCAGGGGAACATTTTGCTAATACATCTTTAAGACAGATTTAAATATTCATTAGATTCCCTTTTTGCCCATTCGTGTCTAAGAACCCAAACCAGAAAAAAAAATCCTATCGATTGTTCCTTCACACTGTGCTATTTTTATCATTCAAGTTCATAGTGCCTGCACTTGTTAAGGAACTTGAGTTTTGCCAAAATAATAAAAAAACCTTACCTGGTTAATAACCCCTTTTAGTAGTTCTTTCCACAAATGCCAATGCCAATCCCCAAATTCAGCTCCTTTTGGAAGTTATCATGTTCCCCAATTATTTTATGGACCTGTGTCAAAAATGACCTCTTAACCATTGCATACTGCAGTAATAGCAGCAAGTCAATATCCATCAACGTAAACGATGAAGGTAGAAAGGGGCTGACCAAGGGAAAGCGAAGTTTCTGAAATCAGGGGACTGCCGTTTAAACTGAAATTCAAAGCGATTACACTTGCATATGAAAAATAGATTTTAACATTTGATTTTGTTTGCAGGTAGATGCAGGATGAGGAAATATGCTCTTTGAGAATAAGAGAAGGATTCTGCTCTAATTTGGCTGGACTTTGTCCACTTGGAGATCTGGATTACGGTTTGCAGCGCTGGACAAAGCGTGGATAGAGGCACACATCCCGGATATGGTGCCTGTTCAGAATCCAGGTGAGGAATCTTTCTAAACCCAAGCCGTATCCACCATGAGGGCAGGTGCCATATTTACGCTGTTAAGGCAAACAAGGAAGGAAAACAGTAGTCGTACAAATGCTCAACAGATTAAAGGATCACATTCTGTAAGCCGGGGTTTTGCAAGCTTTTTGATCTGCGGGAACATCTGGCAAGCTGACATTCTCCTGGACACCATCAGAAAATGGCTGGCAGAAAGAAAGTTCACTCCACGCCTCCTGTGCTGCTGTCTCTGTGGAGCCACAAAGGTGGGACAGGGCCCTTCCTCTATGGCTGCTACAGAAATTCAGGGGTTTGGCGGTTCGCTCCATCCCACCTCCATTAGCCTGCTTGGTAGATGCTCACTTTCAGTGTAAGAGATGAATGCCCTACGTTTCCATGCTGGCTGTGCAGAATGGGGGGTGGGTGGGGGCCTTCCCTCCTCCAGAGAGGAAATGTAGGCTGCTAGCCTGAACAGGCTACGTAAAGATCTTTGCTGGCTAGTGCATCGTTACGCACCCGATCCCATGGATTTTGCTGTCATGGAGTACAGCTGGGAAGTGACTGCTCGGCATGACCAATTGCTCCGCCATCCACCAGAAGCAGATCTGGAGGATGCAGAGTTGTGTAACAGCCTCTGCTTCCCTCAGGAAGGCCTCCAAGAAGCCCCCCGCACAGTGAAGAGCTTTCTCTGTGGTCAGTGGTGAACTACAGTGGAGATGCAAAACCTCAGGCCCACGGGCCAACTCAGCCTGCCTCACATTCCAGTCTAGACCTGCACCTCCTTTTCACTACAAGTGCTCGCTGGAGCGTTGCCTGGCTTTTGCCGGGCGTCCTCCCACTGCCATTCTCGAAAGTAAAATTGTCTCTCCTAAGGCTTTGGTTCATAGCAGTCTCGAGCTGAAATAAGGTGCTATTTCAACCCCCCTCGCCCGCCTCACATCCCAGTCTGCCCTTTGCCCCACTCCTGGAATATGGCAATCAAGAGCTTCTCCGAGATGGAATAGGGCCCTTGGGCTGCAAAACCTTCACCAGCCACGTCCTACAATGAAAGTATCATTTTGCGAGGTGCCAGCCCTTCAGGGTTACAGCCAAAACCTGCCCAGCTTTACAACGGAATGTGGATCAGCCATGCAGGATAACCCCTTTCAGGGGTAAGAGAGGCAGCCCACTTTCCGGGAAAAGACGGTCCTTTCCTCACCCAAGGAAAGCCAGCCATGTTTGCACCACAAGAAGCCACTGGGACAAGTCGATGCCTCCAGTGTTGCTTTCCTGTTCGTGACCAGTGCTGCAGTTTGCCCCCGTGCCCCAGCCTGGATGTTGCTGTCAGCCCATGAAAGATGCTGACTTGCAGGCACCGAACTGGCCAGCTTGCTCTTTTTTGGGCAGAACCCTTTCCCCAAAACATCGTCTGCTCTGCAACCAGCCGACTAGAGCGGGCAGAAGAAAGAACAGAAAAGAAGGCATCTGCCCAAGGCTATCAAAGCTGCGGACGAGGCCACGCTGCGGGCTCCGTGTGAGGAAGCAGCAATGCGAAATGGAAACCCATCGGAATGGCAATCGCTCCTTCCCAAGCAGGCGTCCTGCCTACGCTGCTATGAAAACCAGCTGCGTGCAATAGACAATGCGCCCGGCTGGGCCATTTGGGTCACTCGAGGGCTGCTGGAGGAGGAGTAGCGAATCCCCGTGCCAGAGGCATGTTCCTATTTCTGCTGCTGCCGTGAGCCCAAAGCTGCAAAGCTAACACAAATCCAAAAGGTGAGGCAGCAGCGGGGCTGGTAGATGTGGCCTCTCTGATCCTGGCAGGAACCCCTGGAGTGCGGACAGCCTTAACCCTTGCTGTTGTCTGCTGCAGCTGTGACGCAGTTCACCCCACAAGAAGCACGGCCCTCTGCTTTTCTTTCAAAGACATTTTAAAGAGCAGCAAGCTGGGCCTTGTACAAGGTGCTGACAGGCAAAGCTTACGAATCCACCGCTCTGCTGTCCTTTAAACCAGCTGGCTGGAAGAGCTGAGGAAACCTAAGCCAGGGAAAGGCAAGGTACCGTGCAAAAGTTTTCATATTTTAAGTATCAGCTGATATTACCAGCCTGCCCCAACCAGGTGCCCCCTAGATGCATTGGATTACAGCTCCCATCATCTCAAACCAGACTACTAGTGGGTCCTGCAGTGCACCTGAGCAAAACCACAGATGCACACCAGTACATACCTGGTCTGTATACCAATAATATGGCGTGGAATCGATGCCCTCTCTCTTGTACCCTTCCAGCAGCTCTTTGCTGTCCCAAATACGCATCGAGCCTCCAACAATCTCGCCGACATTGGGCATCAACACGTCAACCTGAAAGAAAGTATCTTAGTGTGGTTCAGGGCAGGCTGAAAATGGCAGTTCCTGAACTCTTTTTGCCTTGAGTTCTACCCAGTGTGGACAATGCAAATCAGGCAACAATGCTTCCAACCCAATTCAAGGCAATGGGGCACAGCGCAACACGATCCCGGGCTGTAATACCCAATGGGGCACCTCTCCCAGTAGAATGAGGCACCCAGCTGATGAAGACTAACGCCCCAGAAACGCACTCCCTGGTGTGCTACATTACTATATGCAGGGAGCATTCAGAAACATGGTATTCCCTCCACCTATAGTCTGAAGCAGCCCAGTGCAAAATTTTGTTGCCTTGTTCTGCAAACAGTGGGAACCAATGCCAAATGCCAGCAAGCGGGTGATATTCTTGCATGTGTAACATGACTCTTGAAAAACAGTGCTCCACTCTGTTATTTTTCCTTAAAAAAAAAAAAAAAGGAAGAGAAACTTTCGGATCTTTTGACAATCCTGTTGGTTAACTGGTGTACAAGCTGCACTTATCTGGCTGACAACTCCAATGTTCATGGCGCTGCATTAACATAGTAAAAGTCTGTAGGAAAAGTACGGCCTTTTGGATGGATGGAGGGAGATGTGGGAAAAGAACAACATGAAGTGAGCAGTCCGACCGCTGACTCCCCACCCCACCCACTTTGCATGCAACATATGCAGAAAATGTGAACTGACAGATTCAGTAAGGCGGGAATCCTCCGGGCAGCGCTGCATGTAGAAGGACTTTATCTCAGCAGGAAATCGACACAGCAAGATCGGCTCATTAATGGCATCCGTCATCTGTCTCTCTGGAGCCTCTGGAATATCCTACGGTTAAGAACAGGGCTGGTTAGCATCAGCCCCTGCCTCTCGCTTTCTGCCTAGAATCACTCTGCTCAAATTCCCTTGGTTAACCTTGTCGCAGAAGGCCCATCATTTGCCTTGGCTCCCATGGAACCGAGACTGCTTGTGTTTAGACAGGAGACGGGCCTCTTCCACTGCCTCAGTGTATTGTCTGGAAGGGATCTATCCCATATGGAAGCATTCTCCAACCTGGTGCCTCCAGCTTCTTTGGGACTACAGGTTCCATCATACCCTGCACATAAGAGTCAGGAGTTCTAAAGTCCAGGCAACAGCACTGAAAAGCTGCTTCTTGCAGGCAAGCGAGAAGCATCGCCCCAAGGGTATCTACACCTGCATGAAAAAACATTTGCTGGGAGAGAGGAGGAGGGCAGCTTTGGACACTCGTTCTCACAGAGCTCTGCTCCAGTTCAGAAGGTTCAGAATTGGAAGGTGAAGTAGATCAAAGGGGCCTGGGGAGGATGGGACAGCCATCTGAGAGGGAAGGTTTAACTTGCACCGAGCAAGGGGTTGGACGTGATGGCCCTTGGCCCCTTCCAATATTCTATGAGATATTGAGAATAAGGGGGGAGGGGGCATGCTTCTCTCAAGGCCAGATTATTCAGCAGGGCAGGCAGTTCCTGGAGATCACCAAGATGTGCAGCTGGTGGGACGGGACTTTGGGAATGAGGGGTTCTCAGAGGGAGACCAGGCAGCTCTTGGCCCCTTGATGAGGCATCAGCAGAGGCAGACGGCCCAATGAAATGACTGATGCATGGAGAGGAGGCAGGTTCGCCTTCAGAAAGCCCCTCCCAAAGGGATGGGGCACAGGCATATTCATTAGGAGAATTCCTGGAGGTAAACCATAGATTGGGTTCAACAAACCACTCTGTGCATGCTCAGAGATTTATTCTGGCTAATTTGTACTTGGAAGCAATAAAGAATATTTTGCAAGGAAAATGGTCTGCGGCTTTGACTGCTCCAAGGAGGATCTCTGGCTTGTGACACCTCGAGGAAGCCTAGTCATAAGCCATTTAGGGCCTTGAAGTCAAGAAGAACCCCCTGAATTGTGCCTGGAAACCGATCAACAAGCAGCAGAGCTGCCATAACTTGGGAGGTGCCTCTTCTCCATTACTATTTCCCATCAACTATATTCTGAACAGTCTTAAAGGCAGCCCTACAAAAGTACACTTCACTAATCCAGGACAGCAGAACCCAGACCCAGGGGTCAGATCGAGCCCTGTGGAATTTCCAAGGTGGCCATGCCCTCTCCCCTAGTCCCATCTGTTTCCCCAACCACCAAGTTTCCCAGCTTTTATGGAGTTTTAAAAAGCTAGAAATGCCTCCCCTCCAAGTTACAGGCAAAAGTGGATTTGAAAGAACAACAAAATAAGCATACATCTCCAAATTCATAATAGGTGTTGTCCTCCTTCTTCACATTGTGTTCCTTCAGCCACACAAGAGCATCTGTATAGTTCATTCGCCTGAAGGGTCGCTTGGGAGGCTCAAAGTTCTGTAATTAGAGAAGAAACATGCCTGAGAAGACCACGGGATTCCCAAAGCAACATCAGATCCTTCGTTTGTTTAGCTACATGGGCTTGTCCCACTCCATCTGGAAGCTGCAACAGGTTGCACTGACTGGAAATCAGAGCATATAAATGAATAAAATGGGCTCTCCTCTCTCCATTCAAAATTCATTTTATCTTACCTGTATTCTTGCCATCTGCCCCTCTCCCTTCACTGTCTTCCTGATGTCTTTTTCTAGACTGTAGGACCCTTGAGACAGAGGCCTGTCCTTTATAAAGTACCCTGCACAATGACAGTGCAGTGATGATGAAGGGAGAAACCCAAGGGTGGCCTGCTGAGACAGCCCTTCTCACCCAGTCCGCTGCCTCCTGCAGATGCTTTGGGCTACGGCTTCCAGGATCCCTTGTCACGCTAGCTGGGGCTGATGGATGCTGGCATTCAAAACATCTGGAGGGTACCAGATTGCCTGAAGGCTGCCCTTGTGCATCCCTTAGACTCCTCTGTCAAGCATAGGAATTCTGGGCTGATGACTGTACTTGGCAAAAATGTCAATCAAAACAGTGCCATCAAAGATTTCAAAAGCAAAGATCCTGAACTAACGGAGAACAGCTTTTAAATTTTCTTCACTGCCACTTACTGGGTTGAGCTCATACAGAAATTCCGAGAAAGGTGATTTCAGGACTCGGTCCACTACATCACAGACAAGATCCTCCAAACGGTTCAACAGGTCTTCATAGGATATGAAAGGACACTCAGCTTCAATGTGTGTGTATCTGTAGGAGAAAGTTGATGCCTTCTGCATAAAAGAGGTCGAGAACCTGCCCACACCACCAAGCACCAAGCCAAGCAACTTTTTCATCTTGTACAGCCTTGCAAACATCTGGAGGATCTACTAATCCACACAATTTTGTATTGGGCCCTGTCCTCACACGTTTTAAAGCTAGTCCTTCGCAGCATATGGACAACTTAAAAGAGGATGAACGGGAGAGGATGAAGGGAGCAAAATGGCCAAATACGAAAGCAGCTTTCCTGCTCTGCTAGGGTCCTGAATCTGAACATCCTACCTGGAGGTGAGAGCAGTGCTCTGTCTATCTGGCATTGTGATTTGCAGCAGCAAAGACTTGGATTAGCTCAGCTTGCGTGATGACACAGAAGGTCCACAAACCTTCTATTGGCTTCAGCGAGAAAGAGAAATATACACATAGTTGTGGTCTAGTTTTTTCACAAGAAGGGAAAATGGTCAGAAGGAATGCCCTAGCATTTAGGTCCTAGGGAAAGGAGTAGCCAGGGGGGCATCTGAGGGAAAAGAGCCAAGGAAGCAGGCCAGCCAAAGCGTTGAAGCCAAAGTCAAGGTGCCTCCAGGGCCTGAAATATAATCAGTTGCAGAATAAGCCTTGAGGAAGAAAAGACAAGAGAATTAAGCCAAGAAGGGCCAAGTGAGGAAATGTGCTCTGAAAAACTGGATAATTTTAAAGATCCAGATGGCTTCTTTGGTGTAAGATGGAAGTACTGAAGAGGCAGACCAAAAGAAAGAGGATGATTCAAGGTGGTGGACAAAGTGGGAAGTGACCTAAAGGTGCAATGGGCAAAGAGGCATGGAAATGAAGCATACAGAGCCGTGTGGATTTGAACTAACCATCCAACTGCAAGCTATCATCTTCTGATAGTTTCAGTTTCCTCTGCTACATTACCCATAATTAGCAGCACTTCCGACATCTGCTTGATGACTGCCGATCTGCACTTCTTGGCAAAAAAACCCACTTCCCCTTCTCTCTCAAGTAAAGTTGGTGCTATATATCATTGTGGCTATTTAATTATTCTTGTTTTAATTCATTAATAAATAATAAAGTTCATTTAGTCTTCTATTTGGAACAAAAGGCACCTTGGCTTTCCCTTCTCCTCCTGCTTTTTATTTATTACAACACTTTATATCCCCTCTCTATAGGAAGACCTGGTTCAGATGTCACCAGCAACAAGCTATGCACCCACCTGCTCCTTCCTCGCTCCTCGCCTCTGCAATCTTGGCTTCTCAAACCACAGTTCCCCAATGATGTCTGAATGAGGAAACCAGGATATGAAACCAGAGTCTGATCCTGGTTTTGAGTGAGCACTTAAACCAGCTTCCTGGTTTGGATATCACAGGAAACAGTGGCTCAAAGAAACCAAGACTGCTTCTCCTGAAGCTAAGCAAGGGAAAGGGTGACGACGAGACAGTGTCCAGGCACACAACTTATTCCAGAGTCAACAGAAACCACAGCTTATCGAAGCGGTACATCTGAAGCAGGACAAACCGTAGATGACTTGGCTCACCACAATTTAAAAGATGGTTCCCCAATGCAGGGTGGGCAGTTAAGAATCTGAAGCAGACTTCCTCAACCAGGTGCCATTGAGATGTTTTGGAATTTCTAGAATTCCGTCACCAATGGCTAAGCTGTCTGGGTCTTATGGGAGCTGATGTCCTAAATATCTGGAGGGCACCTGGTCAGGGAAGGATGACCTGAAGTTAACAGCCACTGGGGTACTGGAGGAATGGGGAAAGGCGCACAAACTTCCCATATAGCTATGAAAGAGCCCACCAGGACTCTTTGCAACTCTCCTCGTCGGCACTGTCAGTTGACTGGGGCTTTAAAGTCACTCTGAAATAAGGCACAACATAGGCTATCTCAGGAATGGCCCCTTACTCAGCCAGGTGCCTGCGTGTCCGAGACTGTTCAGCGCGGTAGGACTGCGCAATGCAAAAGGTGTCTCCCAGTGCCGGGATACAGGTCTCCAGGTACAGCTGCGACGACTGGGTCAAGTAGGCTTCTTCACCAAAATAGTCCATTTTGAACAGAGTGGAGCCCCCTTCTACCTGTGTCTGAACCAGTGTGGGTGGGGTGACCTGGAAGACAAGGAGAGCCACATCACTACATTGCAGTCTCAGGTTCTGTCTACCTTTGAAGGGTTCCTTTATTCCATCTACCTTTCCTGTCCTGTCCTGTCTTTTGAAATTTATTCATTATTCAATTTATGTATGTCAAGCCATTTTTCCTCTTGTGAGGAACCCAAAGCACTCAGATAGCTGTCCAGTTTCTTTTTGAATGTCTCTAGTGTGGGAGAGCCCACCACCTCTCCAGGCAGCTGGTTCCACTGTCGTATTGCTCTGACAGTGAGGAAGCTTTTCCTGATGTCCAGCCTGAATCTGACTTGTCGCAACTTGCATTCCTTATTCCGTGTCCTACACTCCAGCATCAGCAAGAAGCATAGAAAACAGAGCAAGTCAGAAGGGGCCTCCTGGGCCATCTAGTCTGACCTCTGGCACCAGCCGGCTCTGCTCACGACATGCCCACCATGTGCATGTCCAGCCTATCTTTGAACACCCTCACCGATGGGGCTTCAAAGACCTCTCGCGGAAGCCCATTCCACACCTTCGGGGTCCTGACTGTCAGGAAGTGCTTCCTGGCATCCAAATGGAACCTGGGTTCCCTGAGCTTTGTTCGTTGGAGCGCGTCCTGCCTTCCTCTGCAGGGGAGAACAGGTCTCTTCCCATCTCCATGTGACATCCCCTCACATACCTGTATGACGCCAACAGTTCCCCTGGAGTCTCCTCTTCTCCAGGCTGAAGAGACCCAGTTCCCTCAGTCTCGCCTCATACGGCATCCCCTGCAAACCGGCCACCAATCTTGTGGCCCTACGCTGCACTGAATCTAACCTGGCTATATCCTTTCTGTAATGAGGGGCCCAAAACTGAACACAATACTCCAGTTTGTGGGCGCACCAGAGTCATGTAGAGTGGTAGTAATACCTCTCTTGATCTAGAAGCCACACTTCTGGCTATGCAACCAAGGGTGGCATTCGCCCTCTTGACCACCACATCACACTGCTGACTCATGTTTAGCCTGCGGTCAACCAGCACCCCGAGGTCCCTTTCACAAGTGCTGCTCTCCAGCCACTTGTCACCTGTACTTATGACACCCATTCCTACGCCCCAAGTGCAAGACCTTGCACTTATCCACACTGAACGCCATCCTGTTGTCTCCTGCCCACTTCCATAGTCTGTCCAGATCCTTTTGGATCTGGACTACCTGCTCCTCAGTTGTGGCCACTGCTCCAGTTTTAGTGTCGTCTGCGAATTTGATCAGCAGACTGTTCACCCCTTCTTCCAAGAAGAGATCTTAACCTTCCTCCTTGTGAGGTCCTTACAGAGTTCCTTTTATCTGTCCTAGACTCCCACTAATCAGCTTCATGGGATGACACTGGATTCAGGGTTTTATGATAGACAGATAAAAACATCTCCCTCTCTACTTTCTCTGTGCATTACACAGCTGACTGGGCCCCCGGCTGCCCTTGAACTAAGCTCTTCCCTCACAAGCACAGCCAGGTACACAAAGGCATGACTGCAGCTGGAGCAATGTTTGTTTCGACAACCATCTTGCTATCAGAGCCCGAGCTGTTGGTCTTTCCAGGATCAACCAATCCCCTCCATGCAGGTCATTCTCAGAGTCTGAGCTGTTTTCTACTCCATCTTTTATCCTCACCCAGTTGGCTCCATGGCTTAGCCGGGACTAGACTAGTCCCAGTCCCTTGTTCTTAATGACTGTATCACACTGGATCTCACTAGGGATGTGAATTAACTTTACTATGCTGGATCAGACCCAAGGTCCATCTAGTCCAACGCTCCATGCACACAGTGGCAAACCAGCTGCCCACAGGATCCCTCCAGTAGGATGGGTGCAAGACCTGCCCACCTGCCCGGCTCCTCAGCCACTAAGGTATGCAGGCAGGCAGCCTCTGGGAATGGAGGTAGCATCCCACCATCACGGCAAGATCACGTTCAGCGCAGCCTGACAAAACAGCAATTCAGAAGGCTGCTGGGGGTGGGGGTGATTGTGCTGGGAAAGCTGCACCCCCATCCTCATGTGCAGCCTTTCCCAGCATGGTCGCACCAGTGCAAGGGGGGCGTCAGCGGTGGGCCCGTTGGGCATCTGAGAGAGGCTGCACAGAAGGCCACCAAGGGCTGCCTCTTTGTGTTTTAGGCATGCTCTCCTGTAAGAGGGACCAAGGGTCATGTCTTCTGCTCCAGGGTCCCCAACAGAGCATATGGTGAGACCTGCAAGAGAGTCCATAAAGGTGCCCTCGGCGTGATTTATCTGTTTAATATCTGCCTCCCAGAACTACTGAGCATTGCCATTATGTGTGATTAAAAAACGGGTTAATTCTGCATGGCACTGCCAGCAATTAGCCAAATTAGACCATCACTTATTTGGAAGACTTGGCAGTGTCCAGCAGACACAAAACCAAATTATTTGCTGAATAAGAAACGGCCTAAGATCCTTAGACAAAACAGAGGGATGCCAAAGCAGCAATCCACTGATTATGTATTTTGTGGTGGTCCCCACAACAGTTTCTGAAATTCCCAGATGTGCCTTTAAGTCCAGAAAGATTTGGGGGGGGGTAGCTGTTCTGTGCTCGCGGGGGGGTGGTCAATAAAGCTGGACAGCAGCACTGGCTCTTGCTGTTCCTGGGATCTCATTGCCCCCAGTTATTTTGGTCCTGGTTTCCCCATTTTGCAGTCATGTTTGGTTGCCTCTCCCTAGCAATTACAAGAAATCCAGCAGGGACTAAGGAACTCTGGGACTTGTAAATCTTGAAGGAATAAAGAGAGGCAAGATACTCAGGCTAGAAGTTCCAGAGTTTCCTACAGAAGCTAGGTGCTCAGGCTTCAACATGTTGCTGGTTTTGTTTGAAAGTTGCTTCTGATTGGCTCCCACAAATCTCACAAGAATCGGAGACTCCACTGATCAGGGATGTGGTGCTCCAAATATCATGCCTACAACCCCCATCATCCCCACCGCTGTGTGGCTATGCTAGCTAGAACTGATGGGAGTTGCAAGCCAGAACATATGGAAGGCAACCCACCTGTTACCAGTATCAAACAGACAGAGGAAATGAGCAGGCATAAATGCACCTACAGTTCAGCCTCAGGGTTTTTTCACAACAATGGGCTTGCACTCAGGGTAGCTGCCCCCCAGGAATTCTGGACCCCTCTTCCTTCTCCCCATGCTTTTGGCCCTGGGCATGGAATGCATGTGAGGAGCATTTTGAGATGGGCTAAGTTACAGACTCGGGCCTGCATTTCTTTGCAGGATCATGAGAACAGCTCTGGAGAGCACCAGAGCACCTTTTCACATCAGCAGAATCAGCAGAGGGACTTACTTCGTAGTAGCCTCGGTCAAAGAAGTGATCCCTGAAGCACTGCATGACAGCAGAGCGCACCTTGAGGATTCTGCTCAGGGTCTCCCCTCGGATCATCATGTGCCGGTTGTTCAGCTGCACGTCCACGTCCGACTCTTCGTTGACCAGGTTATCGGCTCCCCCAGCGGGAGCCAGGCCAACGAGCTCCCAGTAGTCACAACTCAGCTCGTGGCCGCCAGGAGCCTGGGGGGACGACAGCAGACGCATGCACCCTTCTCACCACCCAAAATGCAAGTCCGCCAGGAAGCCATATCCATAAGCAAAGCAGTCTTAGGGCAGGAAAGGAAAATAGGGTAATGGATATAAAGATGACACGGGGGCCTTTTCGAGGCTACGGAAATCCCTCCTCCCAGAAGGTCACTTTGCCCTGATCAAATTAAGCTTCAAGCAAGCTACTGAGACTTTCCTTTTCAGCTCCTGAGTTTCGTTTCATTTCATTTCATTTCATTTCACTTATAAACTGCACCTTCAGCCCAAAATGGGTTTCAGAGCAGCACACAGAAAACGGCTAACCTACAATGACTAAACTATTTAGGGCACAATCCTATGTTGGCCAGGGAATGCTGGGAGTTTTTCAGCATCATGTTCAGGTGTTTCAGTAGAATGTCAAAATGAACAATGAGTCAGAAAAGAAAAGCTTTAAAAGATGTCTCATAAAAATACTCCATTATGCTACCACACTCTTTGGATCCAAGCTAAAGCAAAAACATGGAAGCTGCCACAAGACCAGGCTATTTTACTTATGTGGATTAATAGTCCTTCACTAGGTGCTCAAAGATCTCCCTCTGCTGGTTTGATAATGAAAATGCATCCTCTTAAAACAGCCAAAAACTACCTCAAACCATCATTCACTGAAACTGTAAATGCTTTAATGGGGATGCAGAACAGATTCTTTCTGGCAATTTAAAACTAATGTTTATGTATCATAAGATCAACATGCACTTGAATTGCATTTATTTATCTTTGTATTTATATCGTGCCTTTCAGCTTCTTGCAAGCAACCCAAAGTAGCTTGCAGGGCCCACTTCCTCCTCTCCACCGGATCCTCACAACAGCTCTGGGAGGCAGGTAAAGCTGAGAGCCATTGACTGGTCCAAGTCACTGGCCAAGCGGAGAAGAACCCAGATCTTCCATGTCCCAGTCCAACACTCTAACCACTCTACCACACTGGCTCTCCAGTGTCCAGATGGTGAGTGCTCAGCTAAGGAAGTGCCAGCGATGCACAAGAGCCAGGCCAGGGAGGCTTCTGGTGAGAATGGCCCCACACCCAACTTCTTCCGCAGCTGCCACAACTTCAGCAGGGGCTGCAGGAGTGTTGCAGCTGCCACCTTGCACCTACAATGCATCCTCTCCAGAGATCAGAAAGGAAAATGGGAGAGGGCAGAGTCCTGGATGGGGGCCAGTGAAGACTGCCCTATTTCATTGCAGGCAGGCCTCATTTGCTCTTCACTTAGAATGTTCCCTATGTGAAGTTAACCAGATGGATGTTCCGGATTGCATGGAAGGGAGGCAGTTGTGCGATCTGGAGCATTAACAGGTGAACAGCAAGCGTGCAGCTTGCAGAGGGCGACAGCAGTGGCTCCTGGCACACAGACTGCACGTCTGGCTTCCCAGTGGAGATGGACCCAAGAGAACGGCAGGACTACCTGTGTTCCCCTCTCTGCATCAATGCAAGCAGAGCTGCTAGGCCAGCAGAACCGTGTGCTCCAGAGCTTGGTGGGCTGCACACCTGCAAGCCACAGGTGGGAGAAATCACGTAACTGAGTGCTCCTCCCTCTTTTAAGAAACCCCAGAGAAATGTTCGCATTTCAGGGGACCCTGTCTGGCCTTCTGCCAAGAGAGGCAGCTTGCCTCATCTTTCAGAGTTCGGCCAGGGCCTCAAAGAGAGATCATGAAACCCTTTTTGAGAGCAGAGTTTCCAAGCAGAGAAAAGGAGGCTAAAAATGGGCAGTTTGGGCAAGTGGCCTGAGCGAGAGCCAGCAGGTCAAATGCACTCACCTGCTTGCCTTCAGGAACAAGGCTGAGGGTTCCGTAGACGGCAACGGTGCTCTCCGTGGAGAGGATCATGCTGTTGTAACACTGACACTGAAGAGGAGAAACAGGAGAAGATGCGGCCTGGTGGTTTGAGCTTTTGCCTCAGACTTTACACGAGGACAGAAGAAACACATCACCTGGTCCTTCCCAAGGAACTGTTTCATGCAGGGAAACTTGGACGGGCAGGCCTCTGGGGTTCACCAGATGCCCCCTTCCCGCATCCTGCCCCTTTCCCCCGACCAGCTGGGTCCTTCCCTGGCTTTGACACAGCCCCCACCCGCCATTTTAAAAGGCGAAATGTCTCTCCTATGGCCTGGTAAGAGCTACAACATGTGGCCATTTCAGCATTTCTGGTCCTGCCACTTTTGCATCTGCCCTCAACACTACTCCCCATGGTTCCCAAGAGCTTCTCCAAAATTAATTTTTCCCTCAGGCTAAGGCAGGCCTGCTACCCCTGAAATGATGCTCTATCACAAGTGCCAAGAGGTACAGCCCACCCGCAAGCAGAAATGCCACATGTTCCCCCACGCTGCTCTTCCCCGCAGCCACACTACTGAGGAGTAAATGAGGAGAGGCTTTGCATTTTGCAACCCTAAGACTTCCACCACACACAAGAGGGAATCCCAGCTCAGCACCTGGACAGGGGGCCCAGCATGGAGCTGCTGGACTTCTTCCTCCATTGATGCACATGCATGCACCTGCATGAGACGCACAGCACTGCTAGCGATTCCACACAGGTTTTAACAAAAGCAGAGGAAATATGTGAATAAGTATCCATTTGAATATTTGGTCCACTTTGGTTAATGCGGCCTCCCACCTAAATATTGAAAGTATTGTGAGGTCCTCACTCCATTGCGTTATAGGTGGTGAGTGTTTTCTTTCCAGTTTTGTAGTTATCGGGCTTTCAAAAGGGCGCAGAATCAAGGGCATGTGTTAATTTACAGGAAGTAGGCAAATGACTTAAAAGTAAATGTCAGCAAATATTAAAGCCTTTCCCAATACAAAATCTATGAAATAATCTGCTCCCCAAAAGAGGCA
This sequence comes from Varanus komodoensis, assembly GCF_004798865.1. Taxonomy (NCBI): domain Eukaryota; kingdom Metazoa; phylum Chordata; class Lepidosauria; order Squamata; family Varanidae; genus Varanus; species Varanus komodoensis. The sequence goes on from NW_025335606.1 coordinate 11,996,579, forward strand.
ACTTATTGGGAATTATGTAAAAGAAACATTAGCTGTACCACACCTCCAGTGACTACCCAAATTAGACAATCCCTTATTAAAGAGATTTCTGGACATCCAATAGCCATGAATCAAATCTATTTGCTGAATAAGATACAGAGATGTGACAGGTACGTGCCAAAGTGATAATCCACCATTTTGCGGTGGTGCCCACAGCAGTTTCTCAAATTCCCAAATGTGCCCATAGGTCCAAAAATATTTAAGACCAAAAAATAAAAATTAAAAAAAAAAAGGACAGGAGAAAGATGAAACACCAGACGGGTTCATAGGACAGACATGGAAGGATTACAACTCTCATCGTCCCTGAACATTGGCCTGCCAGCTAATAATGAACAGTATCTGAGGGTCCCAGCCAGGTAAGGGCTTGCAAAGGTATTCCTATCAAGCACCCCTGAGTACAATTCCAGCCTCTAGGAAGAAGTAGCTAGCCAAGATGTGGGCAGGAGAGAAGCTAGAGGTGGGGCAGCCTCAGTCGACAGAAAGAAAGCAAATTTACACAAGGTGTAGGCTATGCAGGTGCTGAAAGCTGCACTGCTCAGCCCCACAGCCAGCCCAGTCCAGCACTCTGAGTGGGCACCATGGCAGTTCTCAATTGCCACTAGCTTGTAAGACCTGAACCCCCTGCTGGATCTGTGTGGAACAGCAGGTAACCAAGAGGATGCCACCTACCCAAACTTCCTCTCAATAGGCCGGTTCACAAGCCACCATAGGCTGCTGCAGGTTCATTTCTGCATGGCACCCAGAGACATCCAATCCTATTACAAGCTACGGGTTATATAAGGGTTCTCTAAGGGTTCACATGACAAGGTATGGCAGGCTAGGCCTCAGGCAAAACTGGTGTCCGTGGGACACAACAGCCCCTTGAAAGTAAGTGAAGCCCATGGTGGACTGTCAATCCTGATTATTAGTCTGCTCAGTCTCTTCCCCTCCCTCCCACCTGTGTTTTTTCTCTTTTTTAAAAACCTACTTTTATTATTATCTCTGTGGTGGTGCCCTGATTGTAGAATATGCTCCCCAGAGAGGTTCGTTTAGCACCAACACTCGTTTTCTTTTTAGCGCCAGGCAAAACCCTTTTTATTCTCCCTTTATTTTAATGTTTAATTGGTTTTAATTGTGATTTTACTGTGAACTGCTGGATGCAGTGCCATTTTTAACCTGTACTTGCTGTAAACCATCTCGAGACGATAGTAATGGGATGGTCTATAAAAGCAATAAATAAATAAATATTATAACAGTTCAAGAGCAGAGAAGAGGAAATGTGGCTATAATGATACAACGGACTGAAGACCCTACAGCACATTCAGCATTTGAATGAGTAATGTATGCTTGCCAATGGACACTTTTTTGACTAACTGGTCTGCTTTTGCTGAAATCAGTTCTCTCAATCTCTCTCTCCCCCTCTCCCCACCCCCATATGCACACACACTTCATATGCATCTACTGAAACGGATAGATTCAAATCTCTGTGGTTTCCTTTGTTATAAAGTGACTCCAGGATTTGAGAATTAAAAGCATGAGAGCTGGATGTTTGTGTATAGTGTGAACTTCAAGGGGACAGGGAAAGTAGCTTACCAGCTCATCAGACAAAACACACTGAAGGAAGCCTGTGCCATCCCGTAACACAATAAACATCAAGTTTTTCCCTAGTTAAAAAAAGAAGTGATTAGTTTCAGGATTTCAATTCCCTTTTGTTGACAAGCTTCCCTTATCCCCAAAACATTTTGTAATAAACAGAGGGAAGACCTGGACATGGAGGTACGTACTTTAAAAGAGGAAGTCCTACATCTTAAAGGCGAGGATGGAAAAATCATGGCTCCCTAGATGTTTATGCCTCTAAGATCCAAGATCCTTTGTCTCTGGCTATGCTGGCTAGGGATAAGGAAAGCTGTTGGCCAAAATATCCGGAGGGCCCAGCCCCAACTCAAAGACCACCCATTTTACGGTGAACAAGACACGATTTTGTGAGCAAAAGGCTGCTGGGACAGTCAACAGAAAAGGGTGAAGGCCACACTGGCTGGGAATGATATGGGCTGCAGTCCCACATATCTGGAGGATGCCATGTTGGGGAATGTTAATTGGGTCATTCTTCTAACTTAAACTGATTTTCCCTACAGAACCCTGGAACTGTTATTCCAGTGTATTCACTGTATAACGAGGCTGCGAGATTGCCAACGGATGTATCAATTCTGATGCGTTAAGCATTTTGCACTGAATTGTTCGTGGCCATTTGCCTTTGGAAATTTTGAAGGGCAGATGACACATACAGGTCATTTAATTACCTGTAAATTCCTTGTTGTGAGGGAAGGGTGGTGCCCCTGTGGTGGAGCTCCCGTATGCACAGGAGCTCAGGTGCCATCCTCACCATCTTTAGGTAAAGGTGGGACAGACTCAGACCTAAAGCTCTGCAGAGCGGGCCGCTGTGGCCAGTGCAGGCGAGGGAGCACAGCCACCCTGGGGAATCTCCTGTGGCCACACCAGGACCCAGTCCGAGTCCTCAGGCCTTGAGACAACATGTAGCCTGAACTGCCAGACGGCGGCTGCCGATGCCCAAAGGCTTTTCCCACATGTGACCTATTCCAGGTGTTTGGAAGTGATCCAACCCCAGGTGGTGCCTTGTGGCTTAGCTGAGATTTCCACCCAGACCCTCCACCTACTGAGGTGGAAGAGAAAGGGGACAGAGCTCACTCAATGTCTACTCTTCTTGCAAAGGGCACAGTTCCTGAGCACCCTTCAGGGTTGCTTCTCCTACAAACGTGGGAGCATTCTTTAATGGGGCACTTACCTTGTCTACGCAGTCTGTGAACCCAGCCAAAAACCTTTACTCTCTCTCCTCTGTGGTCTGCAAGGGCACGGATTTTCACCTGTAACAAAGCACCCAGGTAAGCTTTATTTGTTCTGAAATTATGGGAATCGAGAAACACTGCCCAGGCACTTAATATCAAATCAGGCATACTAAAGTGGCTCTTTTTGCAGGTGACTATTTTTTTTTTCTGTTCATGCTTCCCCAAAGCGGATGTTTTCCAGAAGTCTCAGGCTGCAGTTTCCATCCTCCCCAGTCAAGTGAGATATGGAAACTAAAGCCAAGCCCATCTGGAAAAGATCAGGTCAGGGAAGGCTGGCTTACAGATCCTGTGCAAGCATCTTCTGAATATAATTCAAAAGGCTGGAAATATTTTGGTACTAAATAACATAAGGTTGCTTTCATTTTTGTTGGTCACACACCCACACCCCCAGTATTATGGAACGCACTTTGAAAAATCTCAAATACCATGGTACTGCAACATATTAGACGCTGCACTGCAAGTAAAATATATCTCTTTCTTAAAAACAAAACAAAACAGGGTAGTAGAACACATATTCAACCCACAATGGGGCACAACTCCATGGCAGAGCAGGGGTCAAGTTCGCTTTCTTTTACAGACCATCCCTCAGGTGGGCTATGATCTGTGCATTTTTAACTGCCCATGAAACTTGTGCCAAAAAAGTCTGAATACCTTGTGGCTGTCGTAGTATGTGCAGAATCAGCCCATTTCCACAATTTGTGCAATTTGGCTGATTCTGAGCAAATTACTGCAGAACCACATGTTTCTAGAAGATTACATGCACCGATTCCATCGGTGTTTAAAACAATATGCAAATTGCCATCGATTTTAGAGATGGAAATCCATGAGCCAGTTCAACTCACCATGACAAGACAGCAACAGTTCACAGGCCTAACAAACCAGAACCTGGGAGACCAAATCACTAAAATCCACTGGATTTTCATCCCCTATTGGATTCCTCACACACCTCAATTGATCTACATTTCTGCAAGATATTTATTTATTTCACTTATATGTTGCACCCAAAGCCATGAGGCTCTCTGGGCAGCTTACATTACATCCAACAACAAATTAAAAGATTCCAAACAATACAGAAAAATCCATGAAATAGCACCAAGAAAACAATAAAAGCGATAAAAGCAACATTCATTTAATAATAAAACCATTTAAACCATCATTTAAATAGAATTGTCTGGAGACTAAAATTGCAACATGGCAGTAGGAGAGGACCAGGAAAGGAGTCCCTGTGAATTCTACTCCGCTTGCTGCGATGGGTATGGGGCAACGATCATCTCTGTTTCAACATGGCAGTAGCTGCAACAAAAATCGGGATAATAGTCCACTCTCAAACCAACCCACTCCCTCACCAAAATATCTGCAAAAACGAAATGGCCAAGATACGCTTGGTCAATCATCGAAAGGTTCACATGCACAGTCATGGGACACAGCAAACACTCGCAGGGCTGCAGCTGCCTTGCTATTCAGCAGAAAAACCCTCTGCACAGAAGGAGCAAATTCTGAATGAACATGCCTAGGACTGGGCTGGAACCCACCAGCCACACAATCCATGGAACATTTCTCTCCCTCTTTCAGAGTCAGACGAGGAATGAAGTGGACCACAAACTTTACTGGTGACCACAAGCTTGAATCCGGTCGCTTGTCTATCAGGGTAAGGCTTTCAAATTCAGTTTATGTTTCGAAAGAGTTGCGTTTGTAACAAAGAAAACTACAGAGTCTGAAATGTACTAGAACAGGGATGAGGGATGTGTAGTCCTCTAGATGTTGCGGGATTACTGGTCCATCAACACCTCAGTATTATCTGTACTTGCTAGGGCTTGCAGAAGCTTTAGGCAGGCAACATCTGGAAGCTGGCCTATCTCAGCACCAGCAACAGGACATGCCGCCAGTTGCTTCACATACTACAGACCCAGTGACCCCAAATCTGCTCTGAAAGGTCACCTGGCCACCACTCGCCATTCCGCCCGGAAGATGAATATTCCTACACACAACCCCTTTTGCTCCAACACTTCTAAAAACAGCCGGGTGAAGTTTAGGATGTTCACTCACACATTTGGCTGCTGGGAGATTAGGATCTTCTTTAATGACAATCTTCTTAGCTTCCTCCAAGTTCTTTTCACGGCGCAACAGGTCTTCTGCCTGTGGGATATTACACAGAAAACTATAAAATACAAGCCAATAAAAAATAAAGTTACAATACAAAATAGTTAAACTATACCAGTGGCGGTGAACCTACGGCATGTGTGCCACAGCAGGAACGCAGAGCCCTGTGTGTCGGCAGGCAAGACAAGGCGCAGCAGCTTCGCCCAAACAGCGGAGCATGCGATAAGAGCGCACAAATGGGAAATGCGCACGGTCAGGAAAGAGAAGCGGCACCAGGTGATGACGTCAAAAGCCACGACTCATTAGCCGCGACACGTATGCGCTGTCACATGGCCGGTAAATGCACTGCCAAAGATCATTATCCCTCCCTCCCTCTCTTTCCCCCAATCTAAGCATACACAAATACAGATGGCTGGGACGGGCTTCAAGGTGTTTTTTTTCTAAACTAAGACCTCAGTTTTAAGGTTTTATTCTCGTTAAAATGGGCAAAAATTTTCAGATTTGCAGAAAAAGCTGCTCAAGGAAGGCTTTTTAAAATCACCCGGTTTTCACTAGAACTTTAGCCCTGTATTGGGGTTAGGGATGTGCACCAGGGTATGGTTAGGGTTAGAAAAAGAAGCAGTCCAAGCATGATTTCGATGGTTGGAATGTGTTTAGAATGGGAAGAAAAAATGAGCGGTGCAGAAAAAGCCACTCAAGGAATGCTTTTTAAAATCACCATACTCTCACTGTTACTATAGCCCGATAAAAGGGTAAGTGGTGGGAAGCAGGGAAGGGTGAGGGTTAGAAAAACAAGGTGGCCAGGAAGAATTTTGATAGTTGGAAGGTGCTTAGAATGGGCAGAAATGAGATGTGCAGAAAAAGCAACTAAAGAAAGTCTTTTTCAAAATCATCATTTTTTCACTGGCATTTCAGCCCTGTATTAGGGTTAGGTGTGGGCACCAGGGTAGAGTTAGGGTTAGAAGAACGAGGTGCCCTGCGGAAATTTTGATGGTTGGTATGCATGTAGAATGGACAGAAATGTTGAGCAGTGCAGAACAAGTCACTCAAGGAACGCTTTTTAAAATCTCCTTCTTTTAATGGGAACTTTATGCCTGCATTAGGGCTAGGGGTGGGCACCAGGGTAGGGTTAGGGTTAGAAAAACGAGGTGCCCCGGAGGGATTTGGATGGTTGGAATGTGTTTAGCATGCGCAGAAACGTTGAGCAGTGCAGAAAAAGCCATTCAAGGAACGCTTTTTAAAATCTCCATCTTTTAATAGGAACTTTATACCTGTATTAGGTTAGGGGTGGGTACCAAGGTAGGGTTAGGGTTAGAAAAACGAGGTGCTCCGGAATGATTTGGATGGTTGGAATGTGTTTAGCATGGGCAGAAACGTTGAGCGGAGCAGAAAAAGCCACTCAAGGAACGCTTTTTAAAATCACCCTATTTGCACTGGAACTTTATCCCTGTATTAGGGTTAGGGGTGGGCAGCAGGGTAGGGTTAGGCTTGGAAAAACTAGGTGCCCTAGCATGGTTTTGATGGTTGGAATGTGTTTAGAATGCGGGGAAACGTTGAGCGGTGCAGAAAAAGCCACTCAAGGAACGCTTTTTAAAATCACACTCTTTGTACAGGAAATTTATCCCTGTATTAGGGTTAGGGGTGGGCACCAGTGTAGGGTTAGGGTTAGAAAAACGAGGTGCCTGGGAACGATATCGATGGTTGGCATGCATGTAGAATGGGCAGAAATATTGGGCAGTGCAGAAAAAGCTACTCAAGGAACGCTTTTTAAAATCACCCTCTTTGCACTGGAACTTCATGCTTGGATTAGGGTTAGGGATGGGCACCAGAGTAGGGTTAGAAAAACGAGGTGCCCGGGAATGATTTCGATGGTTGGTATGCGCGTAGAATGGGTAGAAATGTTGAGCGGTGCAGAGTAAGCCAGTCAAGGAACTCTTTTTAAAATCACCCTCTTTGCACTGGAACTTTATGGCTGTATTAGGGTTAGGGGTGGGCAGCAGGGTAGGGTTAGGTCAGTGGTGATTATCCTCTGGCACGCCTGCCACAACGGGCACACAGAGACTTCTCTTTCCGCTCTTGAGCCAAGTCATGCCCGTATCGCCCCAGCAGCCCAGCAGTTGATAACAGCGCACATAGGGGCCATGTACATGCTCGGAAAATAGTAGTCGCGCCAGGCAATGACGTAACGAGCCATGACTCATTAGCCGCATGTCTTCTGAGAGTTTTCACTGCCAATCAATCCGCTGCGAAGGGTATGGTTGGACTCGCTGTGGGTTGTTTTTTCTAAAGTAAAACCACAGTTTTCAGGTTTCTTTTAGTGTTGGCAGTTTGTGATAAATAAGTCGGTTCTGGGTTACAGTTTGGGCACTCGGTCTCTAAAACTTTTGCCATTACTGAACTATACTATAAAAACAATGTAAACACTCACAGCCATGTGAAGTGTTTGAAGAAGACAAAGTAAATTAAAACGGAATGTAAGAAACTGGTTTACCTGTATTCTACCTTGTATAAAAGCATGTGCTGTGCAACCTGGAATCATGGGCTCTGTCTGCACAGAGGAATTAAAGGTTCTCTCCCATAAGCCATGGTTCCTGGTTCACACATCACAGGGAACAACCCAGGGATGGAGTGATTGATCACAGTGCAAGTTATAGGGGAATGCTCACTAGAACATTAAAACCCATAGGCGTCTTGACATTAACTTTTAACAAAATATGGACTGGTACTGCTTATCTCAGGCATTTAATCTGCATATGTATTTAACTTCTGTAAGTGCCTAAAAGGGAAGGTTACTGGGTGGTTTGCAAAATTGGACTATGATACACACAACCATAAGTTTTGCATGATATGAAGTTAAAACTACTTTAAAATTTTTAACCAATTGAGCAGTGAAGCAGTATTATACAGAATAAACACACCAGACATAGGTGCCTTTTACAAGGCATTAGATCATCCTTAATTATTTTAAATTATGTTAAAAGCCTCAACAAAGAAATCTATATTAATCTGGTGCTGAAAGGATGACAAGCTGGGCTCCAGGCAGACCTCAGTGGAGTGATCATTCCACAGCTGTGGGGCTACCAAGGAGATGGCCCTCCCCTCAGTTGCCGCCCTCCAAGTTTCCCTTGGATTTTGCACTCAGAGGAAGCCATCGGATGTTGATTATAGTACGTTTTTAATTGGGCCTTGATTTTACAGATGTATGAATGTCTTTCTGTCTGCTATAAGCATATGGTTTTTAATAATGTATTTTTAAGGGTTTGATCTTTGTAAACCATCCAAAAGCTTGGCTACTGAGAACCATGGAAATATAATACAAGAAATAAATGAAAATGGAATTATTGCTGAGGGCAGGTTAATCTAGCTGCACTGCATATGAAAGAGTCCAGGTTTCAGCCACTTAAAAGGAGCTCAAGCAGCATGGCTGGGAAACACAGGAACAGAGCAAGTCAGAAGGGGTCTCCCGGGCCATCTAGTCTGACCTCCGGCACCAGCCAGCTCCACTCACAACATGTCCACCATGCGCATGTCGAAAGCGCAAACGCAGTCCCCCACTACCACAAATTATGCAGCTGAGTTTCCCACATTTGGGGAAATTGCAGAGCTGGAAGAAGCACTCCTGCTCCACATTGAGTACAAAATGTGAGATGGATTGCTCTAACATGCTAGCTGCAAAGCGTCTCTGAAGTCCAGGCTCTGTCCAATGCAGAACATTTTCTGGAAAAGGCTTCTAACCCTCATGTATGAAGCGTGATTCTGAAGATCAAAATGTAAGACAGAAGGCAACCCAAATTCACTAAACATCTGGCTGCTAAGATTTCTGTCTACCTTTCTTACATTGGTGCTGGATGGCACCAAAACGCATTGTATCCCTACATATATGCGCAAACTTTCATTACAAATGCAGGCAATCCCTGAGTTACGAACAACCCATACTCATGAACTGCCATAAAGTCTAATAATTTGTACGAGTTATTGTTGGAGTGACTGTATCATCACCACCATAGAGAGAGAGAGAGGAAACATGGGGGGGGGCGCTCCAAAGAGCACCACAGAGAAAGAGGAAGTGAAAGGGAAAAAGGGAGGCTTCCAAAGCAGGACTTCCTGCCCTGCCCATCCAGAGAGGGAAATCTGTCCAGCCTTTCCTCGCTGCAAGAGGAGGTACTGGTGAGTTGGGGGAGGCAGGGGCTAGAGATATTTGCAGTTTTTCCACTTTTGTGGGTTCCTGCACCCCTAACTCCCATGAATGTGGAGATGGTCTGACTTACATACCAGTCTGACTTAAAGACAAATTTCTGTTTTCTCAGGAACAGAATTCATTCCTAACCCAGGGGCTGCCGGTATATAACATGGGAAAGAGCCCAAATGTATCTAAAGCAGCTACGGTCCTGTTAGATCATCAGTTTGCTCTTTGGCAACTTGGTAAAATATCCTGCAGGCATGAGGAGACTTTCAGCCAAAGGACTGAATTGCAGGCTAAAAAAATTCCCAGTGGTGGGTGGAGTCAGAGGCCAGGCGGGTATTGCTCTTACCAGCAATAACTAAGCCCTAGCAAGAGCATTTCAGCATCTGAAAATGGGGAATGAACTATTCAAAAGCTGGGAAATCATCCAGTATATGATGCAAGTGTGACCAGTCCAACACTTCCCATAGAGTTTTACAACTAAGTGAAGATTTGAACATGAGCCTCTTGGTAAGGCATTATTCAGCAGCCCCTGTGGGAATCTCCCTTTAAAGCTTCTTTGTTTAAGTTAAGGTCACGGAATAGTCCTGGGATGCTGACATGTTCTCCTTCAAATTGTGAGCAATTTTGGTAATCAACTCATAAAAAACTGAGAAACCCAGAAATACCCTAGCAGCATAGGAGTGCTAGGCTATTAAAATAAACAGCTCGGGACCAGGATATCTGAAGGACTGGCTGCTCCCATATATAGCTACCTGGTCCGTAAGAGCTGGTGAGGAGGCCCTTCTGAGACAGCCATCCTTTAAGGAAGCAAAGAGGATGGCAAATAGAAGAAGGTCCTTCTCATGGCTGCCCCCCATTTATGGAATGGCCTTCCAAAAGTAGTTTGCCTGGAGCCATCTTTAGAATCTTTTTGGCACCAACAATCATCTTCTCCAGACATTTTAATAATTGATTTTATACTTGAATATTATTTATACTGTTTTTAACTTTAATATATTTTAAGTCACTGATATCTGACCTCGGTTGTGTATTTCTCTGTTTTATTGTAGGTCGTTTTTAATTATTGTTATTTTATGAAATATTGTTATTTTATGTCATACTGTAATCCACTGGAGAGTCTTTGGACTAGTATAGAGGAATGTAAGTTGAAAATGATGATGATGAGTCTTCTGTCTACCATGCCAGAGGTGGGAAACATGCAGCCTTCCAGATGTTGTTAGAATGTAATTCTCATCCTCCATCACCACTAGCTATGCTGGCAAGAGCTGACCGGAGCTGCGGCCTGGCATCACCTGGACGGCCACTCCTATACTAGGCCACGTTGACCTTCCAAGCTCCCAGATCATAGTTGTTGGTGGAGTGGCCCTTGATTCTGCTCTGAGGCCCACCCATGGAGAGCAATACCTCCACTGGGAAGGTGGATGCTGACGCTGCACGGCAAGCACAAGGTTGGCAAGAATTCCAGGGGCTATGGAAAACTGACAGATGGGCTGTGGAAGACAATGGCACGGCAGCAGGGAACAGATTCAGCAAGAGCTTAGGAACACACGCCTCCTGGACCACTCACTGGAAAAGCAAGAGTGCTAAAGGAGCATAGTGGATAGAGCAATGGGTTCACATAAACATCCATCCCTGACCTGCAAGTCCATACACTAATTCGCTCTATCGAGGACAGAATGGACGCTCTTTCTAGCATCTTGCGTCTCGCCTGCTGGGGCCATTTTCATTCATTCATTCAAAACTTTTGTATACCGTCCCATCAGTGACGCCACCCATGACACCATTCAATGCCATAGTTATCAAAGAAGAAACGCACGTGTGACTCAGCCTTGAGAAGGTCCAGAGTCGAAGCTCTGCTCATCTGAACAGCCTAGGGCAGATGGGCAGACAATTTCCCCCCATCTCCTTCTCTGTTTCTCTCAGGATGACTGCACATGCTCTACCTTGGCTTCAGGTTGGCACAAAGAAGTGGAAATGATGTTTCCCAACCTACCTCCTTCTTTTCTCTGGCTTCGCTTTTCTGTTGCTCCCTCTGCCACAATTTCCTGACGTTCTTGAACTGAGTCTTGGAAATTGTTTCCCATCTCTAGGCAGACGGCAAGAAGATAAGTGAGAGGTTTGCTTTCTGATGATGATTAGCATAAACTACAAGCTCTGACTGATCAACACTGTTTGTAACTAGATCCCCGGAAAACCAGAAAGCCCTCTTCCACCGCTGCTTCCCTGCAGACAGTATTCAACTGCACTCTGCTTCTGACCGTAGAGGATACCAGTAGCCTGTATTTCCAACATTTTGTGTGTGCTGAGAGTTGTCACCAAAACAGCACCATGAAAGCAAAAGAAAAGGCTTGGGAGAAACTATAGTTTGCAGAAGTCTACCCCCCCCCCCCAAAAAAAAACAGGACAACTCTTAGTGGAGGGGGAACTGGGTGTGTGTGAAATATTCTAGAGGGCTGGAATGATCAACTGACATGTCAAAACACAGGAAGATTCCAGACTCCAGCGTTTTGCTGCCGCTCATGTTGTCCCTCTCTAGTAATAACTATTGAAAAGGCAGGTTGTCCATGAATTGGGTCTGGTCCCCTTTATAAAAAAAAATCTAAATTGGTGGCCATCATTACATTGAGTCAATTCCATATATGCATTACATAATGCCACCCAGAAGCATGTTCTTTCGTCATTGTCAAATCTACCTGAAAGTCAGAATAAATCACTGAATCGTGGAAAAGATAAAAGCATTAATGAATTTTACTCCACCTGGTTTTCTTTTTGTGAGTCCACATAGATGGTGGGAAATGGTTCCTTTCCAGCAGCTATAAAAGCCTTAAAAGCAAAAAAAAAAAAAAAAGTTTTATTTGTAAAAGGAAAAGGCAACTAAGTGCACAGTATTTTATATCTTTTCAGCTGGGTGGGTTTCCCCGCCTTCATTTTCACTTCACCTCCCCCAAGGACATCAACTAGAAAAGACGATCAGCCTGGACCAAACAGAAAGCAAATGCCAGTTAACAATTAACTTTCCTCATTCTGGCAATGTCAAAGTGATCTCTCTCCTCTACTTTTCCTTTTCTCTTCCTTTTAAACTTCTACATCTTGCACTGTTTTGTTTGTGAACCTGATGGCCAGGCTGACTTCTCATTCTCATGCCAGTTCGGCGTCTTGCCTGCTACTGGCACTGCATTTCTTTCAAATGTTGTAAGCCACATTGGGGGAAAAAATCGTACTTGAAGCATGTGATTAAAACTAATAAACGAATGAACCAATCAGGCAGAGGCATTATTTTACTGTAGCATTTACCAATGAAAAGTACCTGCAAGACAGTTTTGAAAGGCTTCTCCTGTGTGCCGTCTCCTGTATCATCACGTCCTTCTCGATCAGAGACATAGACCTCTCCTGTACAGGCACAGAGACGTCAGTCTTTATTGTATATACATCACAGGCATGTTCACATGTATACACTCTTCCAACCACAGTCCCCATCACTGCCAGCCAATGAGGGCAATGGAACGATGGGCACTGCAGCCCAATAAAGGGCTGCTCCAAACCAGAGTTAAGCTTTCTTAACCATGGCTTGCTGGCATGTCTGAATCCTAACTTCCTGCACAAGGCAGGATTAAGCCCAAGTCCCTGTCTGGGATTAAGCTAATTGAATTCTATGGAGCTGACTTCTGTCTAGATGGAAGATTGCAATATTATGAGTGCAAAATAAATGTTCACTTTGCTTGCAAATATATAGGCATCTATCAAGGAGGAGGAAGCATCTTAGGAAGGCCGTTCCATATTGTATCCCACCAACGCAAATTTAACATACCCAACATGTTGCTGGACTTTATTAGTGCGTTGTGTCTAATCAGCTTGGTCAGTTATAATTGTGCAGCTTCTTGGCATGAGTCAAAATACCTAGGCCTCTTGTACAGTCCTGTGCTTGGTGGGAAAATGGGATAAATTGGGAGGATTACAGGCTAGTATGCTTGCCCAAGGACCACAGCATTATTCTCTCTATGCTGCTTATCCCTGGAAGTGTTGGTTGTTCTTGAATTCCACAACTCCCTACACTTAACTAATGTGTTTTCATCTTAATGGGGGGGGGGTGTTACTTGATGTATTATATTCTTTCATGATTTTTTAAAAGTATGATTGTTTTGCTCAACAAGTAGCCCAGAGGACTTTGTCACGGGGCTGCTACAAACAGCAGAAATGAATGAAGCCACGAGCTTGGGTTTAAACCAGGAATTTAGATCATGGGCCACGCTGGCCAGGGCTGATGGGAATTAAAAGTCCAACAACCAGGTCTGGTGGGCCACAGGCTCTCTGGTCCTTTCCTGTGCTGCACTAGAGGGCCAGGGGTGGCTGCGCAGGCCCCATCAGCAAAAAACCATACATCAATGGAATGACAAGTACAACTGCAACAAAATCTTGCAGCGCGGAGTGCTGCTGTTAGGATTCCAGCCTCCTTCTCTCTCCTCTCAACACAGCTGGCTTTCTGCAGCCACCAGACTCCTTTGTCCTTGAGCTGCCAGATGATGCCCTGGTGTCCCACAATTAGAACTCTTTTCCCCCTAAACACTTGTTTGTACTTTTCCAACCCTCTGTGCTCCCCCAAACCTGCCAATGCCACTGTCTTTTCTATGTGGGTGGTGTTACCACCTGGCCACTGGAAAGGGGATGAAACTGATAAATATCTAGATGCATCAACATATGGCAGCCAGGATGTGAGTTCCATTTCCACCCTCATCAGAAAGGAGCCGAGAAATCCCGCCGCATTTCTAAACTCGTCGCTAGCGGTCATTTTCCTGAGAGCCGCTGATTGCAAGAAGCAAGCAGGAACGCAGAGGCCCTCTTGCACGGATTTCTGGGTGGGAAGGAACAGGGAAGTGAGGAAAAGGAAGCCTGGGCCGCAGTGCTCCCCAGGCCACACCGCCTCCCCTCGCAACAGCACCGCGCTCCAAGCAGCTGCACCAGGGGTTCTCTTGGAGATGGAGGGCGATTTGGGTGGCAAATTAATCCTGAACTATCGATCTGCTTCTATCGTTAACGGAAGCGGGAGGGCACAGCAGTTTGACAGTTAAACGGAAAGCATGTAGTTAAACGGGATGGTGTATATACGGCTCTGGAATCTGATAGGAATCCTGGGCAGGTTTAGATGGGGGGGGGAGGGCTACAACTCCTAGCATGCCCCAGCTAAGCACTGCTGGCTGTGGCATGCTGGGAGGTGTAGGCCTCCCCCCCCCCCCTCGCCGGGAACATGAACAGAATTACGCCTTTGATTCAGGCCGTGCAACGACAGCCTTGCTCCATCCACCCCCATTCGTTACACTGCAGAAGAAAAGGGGGCGAAGCGCATGGAACAGCGGGCACAATCCGTCCATTCCTCGCCCCATTCAGCAGCAGCCTAAAGCCCTCGGCTCCGACCTCACCGGGAGCGAGCCCAGCTGCCCCCCGCAGGCGCCGCTCGCCCCCGCAGCTCACCCAGCGCCAGCTGCCCGGCCTTCTCGATGATCACCGCAGACATCGCTGCTCCTTGCCAAGGGGGGCCGGCGAGGAAGGCCAGCCGCCGCTGCCGCTTTTGCTTTCCCTTTGCTCGGCTCCCGGCGATTGCGCCTCCCGGCAAGCAGATTGCATCAGGCGTCACGCCGCCGCAAAGCGAGCCTCGCTGCCGGTCGGGCATGGCAGCCCGTCCCACCCACTGTGCGCGCAGCTTGCGGGGCGGGGAGAAGCGTCGTCAGAAGCGGCGCGCCTTGCAAAGAGAGAGCGGAGGCGGGAGCTCCTCCCGCCGCTGCAACGATTTCTTTCTTTCGGCGGGCTTGGCTCCGTCTAGGAAAGATCCAGGGCTCGGGCAGCCCTGACAGAAAAAGCAAAAGCATTGCACGTGTGCTCTAAATTCTGTGTGCGTGGGTCTCTTTCAAAGAGCATACCTCCTAGGAATACCCCTGTTTGCAAACAGACATGTACGGCCAGAGGAAAGGAGGGTACTTTAATTAAGACACCCCTCGGACAGAGGAAAGAGAAGCCGACGCACATGCTGGCAAAAAGTCGGTCAGTCCAGGGGATGGGGTGCCACAGAGATCCTCAGGGCCCCCGGACCTTTATTCCGGCGGGCAGATGCCCACGGAATAGCAGGGTGCCCGGGCAGGCGGCCTCCCTGAGATGCAGGGCTGCAAATGAAAGGTTAGGGGCTCTAGCCCTCTGGGGTTTCTCCTAATACCAACCAGGGGGCAAAAGGCCTCCCCAAGCGCGGCGCTCCAGCCCTGGAGGGCTGCCCTTAACCCCGCCCGTGATTTGTCTCCTTCCATCTGTTGTTTAGAGGTGCGATCCTGCTCCTCGAACTGGAGGCTGATTGGGGTCAAGCCGGGTTTACGGCTGAGTGGGAGGCCTGTTCAACCTGCTGCTGCCCAGCAGTGTTGGGCTACAACTCCTTATATCCCCTGCCAGGCATGCTGGGAGTTGTAGTCCAACCCATCTGGAGGGCACTGAAACTGGGTAAGTTTCAGGGCGAGGTAGCAGCATTTGGCCACCCTCTGACCCAGCTAGCTCTGCTTCTTGGAGAATACAGTGGTACCTTGGCTCACAAACTCAATCCATTCCAGGACTCTGGTCATGACCTAAATTTATTGATTTATTTATTTAGGTTTATATCCTGCCTTTTTCCTACAAAGGGCTCAAGGCAGCTTACATCATTCTCCTCCTCCATCTTACTGGTTGTGAGCCAAGTCAAATTTCCCCATAAGGGTCAATGTAAATAAGGCTAATCCATTCTGCAGTAATTTTTTTGACTCACAAAAATTTGGAGCAAAGTGACAAAGAACAACAAAGATCACGGCCATCTCCCCCCCCCCCCCACACACACACACAGTGATCGTGCAGGGGGGTGGGGGGAGATGGGCGCGCTCGGGCAGGGAATACGGGCGCAATCGCGGCCATCTCCCCCCGCCCCCAGCATGACCACAATCACGCGTGCAGGGAAGGCGGACGTGCTCGCAATCATCACCCGATGCAGAGTTCGTGACCTGCGGCAAAATTTTTATGAAATTTCTGTTCGCTACCTGATTTGGTTGTGAACTGAGGCGTTCGTGAGCCGAGGTACCACTGTACTGGGAATTGTGCTTGCTTTCCTCTGCCCTCCCCATTAGTTGGTCCTTTAGTGTTGCGTCTGTTAGAATATGAGCCTTTAGCCTGGCAGTGTCTGGCTTATTTTCTGAGATCTGTACCGCACTTAGAACACTTTAGGTGCCTTCTCAATGTTAGCATAATTGATATTCAAAAACAGTGGAAGTCCAAAGCAAGTGCTTCTTCCACTTAGGTGCATCCTTGCTATGAGTCCCCCTTTCTTTCACATCAAGGGCAAGGCAGTGTCTGTGCCTTTTCTCGGGGAAAGCAGCCAACTTCTGCTGGTGTTTCCTTGCCTTTAAGGAGACAAGGCAATTGTGTGTGGTTGTGTCGGCCAAGCAGCAGAAGCATGCACTGGCTGAATCCTACGGAATTTTATAAGTCAAAGGTCTGGGTTCACTTCCAGTTCCTTTGGATCAGGGACAGAGAATCTGTGTCCCTGTGGATGTTTCTGGATTGGTTAGGCCCAGTGGGGGCTGCAGCCCAGTACCTTCCACAGGGCCCCACATTCCCCGTTGCTAGGACCAAATGGCTGCTAAATGTTTGCTTGGTCTCCAAAAGGCACGTCTTCCAACTAAGCAGGAAGAACTACAGTACAGGAATGTGTTTAATGCCAGTTCTTACTAAGCAGGCCTCTCCCAACCATGATCTACCTGGACACCATACGCACCTTCTCGGGCCTTGCCCCAAGTGCTGACTTCCAAGGAATGGCAGCAAGAAAGGGAAGGGCTTTCTCAGTGGTGGCCCCCTATCTGTGGAATTACCTCCCCACTGCAGCCCAGCTGATGCTGAACCTGAATTTCAGTGCCTGCTTCACACAGCCCTCTTTTCTGAGCCTTTTAAAGGCTTCCTTGGCCACCCAGTGGCTTGAGAAATCAGGTGTTTTTGCTGAGTCACTCTTTTTTGTTTTTCCTGTCTTAGCTGTTTTACACTTGTGTTTTTTCTGATTTTTTATTGTACTTTTAGCATCTGTTTTTATGGACTTTGTAAACTGCCCAGAGAGGTTGAGGTTGTATAGAAATGAAATAATATTAATAGTCTGAATTCTCCCTGCTCTTTTACTACTCTAGGGTGCCTTTCAATTTCTTGTTAGGGGAGGGGTACTACAACTCCCATTACTCTTGACCATTAGCTCTGCTGGATGGAGCTTATGGGAGCTGAAGTCCAAAACATCAAGAAGGCAGCCAGGGCCTCTCTCTACATTGTCCAAATTTAGTTCCTAAGTGGTGGGGAAGCCTGTGTGGTTTTTGATTCGTAAAGCACTCTGCCCCAGGCCCATGTGTCCTTATTGATTATATGTAGCAGCAGCACTGCTGGAAGCTGTTGCCACCGTGGTTATTGTCTTGCAAAAATCAGCGAACTTCTCTTGAGCTAAGTGAATCAAACTGTTCGCAAACTCACTGGCAGGAGAGCATGCATTTTAAAACACTGAATAAATTTCATAAGATAGTACATTGGCACCACATTTTCTGGCATCTGCTAGGAAAATGCAAACCCTCAAAATAATTATTATTTTAAGCATGCTCAGGGTAAAGGATTTTGGAAAATAAGATGTCCTTCACATCCTGAATCATGAAACTCCCACATGTCTTTATTCATTTGTTGCTAGCACAGCCCTTCTGGGATCTTTTTAGCAGAAGCAGTGTCCCTTAAGGAGAAGGCAGCACGTACACAAAAAAGCTATTTTTCTCTCTTCTATTACCAGAAAAGTATTTTGAGATTACAGAAACCAACACCTGTGTGTTCTTACGCTCTTACCCGTTTAAAGTCAGGGCAGTGGCGACCTCTAGTGGCAAAAGTATAAAACTTCATTCCCTTAAAAATCCATAAGAAGTTAGATTTCTAGCTTCTTCTCAGTCCAATGTTCTTTAGAAAATGGAAAAAGGAGCAGGGAGTAATACGGGCTTCGTTATGACATGGCTAGCCACCAACAACATGAATGACAATGTTATGGGACAGGTCTGCTCTGGCCTTACTGCCTTTCTTGCTGGCTCCCTGGCCCAAAAGACTATCTATGTCCCACCTTTCTCATATTGTGGAACTCAAGGTGGCTACATGGGCCTGGTTACCTGAAGGAGCATCTCCTTCCACATGTGTCTGCCTGCCCCTTAAGACCTGGAGCAGACGCTCTTCTCCAGGTGCCCTCCCTGAAGATTAGGAGGGTAACTACCCAGAGAAGGGCCTTCTCTGCAGTGGCACCCCGATTATGGGATTCACTCCTCAGAGAGGTTCACATAGTGCCATCACTTTATTCATTTTGGCACCAGGCCAAAACCTTTTTATTTTTCCAATGTTTTAAGACCTGGTTGTTCTGATTGTGGTTCATTAACTAAATTTCAGGATGTCATGTTTGAATTATTTTTAAAAAACATTTTGTATTGTTAAACTGTCCAGAGACTTTGATAATAGGACAAAAGTTTTAAATAAATAAACAAATAAATGGTTCTGGGGGCAGGGGGAGTCCCCTGTAGGCTCAGGCCAGCCCCAGAACTGCTTAGTTTTAACATGGTGCAGGCCTTAAGTGCCTTTGGACCCTATTCTGCTCCAAAGGTCCAGGCCATACTCTGGGCTAGAAGCAAAGGAGCGCCTACATACAGTGGAGCTACTTAAGTGCCTTTACCGGGCTCCACCGTTGGCTTGACTTGTGGCACATTGTCCAAGCCAGACTGCTAGTCAGTCCTTCCGCGAGACACTGATGTAGAAGGTAGTGTTACACGCTACCTTGTATCTTTTCTTGCACAGCCTGTTTTTCACTTCTTTGTTCCACAATCGAGTCTTGTCTTCTCACAAAGATCAAATTGATGAGGCCCTCATACCTTACAGTGACATGACTGCGTGAGTCTAGAAAACTGCATAAGTCTCAAGTAGTTTTTAAACACACTTGATGCAAGCAAGTGACTATCAGACACAATTAAATCCCACTGAAAGCACTGGAATCAAAATGCTTTACAATCAAATCCCCATCAATTTCAGAGATTAATGATGGGATGTATTGTGTCCCTAAAGCCTACTTGGTTAACATTTACAAACTAGTGAAAAGCATTTAAACATGTTTTTCATGGCATCAGAAAAGAGTAGCATGCATGTTGAGCATGGAAATTAGTATAGGAGCATCGGGGCAATGGTCTTGTCATGCATCTGTGCTTAGTTTTCTTGTCCAGCAGCAAGGATTCTTATAAAAGGCCTAAGCAATGTCTAGGGTGGTTGGGGGAAGGCAAAAAGCCGTATTTCTGCAGGAAGATTATTTCTCCAGCCTGGCAAAAAGCTCTCTGAGATGTTGCTCTTTAGCAGCCATCAGAGAAACATTTCACTTGTAAGTGGTGGTGAAAACAATCCCATGGTTCCAGGACAAGCATCCAGAATTGTTTGGAATTTCCCTTCAAAGGCCATAGACACTCCTGTGACACGATGGAGTAAATCTGGAAGACTTGTTAATATGGCACGGGGCGAGTCCCCTGTCCAATTGATGGGTCTGTTGTTACTTAACACACACAAATGAAAACATTCAAACTAATGAAATTATGGGTCCACATTGATCAAACTTTAAAAGTTAGTATTTGATATATACACAATTTTTAACAAATAAAATATTTACATATGATAGTTCAGATCTTTTAACAAATAGCATATTTACACTCCATAATTCAGATAAAAGTATGAAAAGCATCCATTTCAATCATCACATTATATTTGTAAATATTGCACCCAGATTCAATGCCTGAAACATGTGGCCGAGCACTTCCTTGTCTTTAAAAGAGAGAAATCATTCCTTGAAGTGGAACAAAATCTTCTACATTTACTGAAAAGAAAAGGTGTAAACTTTTCCACATTAAATAATAATTGTAGGAACGCAGAAGCTGATTTATACGGAATCAGGCCATCAGCTCATCTATCCTGGCAGATAGGAATTTTTCCAATACCCAAGAATTGAATCTGCAGTCTCAGATGCACAAAGTTTGTGCTCCAACACAGCAAATGCAATTGTTCCTAACAGAAATACCAACTTACATAGTTTACCTCCAAAACTGAGGAACAATATCATTAATATTCAGCAAGATAAATTGGTGTTTGCTGACACTTTTTGAAATGTAAACCATTTATATGTCCCAACACAAAACCTGTGAAGAGGTATGCTTCAAAAACAAAACACAGAGCTATTTTTACTATTAAAACATAGTGAATTTGACTCATCCTAAATCTGAACCATCACCCAATGAAAAATAATTTTGTTCAGTTTAGTCTGCTTCACACATGACTTGGATCTCACTTATGCATGTACAGATTACCGTGTGTGAAGAACCTTGCATACCTGTTTTGCCATTCCTCCATGGGGTGGACAGTGTATGCACTTTCGAAGGATGATGGTGTCCACACAAAATAATTCCCATGTACGAAACATGCTGCATGAGAATCACCCCTATTAAATTGTAAGCTACCATGATAAAGACTACAGAAGTAGGAAATCAACGCATCCCCCTCCTCAGAAACTATGCCAAAAATAAACCTTTCACTGATGTATTACCTCTTCACTTTTTCTTGAATACATTCAAGGACCACAAAAAGACTGTGGTGTAAAATGTGTTGCCAGGCAAAAGCCAAAACCCACCATTTCCTGTTGCTACTTAACTCTTGGCCCCAAAGAAGGTCCATGAATCCTTATGGCAAAGATTCTTGGATGGAACCTGATGTCTCTAGAGAGAGGTAAATTCAATTAATAACTTTGCTATTATTTACCTTTCCTTGCCCAAATCTCTGAAAATTACACAACCATACTGCAGTACGCCATGCTAACAGAAAAGGCAAAAAATCTTTGGTTATCTTAAAGTCACCATTACAGCTGAATAAATTAATGGAATAATAACTGTTTTGCTTCTCAGCTGTTCATCTTTGGTGTTGAGGTCAGTAAAAATGTATTTAATGGTTGCAATAAAAAAGACTTAAAATTCTAAGTGCAGTTTTAAGAAAAACCTTACAACTGTAGTGTTTTAAGTCCATGGATTATTTATATCCTTCAATTTCACACGGAACAAGTATTTATATACGAATCAAGATTTCAAAACACCATGCAGTTCTTCAGTTCAATACTCCCAAGCATGGGGCTCTTCCAACCTTGCACATATTTTTTAGAAAAGGATTCCTGAGTCTTTTGTAAAAAATCAAATAAAAAATTAAAAAACTTTGTGCAACTGCTGAAAAAAAAAATCCTGCTCCGCATAGGACTTGGGAAGTCATCAGCTGCTTTCTTCGGCTTGTCTAACTTCTGCCAGTTTGCTGCCAAGCACTGCGCTTAAAGACCCTCGTCTTTTACGAATGATCCGACCAGAAGCAATCAAGTCTGCGTAGCCACGCTGATGAGAGAAGGCGTAAGCGGAGCGGCGGCCGGATATCCCACGACGGAAGACACTCGGCCTTCGCTGCCACTTCTCTTCTTCAGCTTTGTACTTTTTGCGATTCTTCTGAATCTATAAATGAGAAAGATGCGCTATTGATTAAAATTAAGGATTAGAGAGAGGCTCACAGGCTAGAACATAAGCAAAGTCCTTTGAGCACCTGAAATATGCTTTAAGTTGTGAGCCACCTTTAAGTTGTGAGTGTTTTATGGTGATGAATTACTATGTTTTACTCATGAGGAACCTTCCTTGCCTCATTTTTTCCTACTTTTTCAGCCAGGTACTTCATATCAATAATTGTTTTCAGCCTGTTTTTTTTTTCCCAACCATGCAGTATGACAAACTGCATGTAAAACACCTTTTCAAAGGAATTTTGACATGAAGCATCACTGCGGCTACAGCAGCAGAAAACGTAACCTCAAGCTGTGTCTTGGGTTGACGGAAGTAGTTATGCCGTTCTTTGTTTCCTGGTTATCGAGTACTGAAGCCTATCTGTCCCGTGTTTCCATAGCCTGGAACAAGCCAGGCTGAATTCCATTCATCTGATATCATGCTTTTAATGACCATGAATTCACTTCCACGCTCAGTCCCTGCCCCAGCTTCTTTCCAGGAAAGAAAAAACAGAGAGGTTTGGGAAATTAGCTTTAGTGCATAAATATCCACAAAATAGCAAAACAAAAAAAGTTGCATGTTAAAAGGCTAAGCAAAACTCTTCTGTGAGCTTTTGAAAGCTACACATGGGAGTAGGTAACCTATGAAAAATGCTGCAGTGGCTGTACATAGGTACTAAGGTTTATCAAGCTAGAAGCAGAAGAGGCAGCTGTCTTCTATTTCACTTTAGCTCCAGTGAAATTAGAAGCCTTCACTTCCATTTCAGATTAGCCCCACTTTGGTGCACTGACCAAACCTAAACTGTGTTTAAACTTATTAACTGTGCTTCATTGATCCAGTTTCACAATCCAGTTTCATAACCCATATTTTGAGCCACTGTTTGTTTGGTCCACATGATGTGATGATCAGAACTGGAAGTGAGTGTTTCTAAATTCCTGTACCGGCAGAAGAAAGAGACTGGGAGGTAAGTCAGGTTCTTTGGCTATGAATTAGGGAGAAACAAAACCTTCCTGGCCACAGGTGGGATCAGGCATTGCCAGGAGGTTCCCTGTCAAGGGCAAGAGAGCAGCTTTTGTAACTATGGCAAACATGAAAAACACACGCCTCTTCTGTAACACATTCTGGATCTGTCTTTTCTACATACCTTTTCATTCTCTGTGGGCCAAATGGTCATTGTCAAGAAACGAAGTGCAATCACAGGCAGCAAGCAAAACGCCACGGATAATATTATTGTCAGCCAGGTATAAGGCTGCCGAAGTGCATTTGGAGCAGTGCCTGCGAACGAGACCAGGGAAAATTGCATTCTGCTATTTTTATCATGTTCCCCGAAGCCAGTGCTATTTCACAAAAAGCAAGCATGGTTGTGATGTACAATGGTCAGGGTAAAAATACTGACTAAGGACACAATCTTTGCAAGTTTTACTGACCAAGAACGTGCTTTCCCTCACAGGCTACAGTGTGAAGATAAGCATTTTGGGAGGATTTGCAAAAATTAGCAGGACGGATTTTTCAGATTGTAAATTTGTGCAACCATGAATTCACTAATGATGTGCTTTTTGCAAAATCTGATCCAGTTAATGGATGGATGACAGAATGAAAATGGAATGAAGTTCACAACATCTGGGCATCCTAATAAACCATTTGAACTTGTTAATATATATCCCCAACATTCAGCTGTATTTTTATGGCCTCTGATAGGCCTTTGATATGCTGTCAGTTCAGCAATATCAGTGGTACAGAGAATTCAGTACATTGTGCAGCAAATATATGGTTTGCTTGTATCTGGGGTGCAGAACCGCAGGTTCACAGGCCAAACCAGGTTTTCCTATGGGTCTTAATCCAGGTTTCTGGGTGGCCAAGCCCTTTTCCCCAAACCTCCCAGCTTTCCCAGTTGTTTGGAGGTTTCCTAGCTTTTGCATATTTTTCTAAAAGGTTGCAGGATCTTTTTTACTTTGGCCCCATTCTGTTTTGCATTTAGCACCCCTGCCAGCACTTCTCCAAAACAGAATTTGGGATTCAGGCTCAACACTGCCACCTTACATCTGGAATCTTACAGCTTCTCTCCACAAGCTCAAGCTATTCACATTTGTTTCTTAAAAATTTGCTTAACACAACATTTTTAGATACTTAGTAGTAGTACTGCAGCTTGAAATAAAGAATCAGAACTCACCTGTAAACTGAAAGGCTGCCGGGAAAAGGACATGTATCCCAGAACTATGCAGATCAAACGTTATACCGAAGTAAAGTGCAATACTCCCAAATATTGAGAAGGCATTAACGAACGTCCAGTAAGATGTATCCAGACCCATCTACAAGAAAACACAAGAAGAAAGTGAGGGAGAGAAAGAGGTGAATTTTTAAAAAGCTTTTGGAAGACACTGAGTTACGGGGAAGATGGACCCAAGAGAAGGGAAATGGAGTAGGAGAAGAACAGACAGAGGGGCCTTCTCTCCACCCTCCCAGATCTCTGACCCTTGACCATCTTGCCTGCCCTCACATCACTTGCTCCTGCAGCAGATTGCCCGGTTGCTCAAAGGGAGGTGGAAGCACCTCTCACTCCAGAGACAGCATGAATGAAAGCTGTAAACACCCGAGAGGGACCATGCCTGGCCCCTGTACTAGATGCCCGGCTGTTTACATAAGCTGCACAAATGCCCTCCTGGAGATCCTGCTGCAGTTAAGATGATGATGATGATGCAGCAAAGTAAGAGAAAGATGGCAGATCAGAACTCGCAGCTCTTCCAACCTGCCATCTCATTGTAGCAGCACAAAGCCTTTCCCAGAAGACATAAGAAATGACTAATTGGACCTTCTAGTTCTCAACTAATGCAACAGCCATAACTAAAACATATTCTTCAGAAAAGCAACCAATTTTAAATTAATTTGTCCAGATTAGAGAGTCCCCGCTAGAATCTACTGGCACACTCCTTTCTCAAATTTTCTTAAATAATTAATGTAAATAATACAATATCACAGGCTATACATTCACATGCATCTAAAAGTAAGTGTGCCCTTTTACCATTTGCTGACAATAGTAAAGAGAAATGTTGTTTTGGCAGAGTCAAATAATGGGCAGAAAAGTCAAGAGCTGGTTAAGTCCTCTCACCACCATACATCATGTATTCCAGATAAGCGACCGGCATCAGATGGAGCTCAAGTACCACAACAGCTTTTCTCAGCTTTGGAAAAACAATATTTGGCAAATACTTGGCGGTTTGGCAGTCTTTTTGGAAAGCTCCAACATACACTTTGACCTGGTTTCCACATGACGACCCACCATGGGCACCAAACCATGTCATCCCACCCCAGACCACTTTTCCCCCAATGGAGGGGGCTTTAGACATGAACTTATATAGATCTCTTGGCTGTATATGGCCCTGACAAAGAACACGCAAGCCCCTTTATCCTTAGAAAAAAACCCATTTTAGAAGAGAGCCCAGGTTTTGACAATTGTCAGCATTCCTGGATTTAGCAAAGGGGATGAGCTGCCTTATCCACCTTCCTGAGCAGCTAGAGCCTTGGGAATTTGAAAAGTTGGGGGCACTGGGAGAACATAAAACTCATGAACATCACAGTGTAAGCGGAGCACTTTCCATCATTTTCACAAGGAAAGATCAGTCATGCCTTTGCTTTGGAATGACAGGTCATTTTTTCCAGAGCAGTCAAAGCAAAGTGTGTGTGTGTGTACATGTGTGTGTGTGTGTGTGTGTACATGCACACACACACACACAGAGCACCTCCCTGGACCAATATTCATGGCTGCATTTTGATACCCTCTATCCTCCAAGACATCAGCCAAGTGAGACTTCCCATTTTTGCACCCACAGAAATATTTATGCTTGCACTTGTGAAAGTGTACAAATCTGGCTAAAAAGTTTCAAATAAATTAATAAATCCCACGGGGGCATATTTTTTTTGTTTTAAAAAGTCATAACAAGCCACAATCAGCCCTTTCCATTGTGCCACTTGGGCACTTTGGAGGGACTGTCAGTAGCTGTTAAAATGGAGCTTCTAAAACGTGATCCCAAAAGAGAAAAAAATGGTGAGAGGAGGCAGAAAAAGCCATGATGAACAAGAATAGCTCCCCATTTCAGGAGGAAGAATGCTCTGAGCTGCAAAGTCCCTCACATGCCAGCTGGCAGGGGTAAGGAGGGTGACTACCCATCGGGAATGCAACCATCTGTTGGACACACTGTGGGTTATTTTTAGAAGAACCCATTCACTGCAGCTTATCGCCAGGGCAGGCTGGCATGACATGTGAACCCACCTGGTGTCAGTGAATGTGAATGATCCAGGCAGCCATCTCAAATGTGAACAGCAAACAGGGATCATGAACATTATTCTAAGGTAAAGGTAAAGGTTTCCCCTTGACGTTAAGTCCAGTCACGCCTGACTCCAGGGGGCGGTGCTCATCTCCATTTCCTAGCCGAGGGAGCCAGCGTTTGTCCGCAGACAGTCTCCGTGGTCATGTGGCCGGCATGACTAAACACCGAAGTGCACGGAATGCTGTTACCTGCCCACCGAAGTGGTACCTTTTTATCCACTTGCATTTGTCTGCTTTCGAACTGCAAGGTTGGCAGGATCTGGGACGAAGCATGGGTGCTCACCCCGTTGTGCAGATTTGAACCGGCAACCTTTCGATCAACCAGCACAGCAGCACAGCAGTTTAAACCACTGCGCCACCCAAACATCATTCTACTTGCCTGGAAATTGACTGTAATTATGAGAGAAGAGGCTGCTGTGACAGCGAATGACTGATAATCCGACGGTGCTTCTCCATCTTGGCCCATGGTTTGCAGGTAAGCGCCATACGGTATGAAGAAAATGACTAGCGATGTTATGACACCATGCAGGAGGCTTATGAAGAACTTCTTGTAGTTAAAAAGCAAGTCTTTCTGTCCCGATATATACAAGGTAGGAAACCGCAGGCTCAGCTTGTCACTCACATCCTTAATTCAAGGAATGTTTAGAATATTATAATACATTTTAAAACAAAATTGCAAAGTGCTCTACAAAGTACTCTACATGCGCAAGTTTCCTCCCTATAGATACCTACATCAAGACACAGCTATCCATGTGGCAAGGAAAATCAATGCTCACCAAGTGGACACATCACTTCTGCAGTTATAACATGAGCATGCAAAGTACTCATGGGACCAGAGAACACCATGAGAAAAACTTGCACATGAATTTTAAAATAGGGTTCCCACTGGTCGGGGCAGAATGGAGAAAAACACCCCAGAGATTAACCAACAAAATAAAAATCATTATTAACTTGCATTCCTAGCAAATAACAAAAAAATTCTTCTTTACATTTTTATACCTTCCAATACCTGAAGCTTTCTGGGAGGCTCACAAAAAATGTAAACATTAAAATGCAACATGATAAAACATGGTATGAAGTGTTTCCAATGTTTAAAACTACCGTATCAAACTGAACTAAATACCAGCAGTGGGAGGTTTAAAAATACAAGAACTGGTTTTAAAAGAATGAAATCTGAAGGACCACAATGCCCAGGGAAGTCAAAAATTCTGCACCAGGCCCTGTAAAGAGCACAGGAAAGTGCCAGGAAAGCCTTTTTGGGGAGCGCATTCCGCAGCCAGGATGCCACAACTGAAAAGGCCCACCCAACAAGTCTTCCCATCAACATGTCCAGAGATGCAGCCCCAATGTGTAGAACTAATACGTAATCCATGCTTTCGCCTGATACCAAAAATTCATGGGAGCCAGTGGTGGGCAAGCAGTTTTGGAACAGAGAGGATGTCCCCAAGGAACAGAAAACTCAGGGCATCCAGCACAACTCTGAGTGATTTATTGGTATATACCTGGTCAAGCAATCCAACAAGAAGAACTGGAAGACTGGAATATAATACATTGTAGAGTGTGATAAACCAATCTTCATAAGCTGTCTGTAATTTGAAAAGAAAAACTGGTTACATTTCATTGTAAAGATAGAATCAGCAAATAATTAAATCAGCAGGAAGGGATTAAATAACAAGCAAAAGGTGAATGGGAATCAGGCTTAGATATTGCCACGTAAGGTTAGTGAGATCACGAGGCAGCAAGCGGAGCAGTCAAGTTCTCTGCTACGTTATTCTGTAGCCTTTCGGTGCAAGCCACTTGGCAAGGATTAGTCAGTGTTGACGTTCTTGGCCATGGGCAAGCTGTGCTAACTTCAGGAGCCTTTTCTTCCTTACCTGAGCAGAGTAGCCGTTGAAGAAGGAGTACCAGAAGTGAACTAATGTAAATGCAAAGTTTTTGTAGAAGAAGTACCGAAGGAACTTGCACATCCTTATGTATGACCATCGACCATGGACAAGCAACAACCTTTGGAGGTATCTGAACTGGCCAAAAGAATAGTCACTGGACATGACCGCTTGCATCCCTTCTTGTCCACTTATTCCCACACCGATATGGGCAGCTAGAAGAGCAACAAAAAGCATGCCCTTGTGAGCAAGCAGTTTTGCAGAAACTCCATGGAACAGATTAACATTTACAAACAGGAACTAAGATGGCTTCGTATGGTTTTACCCATCATGCTGTGTGCATGAGGAAGTCTCTCTCATGTTTTCTTACCTTGACATCTCACTTATGTGCACTGTGCAATCTAAAATAACATTCAGGAGCAACAGAAAGACAGAGGAAAATCTATAGTACAAGGACTGTGTAATAATTGGTGGGCAGGCTGAGTCCAGACACAACTTTGCTGCATAAGAGCCTTACTGGTGCAAGAATTAAGCTATGAGGTTCAAGATTACCACAAAGCCCTTGGGTACATTTTTCAGAAAGATAAATTTGTATGTAATGGTCGTGCAGGGCTGCAAGTAGTCTTCCTGTCTTCCATCAGTTCTTCACTGGTGCAGGTCAAATGTCATATTTAAAATAAATTTTGCAAAGAGGAAGTTTCAAGAATGTACTCTTTTTCCTGCTTCCATGCATCAAGTAGAAAGAATTGAGGGTTTTCTTGTTTCAAAAGACAGAGGGAATGAAGGGAGGGACATAGAATTCGGAATTAGATGGTTAAGAGAAAACTGAAACAAGAAAAGGCATGGAAGTCGTGGGATAGTGAAAAAGATCAGTAAATGACACTATACTCCACTCACTGTAACTACTAGAAATTCTATTATCCCAGAATCTTGAATAGTAGAGTTGAAAGGGGCCATGAAGGCCACTGGGTTCAACCCCCTGCTGTGCAGGACACCAGTTTACACCATCTCACTCAGAGGACTGTCCAGTTTCTTTTTGTATGTCTCTAGGGTGGAAGAGCCCACAATCTCTCTAGGAAACTGGTTCCACCGTCATAATGCTCTGACAGTGCTTCACTCTGGTATCAGTGAGAAGAGATCTTGACCTTCCTCTTTGTGACAGCCTTTGAGGTACTTATAGAGGGATATCATGCCCCCCCCCAGTCTATTCTTCTCAAGGCTGAACATGCCCAGATCTCCCAGTCTCTCCTCATAGGGCAGTGTTTCCAAACCCTGGATCATTTTCGTTGCCCCCCACTGCACCCTTCCTAATTTATCTGCATCTTTTTTAGATCAGATCAGAACCAGACACTGTATTCCAGGTGAGGGCTGACTAGCAAGATGTATAGGGGAACTACTACTTCTCGTGATTTGGAAGTAATACTTCTGTTGATCCATCCCAAAATAGCATTTGCCCTTTTGGTGGCTGCTTTGCACTGTTGGATCATATTTAGCTTGTTGTCCACAAGAACTCCAAGGTCTTTTTCTTTCTCAGTTCTGTTGAGCCACGTATTCCCCATCTTCTATTGATGCACATTTGGTTTCTTTTTCCTAGGTGGAGGACTTGGCACTTGTCCCAATTGAATCTCATTCTGTTGCTCTCAGCCTAGCATTCAAGTTTATCAGGATTACCCTGGATCTTCCTTCTGTTTTCTAGGGTGTTTGCTATTCCACCCAGTTTTGCATTGTCTGCAAATCTGATTATCTTTCCTTGTACTTCCTCATCTAAAACATTAATGAAGAGGTTGAAGAGCACTGGGCCTAGGACTGAACCCTGCAGCACCTCATTATTCACCTCCTTCTAATTTGAGAAGGTGCCATTGATGAACACTCTTCATGTCTGAATTAGCAGCCAATTTTGGATCCACCTATTAGTTTTTCTATCTAGTCCACTTTTTGCTAACTTGCTTATCAGAATGCTGTGGAGCACTATGTCAAAAGCTTTGCTAAAGTCAGGATAAATTATGTCCACACTGTTTCCTCTATTTGGGAGGTAACTCAGTCGAAAAATAAGATTAAAATAGTCTGACAGGATTTGTTTTTGATAAATCCATGCTGGCTTTTATTAATCACTGCATTTTCTTCAAGGTGTTTGCAGAGTGATTTTTTAATAATTTTCTCCAGAATTTTTCCAGGGATTGATGTCAAACTAACTCGTCTATAGTTCCCAGCTTCATCTTTTCCCCCCTTTTGAAGATGGGGGCAACATTTGCCCTTCTCCAGTCATCTGGCACTTCACCTGTTTTCCAAGGTTGATCAAAGATAATAGTCAGTGGTTCTGAGAGCTCCTCTGCTAGCTCCTTTATGACTCTGCGATGGAGTTCATCAGGCCCTGGAGATATGAACATGTTTATTCCATCTAGGAAGTCCTTAACTGTTTATCTGTCAATTTTGTGCTGCCAGCTCTTACTTTCATTGTGTAGTTCCTCTTGGTTGTAGATTTTCTTGCGGGAGAAGACTGAAGCAAAGCAGGAATTGAGCACTTATGCCTTTACACTGTCGTCTGCTTTCACTCTGCCTCCCACTTTAAGTAGCTGGACACCCTTCTCTTCCACATGCCTTTGTTTTGGATGCACCTGAAGAAGGCTTTCTTGTTGTTCTTAGCATCCCTTGATATTCTCAGTTCATTCCTGCTTTACCCTTTCTGATGCCATCTCTGCAATTCCTTGCTATTTGTTTATACTCTTCCTTTGTGGCCTGGCCCTGCTTCCACCTCTTGTACATGTTCTTTTTTACCTTTCAGGTTGTCACTTAACTTTTCATGGAGCCATGTGGACTTCTTCTGTTGTCTTCTACATTCTTTTCTTGTTGGAATTTTTCTTAGTTGTGCTTGGAGAATCTTCTTTCTCAAGGTTTCCCAGCCCTCTTGGACTTCTTTTCCCTTAAGAGTGAGTTGCCGTGCCACCTCGCTTATCAATTTTCTGAGCTGGTTAAAGTTGGCTTTCCTAAAGACCTGGGCATGTGTTTATTTGCATTATGATGGCTCTGGTTTATGAATTATACACAATGTTGTTAAAGTGCTTTGTTTCTACTCTAATCAAGCCTCAAGGCCTTTAAAAATATTTCTCATCATACACAACGCCTGCTACGGCATTAAAGATGAATCACACTGCCAGAAACCCTGGAATGAATAGAAGGCTGGGCAGAGAATTCCATTTCTTTTTTTCTACCAGGAAGTAGAAGAAATGTCACAGCTATTTTACAAACTATATACAAAAAAAGATTTAGTATTTAGTAACGGCGAATCCACAGACAAAATAATTCATTTCTACTGCAAAACCTTTAAGTCAGATTTCCCAACCCACAGCCTTCCAGATTTGTTGGACCACAGTTCCCATCCTCCTCTCATCCTTTTCTTTGCTGGGAAGGGCTGCTGTGAATGCTCATAAATTTAGAAGTTACACAATCTTCTGTGAGAATAACAATGCAAGGCTATGGCAATGATACAGAAAAGCTGCAGAAAATCCCAAGCCCAAACCATGGAGTTTCTAACTAGAATATTTCCAATTTGCAGGATTCAAAAGGACTCTACCCAGACTTGGAGAGCAAAACCAAATCAAGACTACTGGGCTAAATAGTGCAACCGTCGGTCTCAAGAGAAGGTACTTTGCATGACCCTGTTGCAAAGTGACCAGTTTGCACTAAACTAGCAAGAAAATATGAGTGTCTGTACATAACTTACTTTTAATCATATTCACATCATTAGCACCATCACCAATGGCCAAAGTTATGGCTTTCTTGTATTTCTTCACCAGCTCAACCACCATGGCTTTCTGCTTGGGTGTCACTCGGCAGCAGATCACTGCGCTGCACTCACAAGCTAAGTCAACAAAGTTCCGTTGCTGCTGCTCTTTGTTCAAATCTATTCTTCTTTTACTCTCCATATGCTTCTGCTTTTCTTCTACCGTTTTTGGAAATTTCAGTTTCAGGAGTTTCTTTTTCTTCTTTTTCTTCTCCAAGAGAATTTCGTTCTATAAGAAAGATGATTCTCTATAAACTCTGAGTATCTGTGAAAAGTTAAGACCTGCTCTTCTTTTTGCAAACACATTAAGGGCATGATCCTATGTTTGTGCAGCCAGACAACAGAAGTCCTTCAACTCCAGTATTCCCCAGCTAGCCATGGAAGTTTCAGGACATCTTTCTGCTTGGACATGCATAGGATCGTGTCCTAAAACATCAAACGAAGCTAAATGTTGTTGATTAAGGTTGTCCACAGATGTTTTAAAGTGCAATCCTGTACATGCCTTTACAGAGGTAAGTCCCATTGACTTCAGTGGGACTTAATGCCAGGTAAAACTAAGAATATTTGGTTACGAGCCTCAATTATTCTTTCTTGCAAATGACTCCCCTTAAGAAATGTTGACACCCCTGTGGATCAATCACAATGAACTGCAGAGATATTCACATTCCCCCTGAAACTTCACTCATCATCAGATGCATTATTTAATAGTATGAAATCATTAGCAACCTTATTCAATAAAATGCCTCTATAAAGAATAACTTGCTGCCAGAAAGAGCAGACAGAGCTGGTGCAAGCATAAGATTGATCTGATCTTACAAGCTTAAACAAATACCCAAATATCACTCTGAGCAAGATAAACAAGGAAGAGAAAATATCATAATTTCAGAAGCAGCTGCGAAAGGCACACAACCTTGTTTCATTAAAAACAACAACAACTGCAGCAGCTGCTGCATCTCCCTACAAGCTAATTCTGGACTTTTCCAGTGTCTGGAAGCTGCAGCTGGTCCAGAAGGGAGCCCCGGGCTAGGAAGGATTGGGTTCCATTGTCAAAATAGTCTCATGGCCACTAGTCTGTCTCTGGGCACAACTCTAATTGCTAGTGCAGTGCGGCTGCCGGCACTCAGCCCCAGTCTGAGGAAGAAAGGATCAGCCTGGCAACCAACCACAAGAGAATGGACCCCCCGCCTGCCTACAGTATAGCCAGCTTTGGGCTTGGCCAGTGGCAGAAAAGCCCACGGTGGAGCTGAAGGCAGCAGCAAGCGTATCTGGGATGTTAAGGTTAACATTTCCTCCAAAACGTGGTGAGAGCATGACAAGGTGTGTCACCAGAAGGGGAAAATGAGGTCAATGGAAAGGGTGCTAGAGGGGAACGATCCTTCCCAGACATTCTTGATCTGGGTCTCTTTTGAGACAAGGCACGGTTGGGTTGGGTTGATGTGGATTGTGCTCCCCCGGCCAGAAGGCTCTGCCATCTAAGGGGCAAAGCCAGGGCCCGCACAGAGGAGTCTGTGGGGAACTGCATGGGTTTGTTTATTAAGCAGTTGTGGCATTCCGCCTTTTCTCTCTCATCTAGTGAAATAGGGTAGTGTCTGGCTGAATTAGACTTTTCTTTCATGGATTAAGCCAGAAATAAAGACTGCAAGAGTGCAGTCTTGTTGAGCGACCCGAGATGGCTCCTTTATCCCCCTCTCTGCAGTGCAAATGGCTACAGCGACCTGGCACAGCAGAACCTAACAGCTGGTTATGAACTGTAAAGCCTCACATGGCTTGGGACCAGGCTGTTTGCAACACCATGCTCTCTGGTAGGCACCTGCCCAGGTGTTCAGAACCTCAGAGGAGGCCCTTCTCTCGGGCCCACCTCCCTCAGAGTCACAGGTGGTGGGTCTTGAGAAAGGGCCTTCCGGGTGGCTGACCTTAGACTTTGGAATTCCCTGCTAAAGGAAGCTAGGGAGACCCCATCACCGTTGTCCTTCCAGGAGCAGGCAAAGACATTGCTATTCAGACAAGCTTTTTCCCTTTTCTCTTTCCTTTTGCCTCCATTCCCACCCAGTGGGGTCCCTCGCCATACACGGATTTGCTACAGAAGTAGGTGTTCATCTGTTGGGTGGCACTTTCATTTACTGACATGATTTATTGGATGCATTTTAATTGATGCGTTTTAATGTTTTAATTATCACTTGGTTATTTCATTTGCATTTTATTGTCTGCTGTCCAATTTAGTGACAAAACAAGTAGGCATGATGCCATTTGTGAGGACCAGATGCTGATCTACCTTAGTCTGATGCATTCTTAGACTGCATCTACCTGCCACCATTTCTTGCAGGCAGTTCTCTGACAAGCCGCAGGGCCGCTGCTCAGCACTTACCAGCCAAGAACCAGTGATGATTAAGGCGCGGTTTCTATCTGGCTGAAAAAAGGGCTCATTGGCTGTTTGAGAATTTGCATTAGGTCCGTTCCTGTTCTTCTGGTTTTCCATTCTTGTTTGCAGAAGAGCACTGAAGAGGTGGGGGAAGGCAGAGAAAAAAAACCAATAATCCATCACATAAAACTTAACAATCGAGTTATGAAATGACGACGGTTTCTATGAAAACTATTAACCACAAAGATTTAACAGGAAAGCCACCTGCAATAGAAGACATGCTTTGAAGAATCCAACTTCAAACTGGTCTCAGTGGCTTTTGGGCAAAGTCTGCATTTATCTAGAAGCCCAGATGGCTATGCAAGCAGCAGAGTACTTATAGCCTGAAGTGCCTGATCCTGCCTCATCTTGGAAGCTAAGCAGGGATGTACCTGGCTGAAATCTGGATGGGTGACTTGAATCCTGCACTGAGCAGGCATTTGGACCCGATGGCCTGCTAGGCTCCTTCCAACTGTATGACTCCACAAAATCTTTCTGTCCCCAGTTGTGTAATCCCTTGATTTTTATCACAAAAAGATTTCAGTCTGCCCACACAAGGATTTCCAGTTGTTGCAAGCAGGGGTCTACAGCTTCTCTTCTGCAGAGTAGTGACCAGTCCTTCCACCGGTCTTTCCCACTCTACAACAGACCTGCTGCTTTCCCTGCCTGTGGTACTACCAGATGCTTATTTGCAACAACCCAAGAAAGAAAGCAGCTGAGGGAACAGAATCGCTTCTAGGCTCAGAGGGCTGCCTTCGCACTGCCAAAAGAACACCACTTCGTATCTTCTGCTGGACTTGCAGTACATTTACCAGTCAGGGTTTCCCACCACTATTTCACAGATTGGCAGCTATCAATATTAGTGGCTTCGGTACTTTTGAAGCCTTCCTTTTAGAGCATAGGACTGCCATCAACAACATCAGGTCTTGTTTCTCAGATTCATTCTTTCATTCATACATATCCGTATGACATTTATATCCCACCTTTACTCCAAATAACTCAGAGAGGGTACACAGAAGCATCACCTCTATTTTATCTTCACAACAATGCTGCGTGGTAGATTACACCAAGAGATGTGACCGGCTCAGCATCACCCCATGAGCATCATCACCATACATGTACATCTTGTCATCTCTTTCCACAAGTCCTGCACTTTAGCTCACGGAGGGCCCACCTTTTTTCTGTTGGGGGCTACATTCTCCCATGGGTAATGTGTTAGGAGCTACATTTCAGCTACTGGTGGCACCAAAGCCAGCTCTGGAATGGTCCACCTCCTTTCCCTTTTCACCCCCTTTCTCTTTCTTCCACTCCCTTTTCTCTTTCCCTTCCTCTCCTTTCCCAGCCAGTGGGCTGCTGAAGAAAGGAATGAGAGCTTGCGCCAGTGGTCTCGACTGTTCATGTGCAAAGGACTTTTGAAATTGGGTTGAGGGCCACATGAAATTAAGGTGATTGGCACAGGATGCTCGCAACCTCTGTGCCAGCGTACCGCATTCTAGCTTGCACCGCATTCTACAAGGCAATTTTCTTATGAACATAGAAACATAGTGAATCAAAAGGGGCCTCCCAGGCCATCTAGTCTGACCCATGGCTCCAGCTGGCTCTGCTCATTCATTTCAGCCGGTTACAAAAAGGTAGTGGAAAGAATGCAAAAAAAAAAAAAAAAAAAAAAGCACAAGAAAAGCAGCAAGAGTTTTTTCACCACAAAAGCATGCTCTTTTTTTTACCTGATGTCTTCCCCATAGCAGATAGTAGTTTCTTCTGTTAGGAGGTCACAAGAAAAGCCAATATTTTCAGCCGTTTCTATAGAAGGAGAAAATGCCTTGTAAGTTTGCTTCCTCTTTTGTCAGATAAATAGAAGCATGCAACCATCATGCTTGGACAAATTTCAGTGAACAAAGAATAAGAAAACCCCTTAGGGAAAATGTTCTCCCTCCCTCCCCGCCTCTCTCTGTCTCTCTGTTCAGGTAAATATGAAGCTGCTATTTATATGCATTACCTTTTTTGTCCCCTGTCAACACCCAAATTTTAATATCTGCCTTTGCCAGCTTGGATATTGTTTCTGGAACTCCATCCTGTAATTTGTCTTCGATTGCGGTGGCACCCAAAAGCTGCAGATGATTAAAATAACAAGCCTGTTTAATGTGATAAAATGACTACAACGGTATCGCCTTACACAATCCATTGCAACTACCGGTTACTAAAACTGGCCCGTCATGAGGCCCTGTGAGAGAAAACAGCACCAGACAGGCAGGGCTGACTGACAGAACAAATAATACACCAATAATACTATTTTCATCCTGACTTTCCTTCAAGAAGTCAAGGATTAGGGTCAAGACATTAGGGTCAAGAAGTTAAGTCAAGTGTTTGCTTATTCCCTTATCTTATCCTGGCAATGAAGTAAAGGAAAAAGAAATGGCATAAGGTCGACCACTGAGCTTCATGGTTGCGTGAGGATTTGAACCCGTGTCACTTCAATCACAGTCTGATGACCAAAGCTTGGCACTCTCCAGACAGCTTATTTATTATATTTAGAGCCTGGCTTTTTTCCCCCTTTCAAGGAACTCAACTCTCCTCCAACTCTCAGTCATCCCCACACAACAACCCTGTGAGGTAGGTTGGACTGGGAGCCTGTGACAGGCCCAAGGTCCTTCAGGAGCTCCACGGCTGCGTGGGGACCAGAGCCCAGATCACCCAGTCCTGCACTCTTGCCCACTGCACCACTCCGACTCGCGGTCGGACTCGCATCTTTCCCAGCCAGCAGGCCCATTTGCCACTGACGGGAGCTGAAGTCAAACTCTTCTGAGGCGCAGCGGCCTGAGCTTGGGGAAGGCTACCCTAATACTTAAATCAGGCTTCCTTCTTCCACCCACCAGTGTGATTACTTGGACCTTTGGACCGTTAGAGCTGCAACCCTTGCTGAAAACTGGAGGAGCATCCAGGCTTCACCTCTTTCCTTCTGACCTGCAGCCCTTGCTCAGCCCTAAGTGCTGCTTAGGGATACTTTGAAAATTACAACTCTTTAAACCAAGGTATATTCTGGAGGAGATTAATCCAGTTTGCAATAGAAATGCCTGTTCATCTCAGGTTGCATGCATGCTGTTAGTTTTTATTTACAGTCACAGACCAGGAAGATTAATAAACAGACAAAGTAACAGTAGAAATCTTAAAACACAATTAAAGCAAGTACAATATTTTCATTCAAGAGGGTGACCCCATTTTTCCCGCATCTGCACTACCGTCATAAAAACATTTATGACAACATTTCCAGTAACAGAAGAGAATACATCCCTTAAACAAATAGATACCAGAGTGGAAGAACTGTTTCCACAGAGATCTGTTATGAAGGACTTAATTTCTCTCTGTGTTACCTAGAACAACTGCAATATGAGAGACCGTGGTGCCACTGTTTCTACTGATCCAGCTCAGCAGAACCATATCCATTCATTGACTGGGGTCTTGTTAAATTGTCCTTTTAATAGTGCTGATGGTGGCCCAGGAAGGAGTAAATGCTCTTCTGTTCTTTGGGATAGTTCGCATGTACAGGTAAATCCATCATTATGGCATTTACTGCAGTTCGGTTGAAATAGTGAGAAACAATGTTTATTAGCAGAAGATGCATGTAGCTGCCC
Source organism: Varanus komodoensis (assembly GCF_004798865.1). Taxonomy (NCBI): domain Eukaryota; kingdom Metazoa; phylum Chordata; class Lepidosauria; order Squamata; family Varanidae; genus Varanus; species Varanus komodoensis. The sequence continues at coordinate 12,034,367 of NW_025335606.1, forward strand.
ATGGAAAATGCCCAGCCATACAGGGGGCGAAAGGGAAAGACAAAGGCTCATCCCCATGCAGGGGACACTACAAGGTGAAAATACAGATTCTGACAATAAAAGCTCCCCACCAACTCCCCACTGTACTTACAATTAGATTCTGTTCAATTTCTTCATATACTTTATCCAGAGCTTCCTCACGGTTCCTGGAAGCAACACTAGCTGCCATGAATTTTTTATTCCATGCTTCATACTCCTCATTGCTAATGTCCTTGTAGGAAAGGCAGAGTGTTCTAAGGGTTTCGTTTGCAAATACCTAGCAAGGAGAGGGAGAAGAACATCTTGGAGTCTCACTGGACCGCACTCTCCTTGATGAATGGTACTGATAGAAATTCTTCTCAGTGTGAATAGTGGATGCTGGACACATTTCAGAATAACCAGAGGGAATGTAGAAACATCCAAATGAAAATTAATCCAGCCACTGGACAATAGTCCCCTAAGTCCAGACTCTTTAGTATAAAACCACTGAGAAAACGACAGGAGGAAGAAACCTTTGAAGGAGCTAAATCTCATACATGCGCACTGAGAAGTAAGTTCCAGTGGCACCAGTGTGCTTACTCTCAGGAAAACGCTCACAGGATTGTAGCCGAAGTAACACAAATCTCCTGGCCCATCCCCTTCATTCCCATGGGGAGGCTACAGTGACACCGGATATGAAAAATCCAATTTTTACTGGTCCCACTCCTGACAAGAATGCTGAAAATAATAACTAGCATTCTGCATTTGCACAGAATTTGTAGCACAGATAGACTATGACTTTGCCATGCTGGCTGGGGATAATAGGCGCTATCATCCAAGACATTGTCCAGTGCATCCAGATTGGGGAAAGCTGTTCTGCAGTTACCATTTCACCTTTGCAAACAAAGCATAAGACACCCAGAAGAAAACGCAACTTACATCCAGTGCTTCTTCTGTATCCTGCTTTTTAGGATTCTCTGGATGAAGTCGTTCAAAAATCACGGTATCCGCCCCTTTACAGTACAGCCTGATGGCTCCATTTGGGTCTCTAACTACAAAAAGCCAAACGAACAGGTTAGACACAGAAAGATTCTTAATTTGCTTGTTGCTCTTGCTGTTTTAGCACTCCCCTTTCAGCTCTGTATGAACCACTCCCATGTTCTCCCTTTAAAAGGGTCTTAAAGAGCCAGTGCAGACACCGTAGCTCTACAGACTCATCCTGCTCCTGATAGAAAGAAAATGGCTAGAACTGGTTTTCTGGTGGGAACAATACAGTTGCCTGCATTTTTGGACTCTCTCTGGAGCGTGACCACGAAGAGAATCCTACACGGCAAAATGGGGATCTGTCGTTTCATGGAAGTCCAGATGACACCTAAACTGACAAGGTTACTCTATGGACATGGAGCTGGGATTGCTCTGTGGGTGTGGGAGGAGACAGAGAGGCAGTTACGATGGTGGGAAAGGTTCGGCTTGGATGCCAGGAAGGACTTCCTGACAGTTAGGGCCCCGAGGGTGTGGAATGGGCTTCCACGGGAGGTGGTTGAAGCCCCATCGGTGAGGGTGTTCAAGGAGAGGCTAGACATGCACATGGTGGGCATGCCGTGAGCGGAGCTGGCTGGAGCTGGGGGTCAGACTAGATGGCCCAGGAGACCCCTTCTGACTCTCTCTGTTTCTATGTTTCTAAAGGTGAAAGGAGGAGTCGTGTTGGAAACTGTGGGAAAAAGAACACTTTGGCTTTAGTCTTTGACTGGATGCTGGAAGAATGTGAACATGTTGCTTTTTAAGACAATAAAAAGGGTGCTTACTGGAGGCTAACAGTATCCACATGAAGGGGAGCGGGAACTTCACAGAGCCAGAGCTGCCCTGATATTCTTGAGGGTGCAAGTAAATGGAAGAGAAATGCCTCAAGAGGTGGCAGAAGGTTGGTGATTCTAACACTTTGGACTCCCCTTGTGGGCATGTCTGTGAAGATTGTCAGGATGAGTGTCTACACTTCAAAATGTGCCACTAATGCTGCCTGCTGCCATGGTCCCGATCCCTCTTTCACTCATGGACAGAACATGCAGGAGACTTATATGCAGAGTCTAAAGGGCACGAATGTTAAAACAAATGTGATGGACTAACGCACTGTCACGCTGGAATGAAAAAACTCTTTCCATGAGTATATATCTTTAATTCTTTTGTTATGTTGATGACAGCTATTTTAAAATATAAGGAAGGAAAAGCACACAACTGGGGTACTGATCCTCTTTAAACAACCAAATCTTCTACCCAAGAACTTCTAGAAAATAAGACCTATAAGCAAAAGCAGTTGACTTACCGATAACAGACATCCGTTTTCTGTCGCTGTTGAAGTCCAAAATGGCAAGAACTTCGTACGTTGTTATGACTCCCATTTCACTGATGGTAATAGTATTTTGTGTCCGTGAAAGGAAAACAAAACCAAAGTTCCTGGCAGCGGTTACCAAGGCTCCTTCGTCAGGGGAGGCCGCCTGATAACCGAGTTCTCCTAGATTGTGAAAAACAAAGCAGAAAAAACTCACACATGAACATTACACACTCCAGATCTTTATACCCCTTCGCATGTTTGTCTGCCACAGGACTGCTTCCAGGTAAGCTTGGAGGATGGTGTCCCAATTCATTCCCTTTTAGTGAGGAAGAGATACTTTGGAAAGGTTGTTTTCAGATCAGAGGAAGTAGAACAGAAGACCAAGGCCACACTCAGCAAAATGAGCAGGTGGGCCCCCAAAATGCAACAGGGCAGCATGGCCACATTTTGGAATAAGCAAAATCATGCACAGTTCCATCTGAAAGGAGCCTTTCTCCACACCTGCCATGCTGCAATAAGCCAGGAAGTCTTGGCTTATTGGTCATGGCCTGTATTAGTCAAGTCTTGGCCTATATTAGTCATAATTTCCCATTATGTGCAAGTCAGGAAACTAGGGTTACCAGATTTGAAACAGGCCAGCATCTTAAACCATGGCATGATGTTGGTTTAAGATCCTGGCTTGTTCTGAATTGGTAACCCCAGTTTTCTGTGTTAGATATGAAAGGAAACTAGTGATATGCAAGGAATTCCCTGGACTCGCCTGATCAGTCTCCAGTCTGTTTGCAGGGACTCTGAGTCCAAGTTCCAGGCAGGTACAGCCAGCTGCTGCTGGGCACTTGCCAGGGATTCAGCCCCAGGCTCTGCTCAGGCAGCATCCTCTTCTGCCCCACTGCAACAGCCTTTGTGCCTTGTGAATAGGTCAGCTTATGCAGTCAAAATATGATTGTCTAACTGGGCCAGTGTTTGTGGGTTGAAGAATTATCCTTGGGGTCACTGGAATACACACATATAGCTAAAAAGAGTTTGGGAAATATGCTTGGCACATTTATCTGCCAACAGTTTGCAATTTGTTGGTAACATCTGAAGCACGAAAGCACAGGTACGGCTGTGTAGATGTGCAGTTTTGTGACCTAAACAAGACCTTTTAATAAATGTTGCATTTCCGAGTGTCTCAGGCTTTGCTGAGGGTACATTAGGTAAGGACTTCCTACAGATAGCATGGCACTTACCTTCACTAGCATCCACCATCACCGTGTGGCAAATTGCAAGCAGGAAGAAGAACTGCTGGATTTCAGGTTCCTTCCTGGACTTAATTTGCTCAATCAGATAATGATCAAAAAAGGTGAGCTTCCCGTCTGCATACATATTCCAGCTGAAGTCAACTTGCTGTGTAAGCATAGAAGAGAAAATGGATGTTAGCTTCAGGTTGATACTTTTGAGGATTTGCAGCTGGTTCAAAGTACAAAGTAGGACACAGGAAGTTCTTGCACATGGTCTACTGAACTAGGAAAGGTCAACAGCGAAGAAGCCAGTGGAGACCCCATTTTGCCCTACAATCCTATATTTGGGCACCTGTCCTCTTCAGTCAACTGCAGCAAGCTCATCAAATCTGGCTAAGTAAATATTGTATGGATTCCTTGAATCCCAACAGGCCGCTTAGCCCTCTAGATTACAGAAATCCTCACATCCTCACTGCTACAGTCAGGCTCACTGATCCTCCATATACCAGCCAGGTGTTCTGACTGCCTATGCCTTGTGGCACCTGTCCCATGGGTTGGCCACGTGGGATATAGCATGTATTCAATCTTTAGAGCTGTTGAGGGAGAGACTGTAGAAGGGAAAGCGACTGACATCTTGAACTCCACCCTTTTCCACATAAAACATTTGCTACTCAAAATCACTTACCTCAGGACGATAATGTTCTTGTCCTGCTTTATCTCTGCTTTCTCCTGAAAAGACAAAATGAATCCCAATATGAACTGTATTTATTTACACACACGCACAGAGAGAGAGAGAGAGAGAGAGAGAGAGAGAGAGAGAACTCAACTAGCAAGCAAACCCAAGCGATAAAAGAAAACTAAAACAATAAATATCACACTAAAACATCAAACTATTTAAACCTTGAAAATATTATTGCATTTATATAACATCTAACAGAAAGAGCTCTTAAAGAGCCAGCAGTAAAGTTAATGCTCTGAGCAACAGACTAAAAATCAAATGCTAAAAGCTTGTAACTTGGCATCAGAATGTGCACAGGGAAGACATCAGACAGATCTGTATGGAAAGGGCACTGTACAGACACAGCACCCCTGCTGGCCACGGTGGGTGGTGGCTAGGGATGGGTCCAGCCTCCCTGGAATTTGGCCCATGTTTGCCCATCGGACTTCTTCCAGCACTCATCCCTCACTAAGGAGGTGAGCCGAGCACAGAAGCATTCGCAAACGCGACTGATTCACCTGTTTGTGCACTTGGGCAATGTCACATGTGCAGAAGAACGACTCCATTTGCACCGTAGGCATGTGTGATACCATTATACACATCGAGGCTCAGTTCCTGGGGAGCATTTTGTGATCAATGTGGAGCATTTGCCAGGAAATTGGACTCACAGCCACAGTCCTCTGCAGCAGAGTTGGAGAATCCAAAACCAGGGAATCTGATGGACTTCCTATCCCAAGCAGATTCTATGCACATCCCTAGTGGTGGCACCCAGAGAAGAGCCTCCAAGGGTTCTCTTTGGCAGGCGTATTTGGGAGAAGGTACCCTCTGGGTAGACCTGTCCTAAGCAGTGTTGTGTCTTCCCAGCATCTGGGATTCAAAAGAGCTAAACTTCCTGCAGAGGGAGCAAATGCGCTATGTTGCACTGAATATCAGCCCACGAAATTTGACTCATCGTTTCTTAAAGCCACCTAAATTTATATCACCACTCTATCTTCTGAGGTGGTGAATATTGTAAGTGAATTACACTAATAACCTTGAGAGGGAAGCCATGTTAGTCTATAGCAGCAAACTATCCCAGACTTCTGTGGCATCTTAAAGACTAAGAGTGCTATGGATATTTGTTGTTGTTAGTTGCCATCAAGTCATTTTTGACTTATGGCAACCATATGAATGAAAGCTCTCCAAAGGTTCTGCTCATGACAGCCCTGCTCAGGTCTTTCAAATCGGAGGCTGTCATTTCCTTTAATCCATCTCAGATTGGGTCCTCCAGGAATAACTGTACTAAGCTATAGAAGGACATACAGCTCCTGGCATGTTCCAGCCTGCAGGGCCATACTAGAAGTTGTTGGCTTTTCCTACCCAATTATCCAAACAATGCTCAATGACACATTTATTCTAGACTGTAATCCATAGATGTTTATGCTGGAATAAATGTGTTACTCTTTAAAGTAGCACTGGAGGTTTTCTTATTAAATTCTGATACTGATAGTTTTTCTTCTGTACACTTGAAGCAACGTTCTTTGGGCAATGCCAGTGAAACGAGGCTTACCGTAGGTTTGTCCATTTATGCAACACTTCTTGAATGTCATGATGTTCTGCGTCAGCGTTCCCGTCTTGTCTGAGAAGATATAATGGATCTGTCCAAGCTGTTCATTCAGTGTGGTTGTTCTGGCCTTAGCAGCTGTATCCTTCTCTGGATAATACATTTGCAAGTCCCAGTTGATGAAATAGCTTTGGCCCAAACGGATGACTTCAACACTAGGTGGGTGAAAGAGGTAACAAGGATTGCCCTCATTTTGAAATCTTCAACAGGCAAATGCAAGACATTTAACAAAACAATGGATGTCCAGTTAAGTTTGTTCAGAATGCCAGTGAATCAAGCCAGATTTTTAATTGTAGAAACTAGGAAAGCTGTTCAAAACAGTACAGCAAGGTGAAGCTGTAAGCAGAAGACTTTCACAGATTAAGTACTCGACTCATTCCTGATCACCTAAATCCTGGCTTAGGTGCTTGCCAATTGGGGCCCAAAAGGATTAACCATGGTTAAGACTGGCAAGGGATGCTGCCATGAAGGGGAGAAGCTGGAGGAGAAAAAGCACAATCCTACAGCCTGACCCTAATTCCAATCCCTTTAATCATATCTAAGGGATTGGCAGTATTGCCTATACAGAGTCTGAATAAACAGGGCTTATTTTGAATAAATATGCTTAGGATTAAGCTCTGTGAATACGAAAATGTGCCCCACCTTAGAGCATGTCAAGAAGAAGAATACAACGTGAACTTCAAAGTATTTGATTCCATCACAAGTTTTTCCCACAGTCAAGCCAGATGGTTCCTAATGAGGACAAACCAGGCCTGTTTGATAGAAGCTAGTTATGTAGAGAGACGTCATCTTAAAGTAGCGGGCATAATTCTAAGGGGGGAAATCCTTACTTATAAGAAAGCGCACCCCCTCCGCTAGAATGGCCATGGACTGGGCGAGAAATGAAACATGAAGAAAACGTGATGGGCTGCCATTTCACTAATCCATAACCACCTATAACAACTTCAGTGTTTGCTGTCAGATTACAGGGTTGTTAACTATATTGCTGACCTCACATAGAGGGAGATGGGAACCATTGTGTTAAGAACAATGATGTAGCCCCAAAAGTTAAGGAAGCCACGGTGAGAAGGGGAGTAATCTTCTCCATCGTAGAGGTACCAAGACACGTTCCCAATCTGCTGTTCCCAGTAAGTGTGTCCAATGGCCAGACCAGCAGAAACCAAGATGAGCAAAACAAAGATCTGGAACATAAACACAACAAAACTTTGTACGCTTTGCAAAAGAACAGCCGAAGTTCAACTGCTTTTATCCCTCAGCTAACTAACATGAACAAACAGAAATCATCAACCTGCTGATGCTGGAAGAGAACAAAAAAATGGGAATTATTTGTGGCTAATGCAAAGCACAGCCCTAGATAAGCCAATTAACATTGGCTCATAGGAAGGCCAATCTTACAGTTCACAGAGTAAGTGTCAAAAATGTATCTGTGCATTTCCACCACTACTGGGAATCTAAAAAGAAAAAGCTTCTGGAGATGCAACAATACTTTTAAAATTTCCAGCATCTCCACAGCATCATATGAACTACAGTATAAAGAAGTTCAAAACATGCATCCTACACTTTGTGAATGTTTCTTGTGAATGCCTGCCAGGATTCAGTGCTATCATTATTAACATTGCATTATATCCCCTCACTTCTTTCTAAAGCAATCCCAAGCATTTTATCCCCACAGCAGCAACCCTGAAGTTACCCACTGAGCCCCATGGCTCAGTGGGGGCTAGACCCCCCACTCTAGTCCCAGTCCAGCACTAACTACTATACCATGCTGCCCCTGATTGGCATAAAGCCAAAAGAACTGGCTAAGTGTTACAGGGGTGGGAAAGTGGGAGTATTCCTAGCCCCTCCCTTTTTTCCCCCCAGCAGTTCCTCCAGCTGAAGAGACCAAGTAACTGCTCCTCTGAAATGTTTTGCCTCTTTGGCAGTACAAGAAATGCTTCAGAAAAAAGTAAATGAAATTTCAGCTTATGTGTCCATGTCCTGGTCTCTCTCTGCTTATCCCTCAGCTGCTCTGGCCCCTGGAAATGCCCTTCCCCAGCAAGAAGACATTGTACAGCCTGTGTCTGGATATCTGTGACTGACCTTCTTTGCAGGGCCCTCAGGCCAATATAGCAGAGTATAAGTTTAAAAAAATAAATAATAAATAAATAATATATCCTGCCAATCGTTCAGAGCAAGGCATTGAGCCTACCAAATACTTCATATGCATAGAAGTGAAAAGTAACCAATAGCCAAGATCTGCTCCCTCTATAAATTCTAGAAGCAAAAAACGGAAACAGAAGCTGAAATGTATTACCGTATAAACCATGTAATTCATAAGGGAGTCGATTTTAGTCCTTTTGAACCGTGTTTTTCCACTGTTTTTCATTATTTTTGTGTCTGCCCCTAAAATCATATTAAAATTGCAAGATAAATGTCACTGAGCTTTAAGCAGATATTACTACTTGAAAAAGTGTTTTATTAGAAGCTAAATACAACCATGGATACAAATCTTTTAAGTAATACATGAGTTACATATGAATATTTCAAATGCCATAATTTTCCATAGCTATAAATATACTGGGAAATCTATCTAATATAAACTTCTAAAATGCACATTTTCTGTTAAACAAGCAAACCCAATAAACAAATACCTGCAAATATGACGAGTCCGTGACACACATCTGTGTTCCGTATTTTACACCCACGTAACAAGATTTTGTCAGCGTCCAAAGGATAACACCTTCCCCTCCATTTCAAAGTTCCTGTGAATTTATCGAGCCGGTTGTTGGGTTCCTCACATTCTATCAAGCCTAATATAATATGTGAAAAGAAGAGTGATGCGGAGGAAATACTAGCTTACAAAACTATATTAACCATTTTTGATGGAAAACCTATTTATCTAAAGGCTTAACAGTGCATGACATCTAACATCATAGAATCATGGAACAGGAGAGTTGGAAGGGACCAAGAAGGCCATCAAGTCCAACCCCTGCTGTTGCAGGACCCATGTTACACCTTCCCACCCAGATTGTCCAGTTTCTGTTTGAATGTCTCCAGTGTGGGAGAGCCCACCGCCTCTCTAGGCAGCTGGTTCCACTGTCGTATTGCTTTGACAGTGAGGAAGCTCTTCCTGATGTCCAGCCTGAACCTGGGTTGTCGCAACTTGAACTGATTATTCCGTGTCCTGCACTCTGGCATCAGCAAGAAGAGATCTTGGCCTTCCTCTTTGTGACAGCCTTTGATATCGTTATAGAGGGATCTCATGTCCCCCCTCAGTCTTCTCTTCTCAAGGCTGGACATGCCCAGTTCTCTCAGTCTCTCCTCATAGGGCAGTGCTTCCAAACCCTGGATTATTTTTGTTGCCCTCTGCTGGTCCCTTTCTAATTTACCTGCAGCCTTCTTAAATCTTGGTGCCCAGAACTGGACACAGTTTTCCAGGTGAGGTTTGACTAGTGAGGAGTATAGCTTCAGCAGCAAGTAGTTTCAAGAAGCTAAGTTCCCTCCCTTCTATTCCCCCGGAGCATCCTTCAGGAGACATCCCCAAAATGCTGGCCAGAGTGTCAGGGAACCCACTTGGTGTTGAGTCCAGTGGAAAAGAAAGGGAACTCATAAAATTGCATGGAGGAATTTTATACATCTCTGCCTGCAGAAGATGCCTCCATCCAATTTGTAGGGAATCCCCTCACCCCTCCATGCCACAACCCACCCCACCCATAGCATTTTTGGTGGTAGTTTCTGAGGGCTACTATGGCAAGGACCGTGCAAGGAATTTACCCAGCTAGCCAGCTGCATGTCGAGCAGTCGATCATAGGGAAGTGCAGTATTCAAAAGATGTATGAAACAATAAAACATTTCCAGCTTTCTACCATGTGAACTTTAAGAGAAACACATGCAGTGTTGTTAAGAATTAAGTACAGCTTATAGAGTTGCCATATGTGGCAGAAATGTATGTGTTCTTTTTAAATTGTGGAGCTGCATTTTGAAATAAAGTTTTCCAAAGAAAACAGACAACACAAAGTAAGAACTCACGTAACAATGCAACTATATTATTAATTAAAGCAGAAAGGAAACTCATTGATTATGATCTTTAGTATATCAGGGTAACCTTGAGCACTTGAGTAAAATAAACTAAGGAGAAGCTTCCCAACAATTGAAAGAATTAGGAGCTGCAAATTTTGTAGAGAGAAAAGAAAAGAAATATTCTGGGCCGTAATGTTATCAGATGGAATGTTATGAGATGCCTTAAGGGCTTCCACATAGTGAAATAAAAATGGTTTCTTTCCTGTTAAATTTGCTAAGTTTGTACTTAATAATCAATAGGATGGATCCATTGGTGTCCATCAGTTGCACTATTTATGTTACACTAGAGGAAAAGAATGTTTCTTGCTAATGGGATTGGTTTCCTGGGAAACCCAGCATATGCTTATACATAATCTGTAATAAAACAATGTTTGTACAAACCATCAAAAGCTGCCAGTGCACTTTCTTCTTGAAGGAATCGGTCTGTAACCTCCAGTGACATTTTGAACTTTAAGTTGGTTTCACTAAAATGGGAGAGAAATGCATTAGGCTGTAATTCTGAATTTTCAGTAGGCAAAATTGTTTAGACAATGGGGAAAGCTCTCTCTTTATATTTGCTTCTGTTTGGCCCTTACTGTTCTTTAGGATCTTTTCAAAACGCACAAAGCAAATAACAGTGACAAAATCCCTGCGATCTAAAGGAAAGAGCAATAAAATGTTTTGCCTCCACACACATACACGCATTCTTTTCAAGCATGAGCTACAGTTTTTCAGCACACTGTTTTCATTCACACAAGCACATACAATCGCCCGCGTGTGCCAAAGTCCCAGTCCAAGCTACCATAGCTGTGGCTTCTTCTGATATGTACACCAGGTGAGGCTGGGTTGTTGGGCTGGCTGACAAGCCACCCAAAACCCACGGGCTGTTTGAGGGGTGCAAGCAGTTTGTCACCCACCCAGCTCCCCTTGCCATTTGGGCAAATACTAAGAAGTCTGAGCGCATCCCCGTCACACCCCAAATATGCAGCCGTCTCCCAACAAGAAGCCCCACAAGGAAATTCACCCACATTATATGCAAACTGGACCATGTGAGTTCTTTGCTACAGACATGCAACAGATAAATATGTCTTCCTAGAAGGAATTAAGTAAGAAACAGCATTGCATGTGCCAGTCGTAACAGGGCAAGCTGCTCTTACAGATGGGATGCAGCACAGGGATGTTATTAAGAGGGAGAAGTGACCTAGAGACAGTTGGCATCAGCAAACAGCCATTTCATTGCTTTTATCGCAGGCAGCCATGATCATGGAAGTGGCTCTCTTATTCCTGAGCCAGTTCTTCTTGCTCACACCAGTTTTCTCCATACAGCCAGGTATCCATGTGAATAATCACATGAGGATGGTGGAGAGTGCTGGCTGCTAAGCCAAACCTGAGAGTAACAACACATCAATGAACAGCACGGCAAACAGTTTTGTCCTCAAGAACAGGACACTCTAAGCTGCAGCCCTGGCTGTAGCCAGCAACTGTTTCCCCCAGTGAAAACGCAAATTATTTGCTTACATAGGGGATCACACTCTATTTGCTTGGCCTTAACTTCCATGTCATTCAACTGCACCCCATGTTACTCTTAAGCGCAACATGTGAAGTCTTCAAATGACACAAGCTCTCTGTCCAGTATAATCACAGGAATTATCATCATGAACAATCCTGAGATTTTTAAGAGTAGTGCTTCAGTCCTATGATTACAAATGGAAATATCTAAGTTGTACAGAAGCCCGCACACACGCATGTCAGATTCCACAGAACCCCTTACAGTGCAAGTGTTAAGAAAGCAGCACACCCAAAAGTCTTCTGCAGCGAACTCGGCATGGTGAGGGCAGTAGAGGAAGCCATGCTTTCAGTGTACTGGAGAAGTGAAAGCAAGCAGAAAGAATCTTACCCATCCAATTCAGCTGTCTCTACATAACAAAGGCTGTTAGGTTCTGAACTGGAAAGCAGCAGAATATCAGCCTGATTAAATAAAGAATAAAGCAGATTAAATGCAAAGGAATTTTACTGGCATTCCAGTAAAAATTCTCTCTCTCTCTCTTGCGCGCGCACGCTCTCTCTCTCTCTCTCTCTCTCTCTCACACACACACACACTTCACTTACAGGAACAAAGCCATTTTTCTCCAGACGGATGACATCACCAACTTTAATATCTTTCCATTTTGTACTTTTGAACCTGAACAGCAAGAAAATTGAAATGCATATGTAAAGCTTCAGAGAAAATACATAGTGTAATAAAATAATAAGACTGTATCATGTGGTGGATGCAGGCAGCACATTATTATTGTAAAAAAAACCCAAATTCATCATAGTGAGCTTATTTCTGTGTTGGGCATAGTTGCACCACGTACTTTATGTTAACACATGGGCAGGCATGGATGAGTGCTTGGAACATTTCTTCTTTCTCCCCATCCACTCTCGGGGACTGAAAGTCCAGGTACTGACCCATAGATGCACTTGAAGAAGAGGGGTGCATATATGGTCAAGCAAAGACTTTGATCTTGGAAACCAGTCTTGGCGGGAAAGGAACCAGGATTAATGATCTGAAAAGCTGCTGTTCACACGATGAACCCCAACATCTTTCAGAGCGAAACTAGGGGTCCCCAACCTTCTGATCAACTCTTCAGGATCTATCTGCCACATCCATGGCTCTTAGGCTGTTGAATTCAGCAAATAGTTTTGTTTTGTGTCTATTGGACACTGCAACGTCTCTTTAATAAGGGACTGACAGTCTCCACTGTCACCAAGCTTTGTGCTGGTATAGACTGCTCTTTTCATCCTTTTATATTTCCCCCTGTGAGAGCCAGTTGAAACACTGGGAAAGGGGCAGCCAATGTATGGCTTTCTGCAGCAACTGCAGTGGAGGAGAGGAGACCAGCCTGCAGAATGCCAGCTCCAGGGTGACAGGATCTCAGAGAAGGGGCTCTGAAGAATCCTATGGCTTCCTAGCCAATGTACCTAATTAATTTCCATCTATGGAAGACACTATAAAGTTGGCTCACACGTTTTCTCATTGAAAAATAAACCTGAGTTCAAACTGTTAGGAACAGAAACAATCTATGTTTGAATGTCACAGCTCTCTTTCTGATGTTGTTTCTTCATTCTGTAAATTATGCATGGGCTACACGTACTCCATGCTGTGGAATCTAACTACTTAAATAGTCTAATTATTTCGGGAGTAAATAATCTAATTATTTCAGGGGTAACTCCTGCACCTGATACATCTCTGCCTGGAAAAATGACAGCCTCTCATTCCATAAACAGAGATATTGGCAATCTCTGCATATATTGATAATACTTGGATACATGTAGCTCAGGTGAAATATCAGAGTATACTACCTTCCCTCTTTGATTACATCACATGTGCGGTTATTAATTTCATTGTCCATCCGATGTCGAGCCTGAAGAGGACAAAGATCAAAAAGAATATAAGATGTGTTTTCCCTACAGATCCAACCTGGTGTTTGAGAGATTGAATAAAACAGAGTTCAGAGTTCATTATGATAACATAATGGTTGTTGAACATGGGTTGCTGTAGAAACGTTGGTTATCTTTTTCTCTATACCCAGCTGAGACAAACTACAGTAAACTACAGTTCATAACCCAACAATAAACCATGGGTTATCTTAATGGGCTGTCCATAGTTAATAAACACAGCTAGGTTCAAACAACACAATAACCCATGCTTCAACAACAAAAACAGCTCATGGATCAAACCCTGAGCATGGGTTGTGATGTTATCTAAACCCAGCTGCTTGATAGGTCAGAAGGCTTTGTATCTTCATTCATTAGAAACATGGAAACAGAGAAACAGAGCAAATCAGAAAGGGTCTCCCGGGCCATCTAGTCTGACCCCTGTCTCCAGCCCACCATAGTATGACACAAGCAACTGAGGAGTCCCCAGAGCAACAAATGATCACGCTAACAACAGAGGGGCTGCAGATCCTTTCTGGGGTGCCCTAAAGTGGAATCCTTCCTCCCTTTCGTTCTTCTAGGGCCATTTGGCTACAGGTGTTTGTTTTGCCTTCATTCCGTTACACCCAGAGGAAAATACATCATATACTTTTGCCTGGGACTGTTTCTTGTGAAAATCTTTTAACTACTCCAAGACGGTGAAAAGAGATATACAAAACACAAAATAAGAGAGATAAAAAAGAAAAGGCAGTGCTTACGATGTCGTCCACGAGATCTTTAACGGCGGTGATGCCCAGAACCAAGAGTAAAGGGATCAGAGTTGTATACCATGATAGAGTAGTTATCTGAGGAATTGACTGCAAGGAAAACAACAAACAGATTATTTATTGAAAACACTGGCCTAGTGCCTGTGCCTGCCTATCACAGAGATGCTAAGGCAACTTGCACACCTGTGCGGGCCATTATCAGGGACAGACCACATGCTTTGCATGCATAAGGTTCTGGTCCAGTTCATGACAGCATCACATGTCCATGGATATTTGGAGGGACAGCAGCTGAGCACGTGCTGGGCATGCAAAAGCCCCGGCATTGCCGGCGGAAAGGTGTGGTGGAAGGTGTTCTGCCAGGTGCTGCACACCAAGGCAAGGCTGCTGGGAACAAACGCATTGAAGCAACACACAGAAGCGCCTTTTCCCCTACAGGACAGCCCTTCCGTATGCATAGAGTGGGAGAACGTGTCTACTGTCTGTGCAGCGCCCAGTGAATACCGTTCCTGCACTCCGACGTTGCTACACCGAGCATGCAGCAGTGGCAGCTAAACATTCCTGTCCGTAAAGCCTCATGTACACAGTATATTTCTTGAAAACGCAATTTTCCCTGCACTGCCATCACTGAGAGTTTTCCATAACCTGCACATGAAGCAAGGAGCACTGGGGGAAGGGGGATTGTTTCTGAGGTAACATTGGTTGGAAGAGCTGTGTCAGCCAGTAAGAGACAAACACAATGGGAAACCAGAGCATGCTTTTTAACAGACAGGCAAGACAGGTCTACCTTTTAAGCTCAGAACCAGTTTAGGCCTCATAGCTGACCCTCCAACAAAGTGTGGAACTGCAGTTGTGCGAGAAAGGGAATTTTAAAGGGCCATTACAGTGAAGTTAGAGAACTCTGTCCCCAAATCGGGAAGGAATGAGTCTTTGTGCACAAATACAAACACACTCCCTTTCCTTACACATTAAAAAAAACATCAGGAGAACAATGTTTTCCATGTCAAGCCATTTCCTACTCACAGAGGCACCTTATTGGCTCAATCCTACAGTTTGCTGGGCATGGTAAATTGGGCAAGTTCAATTTCAAGGGCTGTTGCACCAGTACAACACCATGAGCTAAATTGCACGAGGGCCAGCAAGCCCAGTTCTAAGGCATTCATGCATGTAATCACTCTTATCATTCTCACAGGTGAACAGGGGAAATGACTCTGCGCAGCGTAATTCTAACTAGATCAGCACACGCTTCTCCCACCAAACATATATACCAAGATCAGTGGCCCACAACCCAGTCAAAGCCTCAAGATGCAAACAAGGAGCGGATTATCAACTGGCTTGCATCAGAGGTAGGCACTGCTTTCTTTGCTGGCACCCACAGAATCTGTTAACCTTTCCATTTGACACAGAGAAACAATCTCCAGAAGGAATACTATGGTCATGCTTTACCTGTAAAATAAGTAGAACCAGGAAATAAAAGTTGGCTGCCCTTTTAAACTGTTCAAATAAATTTAGCGGCAGGAAGGTTATTGGATTATACTTGTAGGTTTTAATTGCATTCCCCTGTTGAAGACAAAAATATATCACGACAAAGCATAAATATAATAATTCATTTTTACAATGCATGTAAAACATTTCATTTGGTTAATTCATTCTCCAAAGGGCCTAAGTTAGAAGAACAGTTTTCCATTGGCCCCTGCATTGGCTGAGAGACATGAAATGGACTTTGGAATTTTACTTGCTTTCAAGAAGTCTTAAAACATTTCTTCCTATTTATAAACAGGCAAAAACTAAGGCTTTAAAAATTCAGAACTTTTCACCTTCAAGGTTAAAACATTTATTAGGGATGGCTGAACGACTCCCTTCTTGCTTCATAAATCATCTGGGCTCTGCAAACATCCCTTGATTTTTTTTTTTAAACCTTGAAGGGTTTTACAAATATTAGAAGGAATGTCTGTAAAATCCAGAAAGAAGGGCCACCTTCTATCAACTTCCTAGTAGCAGACTTTTCTCTGTGTCCTCCCAGGACTGGAGGTACATTCAACAGAGACACAAGGGAGGGTGTCTGTAACCAGACACTAAACCGACCTTCCTAGGGAGAGTATCTATCCCTGGTCTGATGGGCTGATGCTTGAAAGGGAACATTCGGTTTTGTTAACATGCATGGACTGTATTCTCCTATGGCTGGCTGACAGTGGATGCTTTTACATCAGCAGCTGTTTTTATCACCTCCATCTTTTTAGCTATTTGTTGTATGTTTTTATTTATTTATTTATTTATTTACATTTATCTACCACTCCCACAGCCCACCAGGGCTCTCTGGGCTGTGTACAATCCAAAATGAATAAAAACAACCATACAATTCATACAATAAGGATACAATACAGTCTAACAGACAACTAGAGCAGTCAGTAAAATTACTTCAGCACAGCAGTAATAAAATAATCATTAAAATGTCTAAGAATATAAAATATTCATTCAACAGTTCTTAAAATGTTTGGTAAATGAAAATGTCTTTGCCTGGTGCCGGAAAGATAACAATGAGGGCTCTCTGAGGAGTATATTCTATAAATGAGGTGCGGCCACCAAGAAGGCCGTTCTCCTGTTTGCCACCCCTTCACCTCTTTGGGGGTAGGTTCCTAAGTAGGACCTCTGAAGCCTATTTTATGAGAATAAGCATTCCTTCAGGGATCCTAGTGCCACGTCTTTACAGCTTTATATGCCAAGACAAGCACTTTAAATTGGGCCCAGGCCTCAACTGGTAGCCAATGTAATTGCTAAATAATTGGTATAATATGGGTACTCAAGCTTTTTGACAGGGATGTTGATTAAATTGCACTAATGGTCAAAAATAATGTAACTAATGCAAACTTCAAATAAATATTTTTCAGTGATACCTGCTTCAACACTTATGTGTTTATATCCCATCTTCTGACCGAGCTAAAAATAAAACTTTCAGCCTAATGTACCACACAGGGTTGTCGTTCTGAGGTAAGTTGGAGAGGAGGAGAATTATGTAAGCTGCCTTATTTATTTATTTCTTATTGGATTTTTATCCCACCACAATTAGCCAAAAAGGCTCCCTAAGCTGGTTACAAAGTTTAAAAATATACAATAAAAGTATTATTTAAAAGGACACTATAACAATAAAATCCAACAATGCAAAACCAATGCCAATGTAAAGCTTCACAGAACCATAATTTATCCATAAGTTCCTTGATCGGAAAAAGGCAGGATATAAATATAAATAAAGATGAAAAATGTAAGCAGCTTTAATTGCTCAAGGAATACACTAAAATCAAATGATCCAGCAATTAAGAGCAGAGTCCCATCAATAGGACCCTTGTCCCTTAGAGGTCCCTGAACTTAGAGGCTCCCAATTTCCTACATAGTGATGCAGCAGCTTTACCTCACCAATCTCTGATTTTCCTGATATTCACTAGACAGGCTGTTCTGCCCATCTAACAAAGGTGCTTTAGAGGGCGAGAGAGTTGGCTAACATGGGCTTAGGATAACTCACATCCTGGCCTCTCCCTGCTTGCTGGAACACTCCATTTCCTAAGTCTTCCTAAGTTTTCCAGCCTTGCAGATGCAGCTGGCACGGTCCTCCTCACAGAGCTACCAGAAGGAAGGAACTGGGGTTAGATCTCCAACTTTCCTGTCTGAGGTTGGGGTATTGCATCTGACTTCTTCTGGACCATTTTTTGGTTCCTGGAAGACCATACACTGTCTTTCAATGGGTGACAGAACCAATATTTACTGGGCATAACCATTCTGTTGCACATAAAGGTGGCTACTTACTGCATATTTACTTTTCTGAAGGCACAGATACATTGTTTGCTGAAACTGGGGCTGTTCGTAGAATTCTCTGTCATTTGCTTTAACTAGCCAACTGCAGTCTGAAAGCACAACATAAAACCCAAAGTGAGAATGAATATGTTACTTAAATGCTTGAAAGATAAACTTTTCCTTCCAGACTATGTATAAAAATAGGACATTGTTTCCGGTAAGGAGTTCTGGCACAAGTTTTAAAAAGGAAAAAGAAACTAAAATGCAATAGCACAATGAACAGATGAGCAAATGGGGCTCTTCACATTTACTTAGTCAAAAGAACTAGCTAAATATATCCTAATATACCCAAAATAAAAGAACTCCAAGAAATTCTGTACAACTTCCCTGAATCTGGATGATCTCAGAAGCACCTACTTTCAGTTCATGTTCAACAAATGCAAAGTAACAGTAACAAACTACTATCAGAAAATTAGCAAAATAAATTTCCCCATCGCATTTCTGAATTGGGTTTGTGGTTGGTGGTGAACATTTAGGGTAGGGACCTCCTTTCTCCCGCTCACCTTTTCTAAGGGTCTCGCGGGTCACTTCCACTTCTTGGTTGATGCGGTTTTGCTCGGGCTCAACACTGGACTGAACATCCAGTTCATCTTCGGTCTCATCGTCACTGTAGGGCACCTCTTCATCATTGGGCCGGGAATCCTCGTCAAAGGTAGTTTCTGAGTCTCTTTCTGAATTCATCCTGCAGGCAGTTCCTAAACAAAGACATAAAAGTCATTTTTGCCTAGCATGGGAGACACAAAACAGAATTTCAGTTCCTTGGACCCAAAGCTGACCAACTAAAACCAAGTTATTTTAACGCTGCATTAAACGTCTATATGGACTTTTTTGGATTTCTAACATGCCCATGTTTCCAATGATAGTTCTACCCTTCTTGAAGAAATTTCCATCATGTCCTCCACCATGGGACATCAGGACACTAGGGCAGGTTCAAGGCATTTATTTATTTATTTATTTATTTTTCGATTTATATCCTGCCTTTTTCCTACAAAGGGCTCAAGGCAGCTTACATCATTCTCCTCCTCCATCATATCCCCACAACAACAACCCTGTGAGGTAGGTTGGGCTGAGAGGCTGCAACTGGGCCAAAGTCACCAATCTTTGACTGGTGGGCTCCATGGCTGAGTGGGGACTCGAACCCAGGTCGTCTGAATCCCAGTCCCATGCTCTTAACCACTACACCACACTGGCTCTCCAGAACACACTAAATTGCAGTTCAGCCATAAAGCAGGCTGCTTGCGAAATCTCAGGTAAAGGGGGAACAGTGAAACCCATTTTAACTGATAGGCAGGATTTAAAAAAACAATAACTGCATGCTTTTTTGCACAATGTGATCAGTGCAAAAATTGTGCAAATTTGTTTGCACAATTAACAAGAGACTGCAAACCTTGATAATTTAAGCACCTTAGAAACTCAATTAAATAGTTGTACTGAACAAATTCTGTCCCCTACTGCAGCCCACTTCCAGCAATGTTATACACAAAAGGAAACAATGTCTGGTATATGTATGAATTCAGATGAAGGCTTGCAATCCTAGGAAACTGTGCCATTTAATTGAACTTGGGCTTTCCTCTGTAACCTCCTTAACTTGAATCTAACTCCTTATTCTGTATCAAAATTGTCAGATATTATACATACCTCCAGTGCTCCTTAACACAGCTATGTTCATTATATGTGCTTTTAAAAACATAAGCTGAGCTTCCCTGAGAAGGTTCTAACTCAGGTGCCCATCCACGTGCAGCCCACCCACGTCTGAGCTGACAATCCCCATCAGCGCCAGCCAGCGTACGGCCAATAGCAAAAGATGCTTGGCATTGTAAACCAAAGCATCGCTTGTTGCCCTCTCTTGCTTTCAATGTTCCTAAAGAAACAAGCAAGTGAATAAGATGTGGAACAAAAGAGGAGAACGCGAAAGGGCTGTGGACGGTGTCCAGGTCCTGTTTGCTTGAATAATTTTTGATTGCATTTGATCTGCACATGATGGTTGAGGCAACCTGGATCGCTTTGTGCTTCAGTCATCACATGTCGGTTAGGGTGAGGTGCAAACATGGTCTCTTTGCACGAATATGGGAGACTATTTTGCCACATAAGGCTTCCTGTAAAGCAGAATTCAGACTACAGGAAGCCATGTGTGCAAATTAGGAGTAATGTGAATAAAAAGATTCCAAAACTCCAAGGAATGCGGAACAAACTATGCTGTGATTTTTTAAAGGTCTCTGCAATTTAACTTTAACTGAAACTATACAGTTTACTTATACTGTTTCAGCATTTTCCACAATAAATGTTGAATTAACTTTTAAATACTTCATTCTTTTTGGCGCCAGGCTAAAACCTTTTTATTTTCCCAATACTTTAAGACTTGATTGTTTTAATAGGGGGTTTTATTGTTGATTGGAAATTTTTTATTAGGATGCTGTGTTTTATTCTATTTTGTCTTATTGTTAAACCGTCCCGAGACCACAGTAAGGGACAGTCTAAAAAAGGGTTTAAATAAATACATTTAATAAATAAATAAGTTAGAATGAATATGTTACTTAAATGCCTGAAAGTCAAAGAAACTGTTCCTTCCAGAGTGTGTATAAAGATAGGACTTTGTTTCCTGTAAGGAGTTCTAGCACAAGTTTGAAAAAAGAAAAAAGAAAAGAAACTAAAATGTGATAGCAAAATGAACAGATGAACAAACAGGGCTCTTTACATTTACTCCTTAATAAAAATGATCAAGGACTAGCAGAACATATCCTAATAGACCCAAAATAAGAGAACTCCAAGAAATTCCGTACAACTCCCCTGAAATATTTTTAAGCAAAGCAGCACTGACACACAAAAAAGCAGTGAACCAAAACAGCCACAGAAAATAAAAGTGAGCTTGTTGTTCTCAACAAGCTGATTAAAATCAATCAGGTATGGATGTAGTTGTTTGATCCACTGAGTGAGCCGGTGAAATGTTGCGTCCTTTCTAATCAGACGGGTGACCCGCTTTTCATCAACGTCGACCCCTGACATGTTTGCACTTGCATATGTTCGCATTTGAGGCATTGGTGAATGGCTGGAGAGGAGACACCAAAGGTGCAATCCTGTATATGTTTAGACACAACACTGGCTTCCAGCTCTCAGGGTGGCCCAGTGATATACCCCATGCTCTCAGGCTGGCATTCGTGGCCCTTTCCTGCAATCTAAACACGCACAGGATGGCACCCGAAGTATGGGTGCCGAAGCCCGGGGCGGCACATCCTTGGGCAATGGCTCGGGCGGCTCCTTGTCAGCTTCCGCTTCCACTCCATGGGGACTTTGGTCATGCTTTCTTGCTGACTTTATAACCGCACCCCATCCAGGTGCTCCTTTCCCTTTGAATTCTAGCAGACTACCTATTCAACGAACGGCCTTACGGTTACTTATACAGTCTAGGGAGTGGCACTGTTAATACCTAACAGGGTGATAAAAACACTCATTAGTGACTTCCCCAGCCAACCATTCTGTGATGCTTTGTGCTGGGTGCCAAGCAGGCACACAGAAAGGAAATGACCTTGAGCATATCCTCAAGAGAAAGAGAATGAAGAGAAATCTTGCACAAAAAACGGTGAAAGACGTAAACAATATGCCGAGCTGCAGTTTGGAGAAGGAAGTACTGATTCATTCATTTTCAGCAGCTTTTAATGGGCTGCAACAGAGGTGATCTTTGTCAGCCATTTTGAAATTTTGCCCTGTTGTAGACCTCATCAGGAAGAGCATGGTCACCAAGCACCATGTTATTAGCACAACTGGTATCATTTTATAAGCAGTGGAATTGTGAGCCTTATAATGGAAGGCTGAAGGGGTGGGATGGGGGCAGAAATTCAACTAACAGAAGCGGCACCTCTGTGTTCAAGGAATTATATACAGTGATGCTTGATGTAAGTCAAGGATCCCACCCATGAGCCTGAGAGAAGGAGAAGCAGCCATTCTCTTTCTGCAGCTCTGGATCTGCTTGGGTGCTTAAGCAGTGGCAGCTGGCGTGAAGCAGAAGGACGGGCGGGGAGAAAAGGGAACATCTGGGGAAAGCGGTATGGTTCCCATCAGTATACAAAAACAAGGGCTTCCCTCACAGGCTTGCTGAGGAGATAAGGAGCATAGAGAATCTTAGTCTTGTAACAGAGAAGTATATAAATAATTCATCTAGCAATTATCCATTTAGGCAGCCTGATGAGATACCATGCAATTCCTTCATAAATGCAAATAGTTTTACAAAGGGATATCAGCACACAAGCATATTGTGTGTTGGGAGTAAGAAGGCTGGCTGTTTGGGGCACTTGTTCTCACAGACTGCTGGCTGCCTCCCAGAGGAATCTTTGGAATCAGAGCATGAAATAGATTACAACAGGATTATGGAGGATGATTCTGAGATGGAGGTGGAGGTCATTAACTCAAGGCTAGGCGCTTGGGAATGGCCAAGATGTACAGCCAGTGGGAGAGGTCTCTAAGGATGAGGAATTCTCAGACACTGCCCCTGATGTTCTCAAGCCCATAGCGAGGTGTCAGAAGAGGCAGGAGACCCAACTGCACGAGCAGGTCATGGAGAGGAGGCACGCTCATCTTCAGAAAGGCCCTCCTGAGGGGATGGGGCCCAGGCATGTTCATAAGGAGAGTTCCTGGAGGCAAACACTAGGCTGGATTCAACAACCCACTCAGTCCGTGGTCAGAGAGCCATTCTGGGTGATTTGTCCTTGGGAGCAATAAAGAAGGTTTGGGAGAACGGTCTTCTGCAGCTGGTGCCTGCTCAAAGGAGGGACCTCAGCTTGCAACATTATGCTCCCCATGTCCTTTCTCACCTTAAACTTCCTCAGGTGCATTTCTAAACTTAAGAAGGAAGTCAGGGTATATTTCAGCCATTACTTTTGACTGGACAATCCCCATCAGACTCAGACTAGGAATCCTTTTACAACTTGAACCCATAGAACTTTCCTTATTAATATTTGAGACATGCTAAAGGGATGCAGCTGGCGCAGTGGTTTAAACCGCTGTGCTGCTGGGCTGGTAGATCGAAAGGTCGCCAGTTCGAACCTGCAAAACGGGGTGAGTTCCCGTTGCTCTGTCCCAGCTCCTGCCAACCTTGCAGTTTGAAAGCATGCAAATGCAAGTGGATAAAAAGGTACCACTTCGGTGGGCAGGTAACAGCGTCCCGTGCACTTCGGTGTTTAGTCATGCCAGCCACATGACCACGGAGACTGTCTGCGGACAAACGCTGGCTCCCTCGGCTAGGAAATGGAGATGAGCACCGCCCCTAGAGTAAGGCATGACTGGACTTCACGTCAAGGGGAAACCTTTACCTTTACCTTACCTTTAAACAATCTACAGTCCACAACTGAGAACAAACCACAGAATATCTTTATGGGTTGTTCATGGTTAATAAGTCATAGCTTGTTGGAGCAGCTGAGGGGAGACAACACAGTAACCCACAACAATCCTTGGTTGAGCAACAGCCCTCACTCAACCCATATTCAACCCCTCAGTGTGATTTATCATGTTGTCTGAACCCATTTCTAAGTTCACTGCTGTTCAAAGCAGCACCACATGATTAATCAAATTTGTAGTATTTCACTGCTGACAAGAAGATATAATTTTGTTTCAAATCCTAATGGAGCAAAGCATTGCATTCTGTTTCCTTATGTATAAATTATGTCCCAGCAGATCAAACCTGCAATTAATTATGCTCCCAAAGTAAGTGCTTTTTCCTCAAGACATGAGTTTTTCAGTTGGATAGTCAAGGTGAGAAAATATCAAATCAATTATGGTGGGGAGCTAATTGGGATCAATTCATCAATTTCTCTCCTCCAATCCATGGCTTTGCTTAACTCATCATCTAGTAAACTATTTCATTATCAAAAGACACAATACCTAAGCAGCCCTCAAAATAAACTCTAGCCCCATGTCCTTCCCTCAGCGCTCAAAATCTCAATGGAATAGGCTCTTGCTTAGATGCTATGTTTTATGCTGATGGGATACACACTCAGGAGCAGAAGGCAGCGTGTAGGTGCTAAACCACCATCCATGGGAGCTGGGAATTGCCCAGTTCACACAGCACAGGGATGATCAATAAGCCACTGTGGCTTTTTAGGAACATAAGAACAGAAGAAAAGCCATGCTAGAGATCAGACCCAGTTTACCAGTTACAGTGGAAAACTGCCCACAGGATCCCCCAAGCAGGATGGGTGCAAGACCTCCTCCTGCCCCATAACTGGTGCATGCAGGCAGGCCAACTCTGGAAAAGGAGGCAGCACGTGGTCAGCAGGGCTAGTAGCCACAGATAGCTTCCTCCTTCATGAATCTGTCCAATCCCTTTTTAACGCCATCCAGATTGGCAGCCGTCATCACTTCCCATGGCAGCAAATCCCACAGTTGATACACTGTGTGAAGAAGTCCTTCCTTTTATCTGTCCTGAAAGGGATTGTTCTAGTCCCCGTCTGGGTGCCTGCCATCGATAGCCGTTTATGAATACATGTTTTACATAGCAGTGGTCTGAATGGATCCAAGGCTGCCTCTGAGGGCTATAGGAGAAGCAACGGGAAAACCGCCCTTTGGCTGCGCCAGTGTCCTCACTGGCCAAGTGCACCAAGCGCTGCTTCCAATTGGTTCAGATGGCTGCTACTCAAAATACATGTTAAGCAAATTTATTTCAAAATGCTGTGCTGTGGGGTCTGCTGGGTGGGTGAAGAAGAGGAGAAGGAGCTGCTGCCTTCACTTCCACCAGCAGACCAGATCTTGGAGGAAGGCAGGAGGAATGGCGGGCGGGCCGTCTGGCAGGCATTGCAGAAGTGAGAGATGGCCCAGGAAGGCAGCTTGCAGCTCGCTGCACCACTGCCAAGGTGTAGATCTCAGAATGCCAGGGCCACCCCTTTTTCTGCAAAATTCAACAAGACTGAGAAAGTGGATTTATATATATTTCAACTGATTGCTGAACCAACATTTCTCAGGCTTTATCAACCTAATTTTCTGCTCTTAGAGATATATTTGTTCAAGGATAGGCTAGACATGCACATGGTGGGCATGTTGTGAGAGGAGCCGGCTGGAGTTTCGGGGTCAGACTAGATGGGCTGGGAGCCCCCTTCTGACTCGCTCTGCTTCTATATTCCTGCCAGACAACACACAACATGTGTGCTAATAGGAGAAAATATAGTGAATGGGGATTATCTTGTAATCCACCCAGAGAACAGATTAAAAATATTGGTTTGTGGGGGAGGTTAAAAATATATAATATATCAATGATCTGCCATTCTTATGGTATGCAGCTACACCAAAGGCATAATGAGACAGCCATCAAAAAGTGCAGAGTTGTGCCTGGGGCTCCTTCCACCATACTTTCTGGCAGATGTTTTCCTGTGTGTTGTCCTAAAAGCATTACGTAGAACAGAGGTGGGCAACAAGCAACTCATCAGCTGCACACAGCTCTCAGCACCACCTTTCAGCCAAAGAACACACAGAATGCCTTCCCTTTAACATCACAATTGTCCCCCAGATAAACAAATGGGAAAGAATGTTCTGTTATGTTCAATGAGTGGGGAGCCTTAGACAGGAATGGTTCATAGGAAAATATATAGGATTTTTGTAACACTGGGAAATCTCAGCATACCCCATGCACATGTATGGACCTGAGCTTCAGGATCAAAGGGCCTAGTTCTCATTTTATTTATTTATTAGATTTATATCCTGCCTTTAAAAAAGAAATCAAAGCAACTTACATAATTCACTGACTGCTGCTCTCAATCTCATCCCCGCAACAACAACCCTGTGAGGTAGGTTGGGCTGAGAGTCCGTGACTGGCTCAAAGTCACCCAGGTGGCTCCATGGCTGAGTGGGGACCAGAATCTGGATCGCCTGAGTCCCAGACCTGAGCTCTTAACCAATTACACCAAGCCCCTGTTGACCTGAGGGTTCCAGCACAAAACAATCCACACAGGTCACATTTACATCTATAAATATGTTGTGCTTGTGTGCCTTCAAATCATCTCCAGCTTCTGGGGACATTATGAATCAGTGCTTTGCACCATGTCCTGCCCATGGCAACCTTGCTCAGCTCTTGTAAACACCAGGCTGGGGCCTCCTTCGTGGGGTCCATCCATCTGAGAGTTGGTCTTCCCTTCCTTCTTCTGCCTTTGACTTTCCCTAGCGTGACGGCCTTTTCCAGCAAACAATAAAAATATGTGTTATGCTTGTTTGAGATTTTATTGCCAGAACTGGGAGGACAGAGTCAACAGTACAAGGTGTGGCAGAGTAAATAATGGAGTGTTCACATTTTATCACTTGAAAGGCATGGACAGTCCGAGTCCCAAGCACAATTTTCCCAGAATGTCTTTTCAATCCTCTACTTCCTTTGAGGTGCGATGGTTCTCCTGGGCATGGGATGGAGCAGTCTGAGAAACTCATAAACCAAAGAGCACCAATGCCCACTTTGGCCAAATTTACCACCCATCTCACAGTGCTAGAAACACTGAATGGAAAAAGCTCCCAACGAGGAAAGAAGCGCCGTGGCTGAGCCACTAGCACCATCTCTGTGCTACTGCTTTTTGCTGTTGCAATCTTCCACTAAATTAGAAAATGGAAGCCAGCCCTTAAGTGTCCCAAAAAAACCTTTCCCATGAACTACCGCATTTCTCACAAGAGCTATTATAGCTTGAATCTACTTCAGAATATTCCTATGCTACATATATTTAGTGCCAACAGTTAGTGGTAGGATCTGTACACAGAGGAATGGGGACACAGGACAAGAACTCCAGAAGCTGGGGAAAGTATTCTCGGTTTTAGATCCAATTCCTGTTGATGGTGTTGCCAACAAATCTAGAGGTCCCAGTTTAGCATCTCAAGAAGTCCACAAGCAATTGCTTGGGCAAATTGTTTCAAAGGGTCTTCCAGCTTGTCTCTGTCACACCCACAGCACTGAGCAAGAGAAGACAGGGACTCCGAGACTTGACATCAGACATAAGTAGCAGGTAGCACAAGCTGAATGTGTACTTCTACAGTTCCTCTTATCCATTTAATCCTCCACAAAAGACCCTGTCAGATGCAGATCATATTGATGATAAGCAATGGCTCTCTCATTTTCAGCAATCCCAACCAAACAACCTCATGGAATATTATCCTTCATTAAAGTTGTATCAGTTGCTTTAATTGCTTAAAGATGTATTAATTGCTCCTGTAACAAGAGATTCTGACAGAAAGAATCCAAATAATATAACCAGATATGCTTCCAAAATATTAACAAGAGTTCATCGCAGGTCAAGCAAAACAGTAGCTGTGTTGGGCCAAAGATGAGTTGTTGGCAATCTATTTGTCATTTGGATCAAAACAGGGAGATATGATATCCCGGGCCACTGCTGAACAAGATCTCCTTAACGTATTAAGCTCTCTCTTGGCATCTTGAATCCCTTGGAGGTTCACTACCATGCCTCTCCTGTCTTCTTTTCTCAGGCTCTGCTAGAGTGTGATTTGCTTTCAATAATTCTATGTTATCAATAACAAACCCCAAATATGTCATCCCAATTAACTTACCAAAATATGCAAAACAAGCTCTTGAATGCAAGAGATTCCTGGAATTCTAGATCTAGTGCAGGTGCATTTTCTTTCTTTAAATATATTTAATTAAACCGGGAAGCACTCAGTAATGCACTCCTTTCTACTGGGCAGCTCGCAGCACCTGCAGCCTACTTCTTCCTCCAGTCCTGAGCAGTGCGATTCTGTATATGTCAAGTCAGAAGTAAGTCCCTTTGGGTTCAATGAGGCTCCCTCCCAGGTAACTTGTGCATAGGCTTGCAGCCATTTAAGAGTGCTTTTCAAATACTTGTATCAATATTTTCTTCTCTTACTCAGACTATTCTCCAAAGTGTCAATTTAAAAAGTATCTAATTATACTTAAGTGATATTTGCCTATAATTTTCCCTACAAAGGGAGTCAACTAAACCTCAGATTATTTGCAAAACTTCAGGCATCAACCGTGTCATGAAACGATCACAGCCTCCAATTTCAATTATGCAAGCTCTCAAAACACACCTAGGTTGTAAGGTTTATATAAATTTATATAAACAAGCACAAGGCCAAATGACTACATATAGTAGGGGCCAGAACCTAGACTTCCGAAAGGTCATCCACAAAGCAGCGAACAGAAAATAGAGAGGAGAAGTAATGACACTGTAATGCATATAATTGTTCCTGCAGGTGCTTAGTACTGTAGGAACACCACAGCTATCCATCCTCTAAGGTTAAAACACATTTTGAACCGCACAGACCAAGATCTGTCCAGGGCCTTGAGCTGTTCAGCATTTTTATTAATGATTTGGATGAGGAGGTGCAGGTAATGCTTATCAGATTTGCAGATGACAAACGATTAGGTGGACTTCTAATACACTGAAAGATGGAAATAAACTACAGGGTTGCTCAGTTAGCACGCTGGGTTGAAAGCAACAGAATAAAATTCAAATTTCAAGTTCTGCACCTTGGGAAATGAAACTGAAGATGGGGCTGTTAAGAATGGGCCCAACAAGAGTGCTTTGTGGTAGATCACAAACTGAATGTGTTGTGGCTGCAAAATAGAGAAATGCTATTTCGGGCTGCCTTAGCATAAGTATCACTTCCAAATAACATGAAGCTCTAGTTCTCCTCTACTCTGCACTGGTTAGGTCTCATCTTAGGTACTGCTTCCAGTTCTGTGTACCACATTTAAGAAAAATGCAGAGAAACTGGAAAGGGATTGGAGGAGAGGCACAAAAATGGTCAGGGAAATGGAAGCAAAGTCTTATGAGGAGAGATTGAAAGAACTGGGTATGTTTAGCAATGAGAAGACTGAGGGGAGCTATGATAGCATTCTTCAAGTATGTGAAAGGTTGTCACAAAGAGGACGGCCAGGACCTCTTCTCATTCATCCCAGGATGCAGGACACAGAAATAATAGGCTCAAGTTACAGGAAGCCAGATTCTGGCTGGATATCCAAAAGAGCTTCCTGACTGTTACAGCAATAAAAAAATGGAGCCAATTTCCTAGGGAGGTTGCGTGCTCTCCCACACCAGAGCTATTCAAGAGAAGTAGCTTTATTACGAGCAGTGTCCTCTCCCCACCCTTCCTCTATCTTTGCCTTTCCTCTTTTGAATGTGATATCAACCACCCCAACGCGCGCACACAGTCATACCAAGAGGATGCCAAAGACCTCAGAAGGGGAGAAAGGAATTAACTGGCAACAACATTAATCCCCCTAATTTATAAAACTGGTCTCAGAAATACGACCTCCTTTTTCACTCCCCATTTTCTACCTCATTTATTTTATCATCTTTTTATAGCTCTTTTGAACATACAATTTTCAGCAGAGACTATAAGCCTTAAAATAGAATGCAATTATGACAAGATCATAATGACAGCAGAATAAAAGCCACAATGAAAATTCCGGGATAAAAATATCCAGAGGGTAAAAAATTCCCTGCACACCCGCCCACCCTCACAAACACACAGGTCTTCCCCTGGTTCCAAAAAAGCACAAAAGCAGGTGCCAAGTAACCCACTGAGGAGACTGTTCCAAAAGTGAGCGGAAGTAAGGATGGGGGGCCAATCTGTTCTGTTTGCATTTTAATTCACACTCCCCAAAGCAATATAGGAATCGAAACAAGGTTATCCTTCAGTATTCACATTTCTTCAGCAACAGCCAACGTGGCCAAGTTCCCCACCCATCTAGCAATGGAAATGGGGAGTGGTAACCAGGCCAAGAGGATCTACTGATTTAGAGCAGGAATGAGCAATTTGTAGCCCTCCAAAATGCTTTTACCTGCCACTCCTAGGAGGATTCCCCATTGGGTACCTGGCTGGCCAGATCATTCCTAGGGCCACAGGTAACCCACCCCAGATTTCAAGAAAGTGCATTTCCATCCTGAACAGGTCAAGCTTAATTTCTTTGAGCGGATGGACCAGTGGCCACCAAGACCAGTGCCCTGTCAGAGCTGAGCTTCAAAGTCCAGGTCCCTCATCATCATCATCATCTATTTATTATTTCATTTCTATACCACCTGCAATTGAAGCTGTCTGGGTGGTTTACAACAAAGTATAAAAACAATGAAATACCAATTTAGTAATTCCATTGCTTCATCCCAAGGAGAGATAAAGCTAGGAGTGAGCATTAGATAGCGGACACTCAATCTGAAAAAGCAAAACAAGTTATATCTTGCTTTGCACTTTCATGTGAGAAGAACGGGAGACAAACAGTGGCCCTTCAGCACCACCTTCTGGGATCAGATCTCTGGGCAGGAATAAAGCCACTGAGACCCCATGCATGCAGCCTCCTGTCCATTTTCTGCTCCATTCCATGCCTCATCATCAGTATCCCACTCATGAATAGGCTTTTCAGTCAGGCTTTGCTCGATGCTCCTGGCTAGAGAAAAGATACACTGACTCCAGTGTCTGTTGCCTCCTGCTTCTCTCTCCTTGTATCAGGTGCAAGACATGCAAAGCAAACACTGACCAACAGACCTTGTCCACTAAAATATTACACATTCAGGGAAAACTGGAAGCCGTGCAAAGCTCCAAGCTTCCACAACCAACTGCTGAGAAGCAAAGAGAACCTTGGAGCAAGTAGGGTGTATCTACAACCTTATCTGAATGTTGATTTCATCACAATGCGTTGCTCCCTATCACATGGTACAAAGCGCTCCAAGGAGGTATTTGTTCCATGTGGGGCTGTGTGCATTTACTCAAAAAACTTTAAAAAAGTTTTGCTTACATTCAGAAGGTTTTATTTCTGCTTCTCCCTACATACTACAATGCTCTCCCTCCTAGATTCTATACTTTTGCAGCAGGAAGAGAATCACATGGCCAGAACTGCAGAAAGAAAGCTTGAAAATCTAGTTTGGGGCTATCCAAAAGACTTAAACGTGTCTCTACACGGCACTGAGTGCCTGTAAAACCATCTAGCTCAAGAAGTCCTTCAAGCAACTGGCAGGAAGGGTGAGGAATTTAGTTTCAAGAGAGACACCAAAGAGTGATTTGCCTACTAGAAATTCTGCATGCAACGTTTCATTTTTATATACAGTCCTGTGATGACACCAATGCTAGGAAAAGTCAAAGGCAGAAAAAGGTGCAGGCCAAATATGAGATGGATCAATTCAATATGGGAAGCCACAGCCTTGAGTTTACAAGAGCTGAACAGGGTTGTCACAGGCTGGGCATTTTGGGGTCGGGGGTGGGGGGAATCATTCATAGGGTTGCCGTAGGCTGGAGAGGACTTGACAGCACATGACAACAACATTCATATAAACATTTTAAAAGGAGGACTATGAGGAGTGTCTGAGAGAACTGAGAACTATGTTCAGCACTGAGAAGAGGAGACAGAGGGAGTGTAGGACACAGAATAATCAGCTCAAATTGCAACAAACCCAAATCAGTCTAGCTATCCGGAAAACTTTCCTCACTGTCAGAGCAATATGACAGTGGAACCAGCTGCCTGGAGAGCTGGTGGGTCTCCCACACTGGAGACATTCAAACAGAAACCAGACAGCCATCTGAGCGGATGGTGTAACATGGTGTCCTGCAACAGCAGGGGGTTGGACTTGATGGCCTTCATGGCCCCTTCCAACTCTACTATCCTGTGATTCTGTGAATTTTATAAGGAAGACAATGTGAAGCAGCCGCAGCAGCAATAGCTCTGAGCATGCCAATATTCATTTAAGGCACACCTAGCTCAATCTAGCAGACTTACATCCTGTTATTTCATTTTATAACTATTTATTCCTGCTTTCAGGTAGAAACTCGGTGCCTTTTAACCACATCTGGCAGCACAATTTGTTGACTTTACATTGGCTATAGGCAACCAGGAAATAAAAACCTGACAAAAGCCATTTACAGAGAGTGCAACTGAATCCACCAGTCTAATCCCGCCTCCTTATTTTTGGTCGTTATACCAGGTAGCATTCCTGCGTAAGTTCATTGCTAGTTCTGCACTTATTTTTAAAAAAATCTTTCTTTAGCCCTGTCTCGCTTCATGATGTACTCAAAGGCATTTACAGCAGAACAGCTTAAGACAAAGCATGATAAAACATCAAATCAGTTTTTAAAACACGCACGAAAAACCATATGAACAAAATTAGCCCAGACTCACGATTGCTGAAGCAGCAACTCTGGAGAATGCAATGACATTCAGTCGGTGCCCAGGTGATAAAAGTGCAGCCGCTGGGCGAGCATCCCTGGGGAGGGAGTCAGCACGGAGCTACTTAGCTACCAGCTGCAGGCTGCCCTTCCTCGTACGGCCCCCACGTGCCAGGGAGGTCATTAGGATGCGTCTTCAGGCTCACGCTGGGCACAAATCACTCCCTCACTGTTATTGTAGTTGTTTTTAGACAGAGCAGGCGTTTCAGTCGCACGAGTAGAGAAAGGCAGGTGGCATGAGCCAGCCTGCGTCTAACCAGTGAGCCAGCCTGCCCTCCTCCACAGGTGCGGATTCTTCCACAACATAAATCATCTTCTCAAATTAAAGAAGGCCAGTGTTTACTCAGGGACTTCCATGATGCCAAGCATGGTAAACATACGTAGGAGGCCTTTTCCGTGATGGGATTCCAGTCGGCCTCCCTAGAAAGTCTCAGTAGTCCCTAGCGTGCTCTTTTTGACATCTGCTGGAAATCTTTTTATTTATTTTATTTTCATTTCAATTATTCAGTCTTGTTTTTAAAGGTGCTATACTGCTTTTAGATCTTTACACTGTTGCTGGATTTTAGCCTCCTTTTATTTAGGTTCTATTCTGCTTAAAACTTTGAACAGTTTATATTATTAAACAGTTTTATTTATTAAAAGCTTTTCTATTCTGTCCCTGCAGAACGTCTTGGGATGGCTTTGTTGTGTTGTGTTGTATGTTTGGTTGTGTATTATGTTTTGTGATGCTATAATCTGAGGGATTAATTTTTGAAGCACCCATAGAATATAGGGATGTAGTTAATAAGTACATTCTTACTGATTTACTTAGTTTATTTTGGCCTCTATCTTTTAAAGCTAAAGCACAGCCTCCAAAAGAGTTCTTAATGAAGTTTCCTATTAATTAAAATGTGATGTAGAGGCTCTGTTTTTAGGACCCTGTGTTGTCCAAGGTATGGCAAGTGTTCACTCACTAGCACTTAAGGCTACAGGACTCCCTCCAAGCAAAGTACAAACTCTTCCCTTGATGTTAAGCTCCCAGGAGCCTGTGAACATGATTTCATTTCAGAAGGTATTTAAGGAAACTTTCTGAGTTGCTGTGGTGTGGAATATCTCTTCTTCCACAGACTTCGTACTTGTAATATTTTGTGGCTTCCACATGCATGTGAGCCGCCCCAAGGCTTCGGCGATGGGTGCCGCATAGAAATGTTATAAATAAAATAAATAAATAAATATATCTATATATGCCAACTAACAAAATTTCTCAGGTAGCTTAAAAGGGAACACATTCATTAAAAGTAAAACCATAAAACCCAAATGCAGCATCAAATGAACAGCAGAGAATAAGGAAATACAATATAAAATATACTCATGGCTGCATCAGAAATTTGTCAGCATCCAAAATTACCTAGGTTATATGGACTCGCCTTTACCAGGTGAGTCCATATAACCCAGTATTGTCGTCTTTGCTTGAAGGATCTCT
Organism: Varanus komodoensis; assembly: GCF_004798865.1. Taxonomy (NCBI): domain Eukaryota; kingdom Metazoa; phylum Chordata; class Lepidosauria; order Squamata; family Varanidae; genus Varanus; species Varanus komodoensis. The sequence goes on from NW_025335606.1 coordinate 12,067,909, forward strand.
CCAGGGTCTCAGGAAAAGGCATTTCCCAACAAATCTGGCCCTCTGTGAACTTGACCTCAGACCTTGTCCATGCAAAGCAACCATTCCGCCACTGAGGTATAGTCCCTCCCTGGATGCGTGGATGGTGCTTCTGGAGAAGAACGGCACCCTGATGAGCCATGATCTGACAAGTCACCAGCACACCAGCCATCCTCACCATTCTACTAATTTCTTCACTTTGTAGCCATCTGTTTGTCCCAAGGAGTTCACTATGTATTTTTAATGGTGGGGCCAATAATGAGAGGGAAGGATGAGGCAAGAGTCCAAAGGGCTGAAGACAAGCAAATGCGTGCAGACAGAGCTGGCGTCAAGGGCAGGCATGCTGGGCACCAGTCAAGGTGCCACCAGACTCATGCACAGACCCCCTGGCAAGAGCTGCCTGCAGTTAACAGCAGAACATCATGTGGGAAGCGGAGTTAAAGGAAGCTTCAGTCTAAGCCAATGGTGCTTTTCTAAAATTCGTATGAAAGTGTACTAGGAAAGATTTTCCAGGCCTGGATGACAGAGAAGGAACTGAAGAGAGGCAGAAAAAGTGCACATTAAATTAGAACAGAATTTGGTATAACAAAGAGCAAAGAGAGGAATTTGTTCAGTTTATATTTGAGTTTAAACTGATCTAATTTTGCACTTTCAAACCATGACACAGACCAAAATTCCTCTATCCTTCATACTTCTCCAAACTTTGTGCTGGAGTTCTTCACTCAAAAAAATTCATACCAAATGTGCATATTAGGGAAAGTCATGTTCAAAAGGAAACTGTTTGCAGAAATGTATATAATAAACAAAAATGCATGCAGAAAAGCAGGTATTAGGAGAAAGGTACACAAAAATGATTATGAACTTTCATGCAATTGAAAAAAAAACCTCAGTGCTTGGAACAAATTGAACTTAACACAGTAGAAATTCTCCAAGTCCAAGAAGAACTTATGACCAAATCTGATACCACATTTGACCAATCAGTCCCTCCCTACCTAACACACTCGGCCAAAGGGCCACATGGCAAACAATTATTTGTCCAGGTATGTGGCACAAGCATGAAGGCTAGGAAGCTGGGCTTTTAAAAGGAAAGTCTGATCTCCAAATTCTTCCCTTCTGAGTAAGTCTGGGCTGTTCAGTCCATTTCTGCACACATGCACAGACGCACATGCGCATGCACACATCTCATGATCTCTACTTTAATTATAAATACAGTGAATATACATCTGGCTGTTATATTGTTCACCCAGTCACATTTTGGCTCAGTGTGTTTGCTCAGCAAAGACATCAGGGAGGCAGAATGAAGCTTTTTATCTGAATAGCATGTGTCAGGAAAAGTGTGTCTCCTGAGCATGATGTGACTCCCCAGATGGGCAGAAACTAATTGGAAGAATGAGAAAGAAACTGAGGAATCGACAGAGTCATGGATATCACATGGAAACAGCTGTGATTCTGTTACAACGAGCTGGTCACATGCCTACAGGACTGGCTTGTTCACCTTGATCGTCAGGTACATGTGTCCCCTGTTACATGGCATCATTGCCCATGCATACCTTGGGATTTTGCAACTTCCGCAGAAATATCTGCAGTTGTGGGAGTGGAGAAGGAAGCAGGTGTTAGCATGCCCTTTAAAAACACTGTAGTCTGAAGATGGGTGATGCAACCTCAGAAATTCAGGTGCAGCAAAATACCAGGAAGAGAAGGCATTCGTTTTTTTAAAGAAACAGGAATGTATAAAACAAATAAAACTTTTTTTTGAAAAAGCACTAGCCTCAAATGCTGTTTCTCAGAGCCATAATCAATCCTAGCAGACCCCAGAGCCACTTTTACACCTAATCTACAAGATAGGATTGATTTCTAAAATTTTATCACACATGCCTCACTGGGTTATTTGCTTTTTCAAGGTGACCAGATGCAAATGATGGCAAGGCTCCTGTACCCATAACAGTTGAGCAAATTGAGGACTTCCGGCAGTTAATCCTCAACATTACTTGATAAACTCTATCTCCTGTTAAAGATACAGGAGCCCTGTCCTTTGTACGTGACAATTTGCTCTCTTTTTTCCTGATTGGTCTTCCCCTCTCCCAGCTTTCTTTCTGTAAGCTTAATAAAACTTAAACAAGTAATGCTGTTAGTGCAGTGGCACAATTCAGGCTGGAAGGCAATCCATTTGTGAGCCCTGATCTGCCAACATCTTAGAAAATATTAGTGGAGATGTTCATTCACAAAAACTAAGCCTTGCACTGGATCTGCATGAGTTGGTGGCTTTGAAGCCCCAGTGTTTTTGTGCGTTGTGATGTGTGCTTCCCTCCCCAGGGTGACTCTCTTGGGCCACCCCAAATGCCATGGGTTGTTGTAGGGTTTCTCACCGACGCTCCTGGGCTTGCCATGTCATCTGAACCCAAACACTGGGCCCAAGTGAAGCCTAGAGGCTGCTTCACTCCAATGACAGCCCCCCAAAGCTCCAAGCAGCACTTTGTCACTGGCTTCTCTGGCCTTGCGTGGTGCTGCATTCTGTGGGTTCCCCCTTGTAAGGGGCCAGCAGGATGTGTCTGCACACCAAGAACGTGGGCAACTACTGCAGCAGGCGAGGGAAAGCAAGACCCAGTAGAAAACACCCCAGTTCCTTGCTGCAGCGGCCAAGGCGAGTGACTGGCCAGGAAAGCTGCCTTCTCCTGAGCTTCCTCAGGAGCAGGACATGGCTCAGTCTCCCATTCACTCAGCTCTCTGGCCACCGCACTGGGTGGAAATGGGAAGCACTCAGAGGGCAAGTTTAGGGCATGGGGCTCCAGCCCAGACTGGCATGTACTGAGTCCACAGCGTGGGGAAATTATACAGCCTTTCCTCAAATAAAATGGAAAGCAGAACTTGCTGGATGCTTTAATTAAGCACAGATCTTTTGAAAAGTACCGTTGCAGAGCGCTTTTTTGAGTTTTGGGATACTGTTCCTAACTTTAAAAAAATTGCATACAAAATTGCACATATTCGGGAAAGTAGCACACAGAGAGGCATTTTAGGAAAATTGCATATAAAAATAAATGAGAATATTCTTGCATTTTTATAAAAGAAATCTAAAAACTGACGTGGAAACACAAGGAGAAAACCCAGCTGGCATCTAAACATTTGGAGGACAAGAAAGCTGGGCCCTCTAAACCTGTGGGAATGCTGATGAGGAAGTGATGGGAGTTGGAATACCTGGCCCAAGAATTCTGCATCAGAGAAGTGGTGCTCTCGTGGTCAACAGGTACACAAAGAGACTTGCCACTAAGGAGGTGAACCCATGGAAGGACCCACCATGAGGAGGGGACCTGGTAGCCCACTCAACCTGAGACGAGCAAGCCTTAGCAGATGGTGCCAGTTTTGCAACGGCTCTGTCAAGATGCTATAACCTGAGGGAACAAACGGACGCTCACAGGAGATTATGCTTTGTAAAGACTGTCTGGAACTTCGGCTCTTTGGGCTGCAAAAGGACACAGCTGGTAACCTGAAACAATGTTTGCTTGTGCTGGAGAAAATGGTGTCCTAGCAAAGACAAGGTTGAAGAGAAAACTGATGTTTATGGAGTTGCAGCAAAACTGCTCACAGATTAGTGAGCACAAGAAGGATTCAGACCAAGGATGAGCTTTTGAGCTGCATCTTGAAAAGGATCATCCTTCGATAAGGGAGGAAAGGAGGGAGGAAAATTCCCAGCCTGATGGGGTGGATGCTCATGAGAAAGTTGTCAGAGGATGATGTAAACTATAAAAGCTTAGTTTTATTTGTGTTCGGTTCCACAAATGTCTACATGCATATAATTTGTATTGCCTTGTTGCATCTTGCTATTAATATATAATCTTGTTTATTAAAATACTTCCAATAGATATTTATTATTGTTTATTCAAATATGGTTTGTTCATTATATTGTTCAACGTATTTGATATGTTGTTCATTAAAATATTTTTAATAAATATTTCTGGCTTGGTTTCTTTCCTATATCGTCGTCTGACATTTGCTTGCGCACCAAACCCCTGGATCCATGGGGGATAGGTTGCAAGCCCCCACAGAGGATGCCTGAAACCACAAATAGTAGCAAAACCTACATACAGTCGAACGTTGACATTCATGGGTTTAATGTTAGTGGATTTGATTATTTGCGAGTTTGCCATCAATAATTAAATGGGATTGCTTTTGGAGTTTTATGGCCTACTGCATCAGGGGATTTATTGACGTTTCCTGACAAAAGGAATTGACTAGAAATATGACTTGACAGCCTGACTACAAAGAGAGTCAGGGCTCGGCACTCAAACTTTAGCCCTGGCTTGGAAGCTGCAGCGGCGGCACAAAGCTGTGGGAAATGCTAACTCCTTCTGACAATGAGCTCCACCCTTGTCAAAAGAAGTGCGCTGGGACCAAGTTCATCTTCTTGGAGCCAGGCTAAGGCAGCCCTTTTCGCAGGGGCCTTTAAAGCTATCCTGGCTCATCTGGGAGCCTGAGGGGTTTATCCAGGTACCTTTTTTTCTTTCTCGGTCAGGTCTTTTTAAAGTATGTTAATGTTCTTTTAATTAACTTTAAAATTAATTAATTAATGCTGTTCTAATGCTGTTCTATGTACTGTATTTTATTGTTTTAATATCCTGGTGTCAACCTCCCAGAGAGCTTCAGCTACGGGGGTTATAGAAATGTAATAAACTACAACAGGAACATAGAAATCCCTAATCACCTTGCAACCAACTCACCCCTAAGGCCCCTGCGTGATCTCTGCAAGCATCAGGGAGAGTCTTTTCTGGGGTGCCACATCCAGCAGCTCATTTAGTGTCACCATCCCACTCTCCTGAATCCTTTACCAAGGGCCCACTGTTCTGACACTTAAGACAGGGTGTCCCTGAAGCCTGACCCAACCAGCTAAATGTCACAGTGCACGGTTGTGTGCAGGGCTGTATTACTTATCAGTGTCTATCTTGTTGTTTTATTGCTCTATTTATGGCTGGCAAGAAAGGAGATACTGTCCAAAAGCAGCCATGACTTGAAACGACTCCCGAGGAAAGTGGAAGAAGAAAGGGCAAAAGTGGGATTGCAGCTGAATCTTAAGAAAACAAAAACCATGACCACAAGGAATTACAGAACTTTGCTGTCCACAATGAAGAAATTGTAGTTCTGGAAGATTTTACATACCTCAGCTCAGTTCAGAGGAAGACTACAGCCAAGAAATTCAAAAAAGACTGAAGCCTTGGAAGGGCAGCAATGAAGGAAGCAGAAAGTATAAGGATGTTTCACTGGAGACCAAGGTCAAGATCATTCAAACTATTATATTCCCAATCACTTCGTGTGTGTGTGTGTGTGTGTGTGTGTGTGTGTGTGTGTCTGTAAAAAAGCTGGATGGTGAAGAAAGCTGATAGGAAGAGAATGGAGACATTTGCAAATCCCCTGGACTGACAGAAAGATGAACAAGAGGGTCCCAGCTCAAATCAAGCCAGAGCTTTCCCTAGAAGCAAAAATGACAAAACTGAGGCTGTCATAATTTGGTCACATCATGAGAAGACAAATCTCACTGGAGAAGACAAGCATGCTTGGGAAAATCAAAGGCAGAAGAAGAAAAGGAAGGTCAAGTTTGAGATTGATTGGTGGGGTCACCATAAGCTGCACATGGCATGTAACAAGAAGAAATGAGAAGAATGAAGCTACCGAAATAAGGGAGGAAGAAGAGCGGGGGAGCTCCCTGATAGGTCCAAGGACAAGATTGTGGTGTCCATGCTACCAGTTCAACACAGGACTGGGCCCACAGGTGACAGGAGGCTCACCAAAAGGAACTTGCATGGGCTTGACAGGAATGAATTGTAGCCAAAGGCAGAGGCCAACACCAAACACCACACTCTCAGCTAGGAGTATTCTCAGTCTCTAGAGCCTGCACTTGTCTCAGAGGAGCCCTCCCCAACCTGGTGCTCTACAAATGTGTTGGACTACAACTCCCATCAGGCTTTGGGTGATAGGAGATGTAGTCCAGGGCATGTGCAGGATGCCAGGTTTGGGAAGACTGCTCTAGGGTGATACTAACTATAACAGGCTGCAGCTGTATCTCTTGATGGTAAATACACTATTTTCCTTTTTTGCAGCTTGAGCTGACTGTGTTGTTCCTTGTTTCCAAACAGCTCATGCACAGAGATCTGTGAAGCTTCCTTCCTTCCTGCAGCCCAGACAAAGCACCTGAATTTAAATCATCAGATGCAGCAGTTCTACATGTGCTCTTTCAATACAACAGGTATACGCATGACAAATTCAGACAAGCAATTGTACTTCACATTTTCCATACGTTGATGCACTTTGCTGCACTGATCTAAAACATGTAAGTCCAAGATATCGACAAGATCTATCATGCAAAAACAGCTAGGGCCAAGGGTGAGGGTCACAGCTGCGAAAGAAGAGGTTTGAACAAAAATTATAACAAAGTTCCTTCCCAGTTCAGTAACAATGGGCACTAAACATTTAGCGGTAATGAGAAGATAATCTTAAGCAAAGCAACGATTCTGAAATAAGCATACACAGGCATGCACACACACAGGTGTGCTGTAGCATTTTGCATGATTTTCACTGTCTAAGGCAACTCTCTGAATGGATTTTGTGGAAGTGCTTTAAGCAGTTTTGCGCTTACTGCACTTCAAAAAGGCATATGGAAAACAGGTTCTTCTCTGTGTCCATCACAGAAAAATAAGAAGCTTTAATGGTAATTTATTATGTGCCATTGTATTTCATTGTATTTTATCGTGTTGTAAGCCGCCCCGAGGTTTCAGCAAGGGGCGGCATAGAAATGTTATAATAATAATAATAATAATAATAATAATAATAATAATAATAATAATAATATAATAGCTGCCATCTACTGAGTCAGACCATTGGTCCATCCAGTCCAGCAGAGTAGTGTCTGTCTGGAAGAACTTCTTCAGGGTTTCAGGCATGTTCCCTTCCTTGTCTTATCTGGAAATGTGCAGTATCAAATCTGGGACATTCTGCATCTGAAACATGCACTTTGCTCTCCGCAATCAGACAATTATCATGAAATATCTGGCAGTTGTCATGGGTTGTTGACACAGTACCACCGTACCCAAAGTAAGAGAACTATAAAAAGCATAGTTGGAATCATCATCTACAGACCTTAATTAGTATATTTATTTTTTTAAGTACTTTTGTTTATTATCACAACATTATTTATTACATTGCTTAAGGACATGATGAACAAGATATTGAAAACTTTCCCATAGTCTTTTAAAATCCATATATGCCGTTTGACTTCATGTCATCCTGTACTTTATAACAGGCCCAGGATTACAGTCACATGTGCATTTTAACACATGTAGCCAACTAGTTTTGCATCTAATTTGGGTTTATCTCTATACTAAGAGGCTATTTCTCCATAGATTTCTTGCAGATGTGATTCATTATGGATGCTTTTGCCTCATGGTTCCATATAAAGAACAGAGGAGAATAAACTATAGTAAACAGGGAATTTCTTCCCTGGAGGCAGAATGAAATGGGACTAATTATCCCATTATCCCAAGAGTACTGTCTCTTCCACTACTAATTAGAAGATTTTCAGCACTCATTTCTGAACTGGACATATACAAACTAATTCCCAGGACTAAACCTTAAGGCTGCTCAGCTGCTATCGGAGATTTCTTGCTCTGCTCAGCTACTTTGAAATATGTCTGTCAGTACATGCTGAAAACCAAAAAGGCACCTGTTATAACTAAGTGCAAGCTATATTTACTCTTAGAAAGTTTGAGTTGAATAAAAGTAGGACTAATGGTCCATTTGTGACATGATAATTATGAACAAGGCTAGTTTACTGGCTACATGCTCCTTCCTTCCTTCCTTTACTTCTTTAATTCTATTTCTATGCTGCCCCATAACCTGAAGGTTGTCTAGGTGACTTACAATGCTTATCACCAGGGCTGGCATGCCTGCATCACTACGGAGCGTGGGCAGGTGGAACACCTGCACCTCTCCTGCTTCAGAGAGCCTGCTATGTTCTTAGGTAAGGCCTCCCTGGCACCGAGAACCACCAGTGCTGCTCTTTCCTGCCAGCAAAATCACTGCAGAAAGACCAAGCATTCTCTGCCCTGCTTAGTCCAAGATTGCTGCAGAAGTTATCAGCTGTGGCCTTCTTGGCCACAAACCTGTAAGGCAGTCAGCACAAAGGGCACAGCCTATCTTTTTAAGGTAAGGGTCATACAGGCACGCAAGGAAGATTATCCCGCAATCCTGGGTTAAAGTTGAAAACACATTTTGAAAAGCAGTGATACAAAAGATCCTGGCCTGTGGGCCTTCATGAGGGAGTTCAAATAATATCTGGAAAACATGGCATCAAGAACCGCAAAGCCTGTGACTACCCAATCCCACACTGGAAGGCCTTTTAGTTAGGACTGAGAAGCATCGGACCATTCAAATGCGTCCTACCAGGCACTGCAGCAGCCTACTGCAAGTCAAGCCAAGATGCCTGCATGTGTACCAATTACTGAGGAGGATAAGCACATGGGGACTTTTGCTCTTCTGCTCATCTGTTTCCCACAGGCAATGGGTTAGCTGCAGGGTGCACAGAATGCTGAACCACATGAAAAATTGGTCTCATCCAGCATGGCTCTTCTTACGTTGTTAATCTGTCCAGTTTTAAGAATCCAAAACATATGTGTGTGCATGCATTTGCACGCACCTTACAAAAGGCAGATGATAGTCCAGAGAGTATCTCAAAAATTGCATAGTTAGGCTCTTGTGAAAGCTTGTGTCTCAGTCATATGTAGGTATGAGACTCTGCTAACAGGAGAGCAAAATGTTACATAAAAACAAGATAAGGTGTAAGGAACCACTTCAGCTTTGGGCAAACTGGAAATGCCTGTGACATAGGACTATTAGCAGATAGCTTGCACACCTTAACCGACCTGTTCCAATAATCTGAAGCCAGTTTTCCCTACACCATAAATACAATGAAACATTGGTATTGCAAGGAGTCAGGTGTTTGAACTTTGCATTTCTTAATAGTAAGCAATGCAGTTTGGAAGCCCATCATGCAGGAATGAAGACTGCATTTTTAAAGTATTATTTCTTAATAATACTAGTGACAAGAACCTGCTGTATGAAATAACGAAATCCAGGGCACAACGCTGCACATATTTAGATAGAGAAAAGCCCAGGTTTTCCCAACATGCCACTGCATGGAAGTCGTGAACCTGTTCTCTATCTAAAGGTGCTGTGTGTTTGCAAAGCCTTAACTGCTTTGCCGAGAAGGTGGAGAGGTCTAGTTCGCATGGGGTGTGTTTACAAAATCCAAGCTCACTCCCCACCATCTCCAGGGGAATGATTCTGGCAGAGCGTTGGGAGAAGTGTCTTCAGCCCCGCAGCACTGGACTAGGTAGTGTAACAGTCCGGGCCATTCCAAGGTAGGTCTTTACATTGCATGCAGATAAAGGAACTAGTAGAAAACCTATCAAGGAGCATCAGTGCAAAACGAATCTAGAAGCCCAGTTCTCAGAGAGCCAGCAACCTAACTTCCTGTTAGAAAGCTGCTTTATCCTGCATCAGACTATTAGTTGATCGTGCTTATTGTTACCTATTCTGAATGGCAACACCTCTCCAGGATTACAGGCAAGAATGTTGTTCAGACCTCACTGAAGATGCCAAGGATCGGACCTGGGATTTGGGCACACGAATCATGATCCTACAGCAAAGGTCCTTCCCTTCATTTTTATAGCCTTACTTCAAGATATATGAAGAAAGAGATAATGTGATCAAGGAAAGAGGCAGGGTGGACTAATCAGAGTTTGCAGTGAAAGGGGAGGTGCAGTTTCCAGCTCTCAGGAACAGAAAACCAGCTGGAACCAAGGAAAGGAGTGCGGGGACCCCAAACCTAAGAACGGAAGAAGTGCAGCACCAGATCAGCCAAGGGGCCAGCTAGCCCAGCATTCTCATCACACAATGGCCCCAGGAAACCCACGCACAGGACTTGAAAGCAACAGCACCCTGTCACCATGTTCCCCAGCATGTCTGTTAAAAGGGGTGGCATCTGGAATAGCAGCCAGGATGGTTGAATCCTCCATGAATTTCTCCAGTCCCCTTTGGAAGGCATCCAAATTGGTCTTCATAACTACACATTGTGGAAGTGAATTCCATAATTTCAACTACATACTAGATACAGAAGTAGTTCCTTTTATCAGTCCTGATTCTCTCACCAATCAGCTTCATGAGATGACCCCAGGTTCTGTTATTTCTACATATATAACAATATGAGAACCTGGGGTTCTTACTCTCTCCTTACTTGTCTTTTTTCTAAGCTGAACAATTCCAGTTTTTTCCACTGGGGAGTGACTCCAGTCCCTGGATCATTTTAGTTACCCTATTGTTCATAATTTCTGGCTCTGCAATATCCTTTATCAGGTGCAGTGACCAGAAAGGTGCACAGTATTCTAAGTGTGGTCACACTGGGAGTTATTTCTTAATTATCCCTAACATGAACTTTTTTCACAGCCGCTGCATGCTGGACTAACGTCATGACATTCTGTATCACAAACATCATCCCTACCCAAACCTCAATCCAAAATAAAATAATGAAGAACAATCCAGAGGCTCCTTCTAGGGATGTGCAAGGAATCTGTTTGAGGTGGGAATCCATTCGGTTCTCTAGGCTCAGTTCCCAGGACTCTGGTCTGCTCTGTGGTGGCCCTAAGTCTGACACCCAGTGTCAAGCCCCACACACTGCGCAAGAAGCTCTTCTCTTCTGCATGTGCCACTGCCACTGTCAGCAGTGGGCGGGGAAGAAGGTTGGACACTGGGAATGGCGCCTGGTACACCCAATTCCAGTGCCCCTCTCCCTTGTCCTGCTCCTGATGACTATTAGGACTATTGGGATGACTAATAGTCAACATCTCCATGACTATTTCAGCACCCAGATGGCAAAGTCATTGTCCGAGGCCCTCTTTCAGGTGTCTCTGCCAATGGTGAGGTGGCAAGCTATAAGGTTGCCAGTTGCACCACGGAGGGTCTGCAAGCATTCATGGACTTCATCTTGGCTTGACTTGCATCATAGGACTGGCCAAGCCCAAGAGGAAGCCAGTGGAATGGATTCCAACAGGGTTCGTCCCAACCCAAGTTCCTTCCACCTCTGTGCAGACAAAGACCAGTGACTTAGGTGACTGGGCAGTGCAGAAACAAAAAACAATAATCAGATAATAAGTACCGGATGGGCAGCTTGTGATCCTCCACCTTTTGGCCTTCAACTCCCCACCAACCCTAATGCTGAGGGGTCCTGGGACTTATCAAGAGGACCCCAGGTTGCCAACCCCTGCTACATGTTCTCAAGAATTACAGGTCACGTGTTTTTAATCTGTTGCTTTTGAATTGGAGAGTGGGATTAGATATTAAGTTAAAGAATACTCTATACAGTTTTATTGTTTTTATAGTGGCATGCCTGCATCTCCATGACTACTTCAGCACCCAAATGGCAAAATCCTTATCTGAGGCCCTCTTTCAGGTGCCTCTGCCAAGGGTGAGGTGGCAAGCTATAAGATAGAAGGCCTTTTCAGTGGTGGCACCCATCTGTGGAATACCCTCCCTAAGCAAACACTTACATTAGAGTTTCTTCGGTAAAGATTTTTGTATTGTCCAGGCATTTTCAGAAAGGCTTTAGATCAGTGCATTTTTATTCTTGTTGGTTTTACATTGGTTATGAAGGAGCGTTTATACTCTTGGCTGCTGATTTTATCTTGATTTTACTACATGTTGCTTCTATTCATTGTTTGTCACATCTTATACACCACCAGATAATCATGGTGGCTTTAAAAACAAAAATTTTAAATAAATAAATTTTACTGGATTTTAAAAAAATACTCTAAAAAAGCATTTAAGGCTGGACTGTCTTGTCTTAAAAAAAAAAAGCAAAGGATGGCTTGAAAAAGTTATGCATCATTAAAAAAAATAAAAACTGTGATCATGTTTCTCAGTCCACCTCTATCATCTCATTCAACAGGTCCAGTTACAGCAGAAAGGAGAAAATTAACCAGGAAGCCAAGGCATTTGGCAGGCAAGTAGCTTATCTAAGCCTCCATTGCAAATGACAAGCCTGGGGACCAGAACATTGGCAGAAGATTGCCCAAGGGAGAACAAGCACAGAAAACAATTTTAAAAGTAGATGACATTAAGCTTTGGCAGCAATCAGGAAACCAACGTGCAAACAAGACTTCCAAGTCTTCCAAGGTTTATCATCAAGGTTGTGCAACCTTTCAAAGCCCCTAGCAATATAAACTCCCTGCTGCACACATCAAAGCCTTGGGTAGGGAATATTACTTAACGACTCGGCTGCATGCCTGTCACTGAAACCTCACCCATCAGCTTCCTCAGGTGACCCAATCCAGCCATCCTAACCTTCCCTGCTTCGAGTCGTTGTCTACAAGGATAACAGTATCGCTATGTTTGCAAGACTTTCATAGCCAGGATGAAGGGGGGCATGGTTGGGCAACTGCCAAGGGCCCATGCGCACTGACAAGAGCCCTTCGGACTTGCACCTCCTCCGTACAAGCTGCTTGTTCATCTGACTCTGGCCCAGTAAACTGTGGTTAGGGAGTCCGATGGTGAGGAGCAATACCAGCCAGTGGCAACAGCACTGAGAAGGGGAACTCAAAGAGGGAGAGGTCCACAGAGGGCAGCTTGTCGAAGGGCCCATGAAAAAAACTGCAGCCATCACTAGGACTATTGCTAAGATTACTAAGAGTGCATAGGAAGTGAGTTCTATAAATGGAAAGCATTATGTCTCTCAATAGAGTTGGCAGAATTTCCCACTTCACCCCAAGCAAAGTCCTTGTATCCTGGACAGGGTTCCTTCCTTGAAAGAGCTGGCTATTTCAGCAGAAACAGAGTGAACAGGAAATGTGTGCATAACCAAATAAAGTTATATTTCTATTCCAACTGAGTCTACCAGTTTACCATTCGAGGGATGCCTTTGGCAGGGAATCCACCAATCAATGTTTGGAAGGAAATAAGGTGCTGAGACCTCAAAGGGACTGAGTTCTACCCCCTGGACTGAGGTGCAAATCCAGTATATTCCATTTTTCTCAATGAAATCCAGCTCTAAGGCACCATAGCTACTATGTAGACAGGCCTGAAGCAAAGCATGAATCACCAAATTCTTATTTCATTTATTTTGGTCCACTGTGGTTATGTCAGCTGTTTCGGCACATGTGAAATGTCAACTTTTCTCATTAACTTACATCACAGGTCGACAAACGTGCCGAGTTGCCTAAACTATGACTAATTAGTAATTGCTATTCTTAGGTGACAAATTTTCCATTCCAAATCCAGTGCTTCTCTCAGTGCTGTAACCTGGACAAACATTTAACAGTACTGTCATGTTCTGTATGCCCTCTCTTACCTGCCCACAGCCTCTTCACCTTTACCTATCATCACTTCTTTTAGAGTGTGCTGCCACCAGACTGTGGTGGTAGCCATAAGCGCAACTATGTTTTTAAAATGATTGCAGAAATTTGTCGTAGGTGAGTTCAGCCGTAGCTATTATCTGTAATGGCTTTATGGCAGCATAAACATCACACTAAACCATACTTTTAGCATGGCAAGAACAGAAAGCAGTGTGTCTCAGGCTCTGCCTCCCTCTTCGGAGTGGGGGAGGAAAATCAAAGCATAGATCCCCATTTCTGAGATCAGAATTCTGTTTCTGACCCTGGATCTGGGAATCCCAAGTATCCTCAGTCATCCTACAGGTTCACTCCCTATGCTAGACATACACTGTACATATTCCTTTGCAAAAGAAATGTATTGTGATATACATCACCATGATTTGTCACTACATTAAGCCTTGGACTTAAGGCATTAAACTATAAGTTGTCACAAGCCATACTTGCCTGCATGCAGATTAGAAACAACTGTTCACATATTCTCCCTTCCCATGTAAAGGTGGAAAGGAAAGTGAGATGCATCTGGCCTTTGCACTCAATACTAATTCTTGATTGAATCAGTATTTTCTTTTGTCTTCATTTATGCACCATTGCAAACCAGCATGCTGCCTCCTAAGACTGAATATTTAGCTCAAATACTTACTTTGCAAGTAAGCTGAACAGACAGCAACAAGCTTTCGCAATCACAGCAACATGTTCTTCCCTAACAGAGTGAATCGCGAGTCAGGCACAAAGAGCAGAGCTGTTCATTTGAAGCAGCTCTAAAGGAGTTCATAATTATGTCTTTTGCGAGACTAATACATTTGTTATGTTTAAGGTGTCACAAGATTCTTTGTTGTTTTTGCTGCACCAGACTAAAACAGCTACTCTCTGGAACTGCCTTCTGCTAGGTTGACTTCAAGAACCGAACACATGTTCAGTGAGACATTATACACATGATGGGAATCAGGAATTCCTACAGAATGTTTCATTATGGACATGCTTGCAATCAGTGTAATACATGAGTGAACAATGTATGTACTGAATATATCCCAGTATTTTCCAGCTGACTGCAAGATAAAAACAGTAAGGTTGTCTTTAAGTGGAATTTCCAGAAGTTCCTTTCATCTGTGCAATGTCACAACCATTTGTGCTAAGCACTTAGAACTGGCTCTAAGTGCTCTTCACATTTTCAGATGCTGGCTAGAGATGTCTAGTCCCAGAAAAAAAATGCAAATAATGCATTTCTCTATAACCAGAATAGCCATCAATGATTGGAATATGCCCTTTTAAGATCACATCTGGTAGCAGGAAAACAATCACACAATAAACTCCCTCTTACAGTCTAGGTTTACTTGCACATTCAAAAATGCTTTAGGACTACAAAAGGTAATTTACTTGGGAAATGGCTACTATTACACGGTCTGTTGTGGATATTAACAGATTTACTGGAATGGCTTGCATGCTTTGAAATTTCAGTATGTTGTAAATGAACTATAATTCAGTTACCTCTGTATCATAATGTATGATAATTATGGAAATTGTAGTCCATTTTGTGAATCGCTTCCAGCAAACTGTATTGTGGACCATACAGGAAACAAATTCACTATGACTACTAAGGTTGCAATTGAAGTATAACTCCTCTTACTCTGCAATCCTTCTTGGGAAAGGCTAGGCAAAAAGATTGATAGAAAAGGACCACAGGATTTAGGAATTCCCCTTTTAAGGCCAAGCACCAAGTTACAACCTTGGGAGGGAAATCAGCAGAGGGATGTCCGCACCCATCCCTCCCAACTGCTGTAGAAACGGTCAGGGGAGGTCCTTAGAAGAGGTTGAGGAGGTTAAAAGGGGGCACCCTAGGTGGGAAGATGGAAAAACCTGGGCGATACAACCCACAAAGCTCTCCATTACCCATGAGTGAAGACTTTTTAGATGTAAATGACAACATGGAGGAAAGGGGAGGGCTGCAAAGGTCTCTCCTCCTCCTGTCTGTTATTATTATTTTATTATTATTATTATTAATTATATTTGTATTGTCTGGCAAAGTTTAAGATAAATGGAAGGCTCTAAGATTGGCGCTCTCAGTCCACAGCAGGTCAGTCCATTAGGACTGCAAGCACCGAGAGACCAGGTACATGTCCCTAAATACAGGTTAGACCAAGCACAGAAACAATAAATCATCATGCGGTATCCTTGCAAATTCTCTCATGGGTTGGAGTTAGTAAAACAATAGGCCAACACTTCATCTATTGCAACTGTTTGAAGTGCAACCTCCCCATACACACTTTAGCTTGCTTCTTTACCCACACTGCGAGACCAAGATGCCTCCCCAATATCGACCATGCTTGATTTCATTTGTCTGCAACAGTGCAATATCCAAAGAAGCATTGTTTCAAGATGGCTCTCATGACAAAATGTTCTCAGTAGTAGACTCTGTTTTCGCTCCTTGGTCTCCTAAATAGAACTCTGGATCTCATTACAAAGCAGCAAAATCCCAATCTTATATAGGTTTACTTGGAAGTCAGTTGCATCGATTTAACTGGGACGTTTTCCCCCATTAAGCCCTCTTAGAACCAGCGTGAGCTTGCGGTTTCTGAGGGCCCTTGGGCAAGACACCTTCTGTGAGTCCCCTTTGTTGCTATGTCCACCTTCTTACAACTGTTCTTCCTCTTCTTCCCCACCAGTGCTACTCCTGGCTTATATTTCAGGCAGAGAACCAATGCGCAAGCGAGCAGTACCGTCTTGCAGTACTGCTCCTTCTAATCACTGCCACTGCTGTCTGGGCCAGAGGGAGAGGCAGGGGATCAAACAGGTGGTAATGGAGAAGGGGAAGAACAGCTCCAGCTGCTTCTCATGCCTATCATAGGAACCAGACCTGCTAAGGACTGCATCTTTACCGAAAGTAAAACTCCAACTCTCAGACTGCTCTGATACAAAGCTATGGTGTGACTGCACTCAGAATATTATGAATGGTTTTGGTGACTACATCTAAAAGCAATACTGATGCGCTGGAAAATGTGCAAAAAGAATGGACAACTAGATGTTCAAGTGGTTGTAAGAACTCCCCTATGGTGGTCTAGCTTAGAGAAAGAGTAAGGAGACATAATAAAGGAATACAGAAGTGTGGATTTGTCTCCCTCTTTCTTAATGCTGGACCCCAAAGGGGTCGTCCCATGAAGCTGATTAGTGGAAGGTTCAGGACAGGTAAAGGGAAGCGCTTCTTTACACAGGACACCATGGGATTCACTGTATGAGATGTGGAGATGGTACCAGTTTGGACTGCTTTAAAAGCGGCTTGCGCAAATTCACAGAGAAGGAAATCAGTGGCTACTAGTCTTGATGGCCAAATGCTACTTATATCAGAGGAGGGATGCCTAAATGCACCAGCTGCTGGAGATTTGGGGCTGGATGGTGCTACTGCCCAGTTCCATCGACACCTGGTTGCCCTCTGTGTGAACAGAGCAGTACACCAGATGGATCCATGGTCTGATCCGGCGGGGCTCATCTCATGTTCTCATGCACATTTCTCTGGATGCAAGCCCACCAGAATTCAAAACTCTCGAGTAAGTGTGCACAGCTGCCCTTCACTGTTGGAATAGAGATAGCCAAACATCACACCTCCGTCGCCCTGTATGATCATGCTCCTGTCACAGAAGCAGGAATGGCCATTTCACAAGCTGTTTATTCTGCAAACAAGGACAATGCACTATTATGCAACGGAATGAGATTTAACAGGGACAAAGCTATGTTCTCCACCTAGGGGGAAAAAAACCCCAAATGCATCAATACAAGATGGGGAATACTTGGCTCAACAGCACTGAAAAAAGGAACTTGGAGTTGTGGACAACAAACTAAACATGAGCCAGCAATGTGATGCAGCCACAAAAAGGGCAAACACTATTTTGGGGTGCATACGCAGAAGCATCACTTCCAGGAAAAGAGAGGTACTAGTTCCCCTTTACTCAACATTTGGCAGACCTCACCTGGAATACTGTGTTCAGTCCTGGACACCCCAGTTCAAAAAAGATGCAGAAAAACTAGAAGGGGTTCAGAGGAGGGCAACACAAATGATCCAGGATGTGCGAGGCTTGGCATGATTAGCATCAAGAAGAGAAGACTATGAGGGAATATGATAGCACTCAAAGGCTGTCACAAAGAGGAAGGAAAAGACCTCTTCGCACTCATCCCTGAGTGAAGGACACAGAACAATACACTTAAACTGCAGTACACTAAATTCAGGGTAGACACCAGGAAAAACGTCCTAACTATCAGAGCAATATGGCAGTGGAACTGTTGCCTACAGGGGTCATGGGCTTTCCCAAGCTAGAGACACTCAAGGTGAACCTGGACAGTCATCTGAGTGGGATGGTGTGATCTGACACCAGCAGGAGGTTGGATCCAATGGCCTGCTTGGCTCCTTCCAACCCTACTATTCCATGAATCTACGAAACAACTCCCAAATCGCAAAGTTGCTACTACTGCTGTTTCAACATGTCACTCTCCTCTGTGCACAAGGAAACAAATGCAACGTAGACAGAAGGCACAGTGCTGAGAACACATAATGCTGTGCACACTCACAACCAGACTCACAAATGCACTTCAGATCAGCTTCAATCTGTTCTCAAAGATACTGCCTAAAATACATGATTTTAAAGATATGTTCTTCAACCTCAGTGCAGGACTTGTGCTCAAAGTTGCTCTGATGGAGTCAAAAACTCATTTATTTTACTGTCCCATATATAGAGTTTTAAAAATGGCAAAGTTAATTAGTTCTGTGAGTATGAAGACGTGCTTCAAATTTTGCTTTTAAGAAAACCCACTCTGAACTACCACAAGCTACATTTGTGGACTGTGGACTTTGCCAGTGCTAATGTGTTTACAATTATTATAAACGAAACCAATTAATCTGCTGCTCTGGTCATGTCCACAGGACCTACCCCAGAGACAAGTTAGTAGCCAGTAGCTGCACGCTCAGGGGAGTGCGAAAAGTCACCTTTCCCTCCCACTGCACAAACTCACACTGCTGTTGATCAGTGGAAAATAACCTGATTTCATTTCTGAAGAGCACCATGTATTTACCTGATGTGTCTAACATGGAAAGATCTAAAGCTACAGACAAACAGTGCACATATTTAAACAAGGACACACTGAATTCTGGACAGAGGACTGGAATCTCCAGACAGACCACACTCCTGGAGTCTGGTTGTGACCTGCTTGCATTCCTGCTCCAGTGAGTCACCTACAGACATGCCGTGTCATTCTGGCTTCAACGCTATCTAACGAGGAAAGCAGCTTTCCATCTGGCACACCTGGAAGCCCTGCTGCAGTCTCAGGATAAAAGCAAAAACATGTGTCAAGCATAGCGGCAACCCTGCTGTTCAAATACTGATTGTTGGAACATTTTAAACTGCGTACGCTTTCCGTGGAGTAAATATAGTAAATGCCGTTGGTTGGACCCACTCCTAGTCATGGGAATCGCAGACCTGTTGAAATCAATAGTTAGTTATAGTCAGTTATGAACTAAAGGTCTGCTCCTAACATGGGCCAAGTCTGCATCCAACCCATTAAAACTTGCTTTCATTCATAGGATTGGGCTGTAAATGGAATGATTGCACCGTGTGTCTTTCACTGAACATCCCATGCAAAGTGGACTCATGAGAACGTTGCAATACTGAGCTAAGCAATAATCCCCAGGTTTCAGTTGAAGCACCCGAACTATGGAATTCCCTCCCTAGAAACTGCCAAGAGAGCTTGAAACAAAATAAAAAGGTTTTATTCTTTTGTTTTCCTGCACTTTGGGAGGGCAGCAAATAGTCCTTTATCCAAGCTTTCAAGTTTGTCCTTAAATTTATCTCTTCCTGTTGGTTGTTTTATTTTTAACTGACTCGGTTTTGTATTATCACTTTGTTTAATTAATAGTATAAAATGCCCCTTGTTTCTATTCTTCATTTTATACTACACACACACCGGGGGTGGGGGAGGCACTGTAACAAAATGTGGTAGTGTGGCACTTTTGTTCAGGGTTCCAACCACTTATTTATTTTCCCTTGCAAGTTCTCTCTCTTTCTCTGTGTTTGCACGCGCGCATGTGTGTACGCAAGTGTGAGTCCATCCCAGCAGTCAGTTCACTTTCTATGGGCAGTGGCCATATTCCTTCTTCACTGGGCTGTTTTCAGGGAAGAATTCCCCAGCAGAGTGTCCTTTTGTTTTTTCCTTAATCACTCTTTTTATTCTAAAAGTTCCACCAAGTCATCTGACTCTTCTTCCTTGTGCTACTGTGGTGAATATTACATAAATGAAAATATTCAAATAATTTAAATGGATATTTTCTTATAAAATATAGGATGCATGATATTGTGGTTATACCATAGCTGTTCAGGTGGAAGTCATTAAGGTGGCACTTTCGAGGCAGAGGTGGCACTTTCGATGCTATATGTTGAAAACAATTTTGCAAAACATTTCCACGATGTGTGTCCAAAGTGGTTCATAACAAAGACCACTAGCAATGTAAACATGGAAGAGCAATATAATAGAAACCAAAAGGGCTTAGCCAACAAAATCAGAAACAAGACCACGATGTTACTGACCACATGCCACAAGTAACTTTCACTGGAGGCCAGAGTGATAGCAAATAAATGACCAGCAAGGAAGGCATTCCAAAGAGCATCTGCCATCACTGAAAGGACTTTTTTTCCTGTCCATGACTCCTCTTAAAGCAAGTGCAGCAAGAGCGGAATTTCAGGCAATAATTTCAGAAAGGGGTTCATACAGGTGAAAACAATACCGAGTTGATTACATTTCTGTGCTTGCACAATATCCAAAGCTGTCTGGGTGGTTTGCAACAGTTATTCTAGAGACCCCCACCAGTTATGGCCAGAAATGACCATTAGTATTAGTGGGGGTAGTAGTATTACATTGTTATTACAGGCAAGTAAGTCCTCCTGAACACACTTGCCCATAAAACATGGAAAAGCATGGAAATCTATACATTCAGAACTGAATTAGGAGACCAAAAAATATACCCAGTTTTATGAAATACTGGCTTAGAACTGCAAAAGAAAACCCAGAAATTGGTAAAGCCAGAAGCGGGAACGGGGGAGGTATGGAAGAGATAGTGTTATTGCTGCCTCTCCGCTTCTTTGAACCATGAAGGTTTCAGGAACACTACTATAGGATTTAATTTCCTTTAGAGAAAACCCAGAGACCTGAAGTTTATAATATTTGCTTTATTTACAAACATACAAGGGGAGCTAAAGAGGAGGCAAGAAAGAGCTCCAACAGGGCAGTGGATCTGGTCATATAGTAAGGAATAGTCAGCCCTCCTCTTCACCCTCCTGGCCAGAATCGAATGTGAGCAGTCATAAGCAAGAGAACTAAGGTCAAGTTTTGAGAAAGTTGCAGACTAGATGTGTTTGCAGTTGCCCTGGTCCTGGAGAAAGGAGCAGACTGCAATTAAAGCACTTCCAAACAGAGAACTCCTTGTGTTACCAATCAAAACACGTTGGAAAGTTCTTCCATCTTTTCTTGCTTAACATTTTTTTTTTTTAATGAAACACAAAAAGGCAGAAGTAATGATGGGAAAACCTAACAGAGTTATAAGATGAAAATGATGTCTGGAAACACCCTTCAAATTTATGAACATGCTGCAGGAAAATTATAAGGCTTCTTTCAGATGAGGATCTTAAGAAGAAATTGCTGTAATCATTCACAGAAAGTTACTTCTGTAAGGCTCTTGTGCTTTCACACTACTCCTTCTGTCCTTTTCCTTACCAGCAAAGAGAGAATAACTGCTCAATGTCTTTTGACAGTTAGCTCTTGCAGCTTTCTCTGGAAGCACCTTAAATCATAATCCCTCAACATGGTTTACATTATTTTTCCCCACTTCCCATTTGCAAATTACACAGCAGAAAGGCACAGGCTCAAGGCCAAGCAGAAGTTAGCTGTAACAGGTGCCGCCTCCATCGGCGAGCGACAACCTGAGTTTCAGGGAGGACAGCAGAAAGTCCGATTTCGAAAATAAGAGCGTGTGGACCTTTAGGGAGGTGGGGGAGCGGCGCATGAAGCTGGCTGCTCTTCCTGGATAGGTACAACCTCCAACCTCTGCCAACGCACAGCATACAGCTTTGTACACCCATGTACACCTCTAGCCGGAAAGCTCTCCAGGTGGCACGCTGATGCCACTCTCAGGTGAGAACAAAAGCCCTGTTTTCCCTGCCAAGCGCACCCGCACCCATCCGCTGCACCTGTCAAATGGGGGGGCTTCTGCCTTCGCCCCTCAGCATCGCCCCCCACCACGGCTCCCTTCGGGCTTACCCTCTCGGTCTCCAGGCGGGATCCCAGGTGAGGCTGGTGCTCTGCTCAGCTGGCTTTCATGCTGCGCTCCCCACCGCCTCCCCGTCCGCCCCTTTAAACAAACTGCTTCGCGAAGAGCCAGCCAGGGGAGCCGACAAACAAGTTTCTCAAGTCCCCCCCGCCCCCGGGTTGCTCGCGCGCGCGCGCTCCCTCCTGAGCTTGCCCCGCACACGCGAGGCGCAGTCCTCTCGGCAGCAGAGGGAGCGAGTGGCCGCGGAGACGCGAGCGAGGAATGGTCCACTTCGGACACTGCGCGAGGACGAGGAAGCAGAAAGGGGAGGTCAGGCGAGCGCGGCGCGCACACCTCTCGCCCTCCCTCTCGGGCGCTCTGACAAGCCGGAGCCCCACCCCTCGCCGGGACGCGCCCACGTGACCCGCAGGTAAGGCTCGAGCCGCGGGGTGCGCCGCCCCCTGCCTAGCATCACGCCGAGGGAGCGGCCCGCGAACTAGAGCCGCCGCCGCCGCCTCCTCGCTCCTGGCTGCGCGCAAACCGAGGCCGGCCCTGCGCACGCGCGCTCAGGGCGCGGCAAGGCTGGGTAGGAGCCCCCACCTGGCGGCCGGAGCGCGAGGGGAGCCCCGCTCGATCGGCGCGCGGCCCGCCCGTGCCCGCTGCAGGCCAGCCGGGCGCCCGGGGGAAACCCGCCCGCCGAGCATGCATGCAAGCGCGCCCTCCCGCCCGTGCTCCCCAGCAGGTGGGATGCTCGGGAAGTCCGCCTCTGAGGCTGGGGGCCGTCAGGTGCGTGGCCGGGGCTCGTCCTGTCGGCTGGGAATTGGTGGAGCCCCCTTTTAAAGCCGGCCGAATCCGTGGTTCTCGCTGCATGCCATGGAAGTGAGTTCCACAGTTTAAGCAGCCCTTCCTTTCCTCTGCTCTTCCTCCGCTACCCATCAGCGGCGTGAGAGGACCCCAGCAGGTGCCAGTGCTATGCGAGAATGGCTCCCTCTCTGTCGTCGCATGGTGCGAAATTTTGTACGCCTGTGTCACCAGCCTCCCGCAGCAGCAGGGGTTGGACGGGATGGCACAGTGGGTTGACTGAACGCTTTCAACCTTTGCACCGCATCTGCAAATGGATATTCAGTTCACCTTTCTTGAAGCTTATGCAAAATAGTTTGAACTGATAGCAGTATTTTCATATAGACAGATATGCTCATAGGTACACTTTTCATATGCATGTACTGTAAGTGATTTCTTTCCATTTCTATAAGGAAACGATGTTTTTCCTTTTCTTAATTAGTCCAGGTTTTTTTGTTGAAAAATCACAATAAAATTAACAATAATTTGTAAAAGAACATATTGAAAAAGTGTTCCTTTGCTTAACTCATCCCTTCTGTTTTAATAAGAAGTGGTATTTTATGGGTGTTTCAAGGCACTGCTGTTGGGGGGTGGGAATGGAGAGCGTAGGTTGAAGAATGCAGGAAGATCCCCCTGAGAAGGATGAATATGTTCGCATCCCAGCTTCTTATTGGATAATTGTGACTAAAGCTGCCTAGAATGGCCCACATAACACCTTTATGGGAAGAATTGCATTGGTTACCAGTTGTGGCCCAGGCCCAATTCAAGGTCCTTGTGTTGACATGTACCTCCCTAAATGGCTTAGGCCCCAGTTATCTTGGGGAGCGCCTGTGCCCATACATGCCTGCCTGGCCTTTGAGTTCTACTCAGGGAGCCCTCCTGTGTGAGCCATCCCTTAAGGAGGGGAGAAGGCTGGCCGCCGGAGGAGGGCCTTTTCTGCAGCGGCTCCCCAAATGCTCTCCCCAAGGAGACTGGCCTGGCGTCTTCTTTATACTCTTTTTGGCGCCAGGCAAAGACCTCCCTTACCAAAAAGCATGTTAATAGTAGATGCCACTATGCCTTTGTTTTGTATTTGTATCTGTATTTTATTAGTATTGTATTTTTAATTGTTATTAGTTTTATTGTGGTTTTTTATCTTATGATTGTGAGCTGGGCAGAGATGCTATGGCACAACAGGTGGCACAGAAGTGTTTTAAATAAATAAATAAATAAATAAATAAAGGACGGGGATCCAGCAGGGGAAACTTTTCTTGGTGATTGAGATTAGGGGATGGGGAAAGCTCCCTCTACCTGGGCCTTAAGATCATCTTCTGAAGGGAGTGGCAACCAGAAGAAGAACCTTCTTGGTAGTGGAACCCCATTTATGGAATTGGCTCCCTAAAGAGGCATGCCTGGAGCCCACTCTTTTTGCTTTTAGGTGTCAAGTAAAATCCTTTTTATTTTATGATTATTTTAATAGTTAAAACGGGTTTAATATTGTATTTTATATCATGTTCAGTATTGTATCTCTGTCTAAATATTTGTATTTTATACCACTTTGAAGAAGAGCAAGCTTTCAGTGGCGGTTTTCCTTGCCTTGCACCTGGAAGATGCTGGATCTAAATATCAGATTCTATGCCGTCTAGTTACTCCTGCATGGAAGGGTGTTGGGTGGTGAGGAAAGAGCACTGAGGAATCCTGAAACATTTTACTCTAGATGCCTTGTGCAAGAGCCTACCTCTGTCTTACGAATTCTGAAGTATTGCCTGTGTCCTAGGCCTTAACATAATGACATTGCACTTCCTGTTTACTCACTGGCAAAGAGTTCACTGGGTGACATTTGCTTCTATGGGCAAATATGGGACTCTTATCATTGTGCTGCTGGGAAGGGTCTAAGCATCCCTTCCTGCTAAGTATCTTGCTTGATCCTGCTTCCTGCTCTGTGTCCTCAGCTAACCCTACATGCTCTTGGTTCATATCAGGGAACAAAAGCTACCAACTAGAGGCATCTGTGAAATAGGTCTGAGGGTGGGTGGCGGGAGAGTGAATAAGTGTGGAGCTGCCCCCGTGGTGCTGGAGTTGAAATTCATTGCTCTGTCCCTTTCAGTCTGCAAACTGTTTTCAAGCCACCTCTGCCATTCTCTTCCAGGTATATGCTCTTCACCTGAAGCCGCCTCGTAGCTTGCAGCAGTTTCTATTTCTATTACTCAATTGTATCCAAGAAACTGGGCTTCTCCCTCTTCTCAGCCAGCTCTCACGTGTCTCAGTTCATTACTCTTCTTATGAGTTTTGGTGTTGGTACTTCCGTTGTCTGTCCTCCACTGTTTCTTGTGGTTGGCGACTTCATGCACCTGTGGGCTTCCATTTCCAGGCACACCAGCCAAAGTTTGCCTTTGGGGCTTCATCAGGACAAAGGCGACTGCAAGTTCATGTCCTATTCGAGTTGCATCCATCTTAAGTCATGGATTTGGGTTGCTTGTTTGCATCACTGAAGACTTGCATAAATGTCTCTTTTTAAGGAAAGGAAATATATATTTTTTCTAGTGGATGGGAGGAACAAAGTGAAAGCACGGACAGTCTGTGGACAAAATCCCATTCCAGTCTTTTAAATGGCTCCTAGCTTGGTTTGTTAACAAATATGTTGTTATATTTAAAATGGACTAGGAGGCCGGAGATGTGGAGCTCACTGGTGACATTGGGCCAGACTCTCAGCCTACCTCACAGGGCTGTTGTTGTGAGGATAACTGAGGATAATTGAGAGCAGCAGGAGGAGAATTATTAGCAAGGCCTAATGAAAACCTCTGAGCGTCTCAATCCAGACCTCACAGAAGTGGGGTAAGGACAATGCCTGGATGGAAATGACCCTATAACCCCCCCGCCCCATAATGCAGTGTGGAAAAAAAGGTAGGTTTCACATCTGCAAATCTGCATGCTTCCTCTGGTTACCCCCATGCCAGGTTCCTGCTACACATCCTCATTACAGGTATTGACTCTGGAACGAGCCATTATACTTTGCTTTCTGAAAGAGGGTGTGTAACTAAACAGACCATATCCATCTCCTTTCCCTGTCTGTTTGCTAATGCTGTGGAAGGGAAGCTAGGCTCTTCGTTATTTTTGTAAAAAGCTATGGCTAAAATGCGGCAAAACTCAAGGAACCAGGCTTCAGGTTGGATATCAGGAAGTACTTCCTGATGGTTAGGACCCCTAGGATATGGAATGGGCTTCCAAGGAAGCTGGTGGAGGCCCCCTCGGTGAGGGTGTTCAAGGAAAGATTGGACAGCCACATGTTGGGGATTACATGAGCAGAGCTGGCTGGAGCTGGGGGTCAGACTATATGGCCTAGGAGACCCCTTCTGACTCACTCTGTTTCTATGTTTCTAAAACACAAAAAAGAGACAGTTCTCTGGAAATGGGGTCTGTCTTAGCACCCTGCTTCTAGTACCCTCACCTCTGTTTCCTCCCACAGCTTGGGAAGAAACTAAGCGGCCACCTTGCTTTGCTTGTTCTTGGCCCAGAATGGCTTGCCGAAGTTCCATTTGTGGGAGAAAATGGCTGGGAGATGTACAAGCTCCTTCTTGGAAGGAAAACCTCTTAAGAGATCAGGGAAGGAGACGCATCCCTCCTCCTCCAGTGGAGAGAGGGGTTTGGAGACAGAGAAAGTGAGAAGGAGGGTTGTGAACAGATAGCTGAAAGACCCTTGGGATGCCTCGCTCTCGGAATCCCATCTGGGCTGGCCCATCTGTTGTGTGGGAAGAGAGTGTTTGCCGTGGCTTCCACATATGTTCTACCTGCATGTTTATAAATAAACCATATATTACAGAAAAGCCGCCAGTTTCCAGTATGCTCTTTCCTGTAAAGAAACATACTCCCTGTGAGCCAAGTCTGACTTCTCACTCCCAGGGGCTTCGTACCACTTTGGGGAAGTGCAGCGATGATGCAACCTTGCTATTCCTCTGCTCAGAGCTGGCCCCAGGTTTTTGCAGGCCCTTCCACAAGATACTTTCTCGAGTGTGGACCCTCCGCATGCTTCTCTTCGGCCCCAGTACTGCTCATGGAGAATCTAATAATGCTAAACTATGGTACAAATATATTTTTAAAATACTTTTTTTAAAAAAAACTGGAATTCTCAAATAGAGGAGGAGGAGGAGGTTAAAAACTTAACTGGATGGAAGGAGGCATCTCCATTCCAAACTCGGCGGAGGGAAAGTAGTAATGTTTGCTTGTTCAGTGGCAACCTTTGGAGGGCAGGAGTGCATCAGCCCACTTTGCTGAGCCTTAGGAGAGTCCAAAAACGATACCGGACAGCACAGTTCGTAGCATAACGCCTGATTTATTAGGACCTGCCAACAGCCATAGAAGATTGAGCTGGCCTCTTTGACTTTCTCACTGCCAGCTTTCCTCAATCTGCTGCCTGCCATACATGCTGGATTACATGGATTTTGGATTACATTGTGGATCCATTGCCATACAATGGATTACCCCATTGGCCATGCGGGCTGGGGTTGTGGGAGATGCAGATGGAAACATCTGGGGGGCACCAGCTGCCGCATGGTCACCAAGAGTAGTCAGATAGGGCAGCCTTGGGAGCCTGCCATGAGGCTGCCTGAGCAAGGAGGGCCTGTGACAGGGGCCACCACAGTGGATGTGAACGTTCTTCTCTGAGAATCATCCTGGAGCTGGTGGTCCCCTGCATCCCTCCTCACCCCACCACTGGTGGTGCCCCCTTCCCCAAGAAAGCTCAGGATTGCTTAAGCCAGCATTTACTCGCATTACCGAGATGCAACCGTATTTTTTCAGACTTGGGTGCAGAGGGTGGGGCATGAAAAATTCCACAAGACATGATTGCTCCTGGCTATGTGTCAGAAACAAACAGTTGCTTGTTGTTCTCTCTCTCCTCCCACCCTCCTGGACCCGTGGTGTTCTTCTCAGGGGCACCATTTAGGGGTGTGGGACTGTCTTCCTTTTTTCAGAATGCAAACAATTATTCTTATGAAGTGTGTGTATCTTTGAGCAGTTAAGTGGTGCTTCCTGACTATAATTATAAACAGAGACACAGGCATGTTTAAGACACATGCATATCAAACACACAAAACCTTGTGCTTAAGGTTGGGGAGGTTTTGCCTGGAAAACATTGCTATATTTATTAGGATTAATTAGTATTTATATCAATATTTATTAGTAGCATTCCCTACTCTTTCTCTCTCTTTTGCAACATTAGGACCGGCCCTACCATCAGGCAAGCAGCAGATTTTAGCTATCATGAAGTGGCACCAAATTGGAAGCTACTTCATTCATGAGGATTGCATTGTGTTGCTGGCGGGGAGGGTGGTGCTCCAGCAATTATCTGTCTCAGAAAATTTGAAAATTTGCACCCAAGGCAAAATGTCAGTCTTGGGAGCAAAGGGCCAGTTCTGCATTGCCTCAAAACAGGACACCGCGTTGCATAACGTCAGCGTAGGTGCATCTATAGAAGTAACAGCAATTATTTAGATAGAAGTCCAAGACATTTTACCATAGTGGAGAAAACGGATCAGGTGACCAGGGGCTGATTACTGATGAGCAACGTCATGGCCCTTCTCTCCCTCCAGATGGTTATTTGTCTTGAAGCCAGATTTTGGACTGCACAGTCCACCTTAGAATCCCAGCATGGTGGAGCTGGAGGGGGCCTGTAAGTCCATCAGGTCCAACTCCTGCTCAATGCATGAGTCCAAGCTCAAGCCTCCCTGGCAGGGGGCTGTCCAGCTGCCTCTGGAGTGTCGCCCATGTAGGAGAGCCCACAGCCTCCCCAGGTCATTGGCCGCATTGCCATACTGCTCTAACAGGACATTCTTCCAGATACCCAGCCAGAATCTGGCCTCCCGTAACTTGAGCCCATTGTTCTGTGTCCTGAATCCTGGGATCCCGGCCCTCCTCTGTGCGACAGCTTTTCAAGCATTTGAGCTGTGCTATCATATATTAAATAGATGACTCCGTTGAAATAGAGGAAAATCCTTTTACTTGGGTACTGCGTGTTAGGAGCTGAGGTGCTTCTTTCATGCATTCAAAGCCACAGACCTTTTCCTTGCAAAGCATTTCTTATTGACCCAAAGCACAAAATTCCCAGAATGGATCTCTGAGCATGCACAGAGTGGTTTGTGGAACACAATCTAGTACTCACCCCCAGGAACTCTCCTTATGGGCATGCCTGCCCCACCCCCTTTGGGAGGGGCCTTCTGGAAATGCGCACGCCTCCTCACTGCACGCTGGTCCTCTAATGGGGCCACTTCCTCTGCTGGCGACACAGCGTGGGACCAGGAGCCATGCCCGCCTCGTCTGCGTCTGAGACACTCCCCTGCACCAACTCCCCTCCTGCCAGCTGTGCATTTGGGTCCTTCCCAGGGACAACTTGCCCACTTGGGGAGTCTGGCCTTAGAGTAAGCATCTCTGCTTCTCTCATCTCAGTGTCTCGGGATGGGCCACGTTCCTTGGTCCCCTCCTGTACCTCCCCCCGTCTCCTGATTTTTCCAGAGACCAGCCAACAGCCCTGGAGAAGGTGCACCCAAAGTAGTCGTCTTTCTCACTCCCAACTTTACTGCTCCATCTGAGGTACTCAGATGCCTTGCGCTGGCCTTGACTTGCTTCCACATACCTGGCAGCAAGCTGCATTGAGCATAATGGTGCTTCCTGCATAAGAAATCATAGAATCATAGATTAGTAGAGCTGGAAGGGGCCAAGAGGCTATCAGGTTCAACCTGCTGCTCTTGCAGGACACCACGTTACACCATCCCTCTCAGATGGCTGTCCAGTTTCTTTTTGAATGTCTCCAGTGTGGGAGAGCCCACCACCTCTCCAGGCAGCTGGTTCCACTGTCATATTGCTCTGACATTGAGGAAGCTTTTCCTGACGTCCAGCCTGAATCTGGGTTGCTGCAACTTGACTTGATTATTCCATGTCCTACACTCTGGCATCAGCAAGAAGAGATCTTGACCTTCCTCTTTGTGACAGCCTTTGAGGTCCTTATAGAAGGATATCATGTCCCCCCTCAGTCTTCTCTTCTCAAGGCTCAACATGCCCAGTTCTCTCAAACTCCAAACTCTGGATAATTTTTGTTGCCCTCCTCTGGACTCTTTCTAATTTTCCTGCATCTTTCTTAAATCTTGGTGCCCAGAACCAAACACAGTATTCCAGATGAGGTCTGACTAGTGTGGAGTATAGAGGAACTACTAAGGGCTGTAAGCCGCCCCGAGGCTCATGTGATGGGGCAGCATATAAGTTGTCTAAATAAATAAATACATACATACATACATACATACATACATACATACTGCTTCTCATGATTTGGAAGTAATACTTCTGTTGATGCATCCCAGAATAGCATTTGCCCTTTTGGCAGCTGCATTGCATTGTTGGCTAATGTTTAGCTTATTGCCCACAATTACTTTGAGATCTTTTTATTTTTCAGTTCTGTTGAGCCACATATTCCCCATCTTGTATCAATGCATTTTGGTTTCTTTTTCCTAGGTGGAGGAATTAGCACTTGTCCTTATTGAATCTCACTCTGTTGCTTTCAGCCCAGTGTTCAAGTTTATCAATATTGTCCTGGATCTTCATTCTGTCTTCTAGGGTGTTTGCTGTTCCACCCAGTTTTGTATCTCTGCGAATTTGATTATCTTCCCTTGTACTTCCTCATCTAAATCATTAATAAAGATGTTGAAGAGCACTGGCCCCAGGACTGAACCCTGTGGCACCCCACTAGTTGCCTCCATCCAAGTTGAGAAGGTGGGTGGTAAAATATGCCAATAACTATGTTTTCTTATTTTTTGCTCCCTTTAAATTTAGCCAGATGCTTTCAATGGGGCTACTAGGTTCCTTTTCTTGTATTTCTGTGCAAATATATACAATGTAAGATTCTGTCTCTTACATATAGTGCAACTGCTCCTCCATTTTTGTCCTTTCTGTTTCTCTTAAACAGGTGGTATCCATCAATAGTCCTGTTCCAGTCATGTGAGTCATCCCACCAAGTTTCAGTTATTCCTATAAGATGATAATTGCCCTCATGTACTATGAGTGCAAGTTTGTGTTGTTTGTTTCCCATACTCTGGGCAATGGTGTAGAGACATCAAAATGTAGACCTGACTCTCAGTAATGGATCTACACCCACCCACACATCCAAAACAGCACTTGCCACTTCTTTTGGTTTAGTCAAACTTGACAGGGGGGAGTTCATTCGTTCTCTTTCTGCCTGTTACTCTTCTAGCAAAACTAGAAAACCTGAATTTGTGACAAACAGTCATAAATAGTTAGAATTAGTCCTCTGGTCTACCATCTGCTGTTCCATCTGCCAAAAACTGGGAGCTTTCTTGGGGAGGCAGGTTGTCCATAATTGCTATCTGGTCGGAATCTCCTCAATAAATCAATACATGTCCTAAATCAATCTCTCCTCCTCAGTCCACCAAAGAATAAAGGGAATTCTTGGTAGATCTATCAATGGAACTTTTCAAGTGAATAATACTTAGCTATAATTACAGTTATAAATTCTTCTTGGTATTGCGTATTTGTTTAATCCTTCAAGTTCCTCAGGGTTGCTTGTGCTCAGTGAGGGATTTTTCTGTGAAAATAAGTTTCTGCAGTTTCATGAATATATTTCTTCATGTTTCATAAACCATGAAGCATGTGTTGTTCATAAACAATGCATAGCATAAACACACACAGCATATGCAATGCAACCTTATATACAAAAGGAACCTCTTTTTATCACAACCATATAACAAAACAGCATAAACATAATAACAAAATACTACAACCCAAGTTCCTGGCAACAGCACCAATGCAAAAAACAAGACAAGACAAGACAAAACCGTCTGTAAAACTGCAAAATTCAAGGGTCATTTTGAATCCAAACTCAAACAAGGGAATCCAAAACATTCTCTTCAACCGGTCCAAATAGTCACAGCATAGAAGAGTCAGCTCCCTCTTCAAAATGCTGGAATAAAATGCCAACTCGATTATATATCCATGAATTCACTGTGTGGATTCACCCCATGCAACATCTAGGAATCATACCTGGGCCAAGTTGGCAAGAGCCTTAGCGGCAACAGCCACTCTCGCCTCTTCAGCTTTCCTGCACCTTTTGATTCAAATTTCTTACAGCCCTTTTCTTTCTTAGCCCTGTCCCTTTCGACTGTTCCAATATTTCATAGGGGTCACAGGAACATATTCAGCCCACGGGGGAGGCAATTGCTGTGACTTGCCAGCTACCTCCTGGTCCAACTCAAGAGTCTTGGAGTAGATTTTAAGACCTGGATGGCCTAAAACATCTCTGCTTATTAATCCAAGCCACATCCAAGGTTGCTTTCACTCCCTCCTTTGCACAGATCTTAGTTAAATCAAGCCACTTCTAATTCAGGGGTGGGCACCTGCAGCAAGTCGCAAATGTCTTTTGTTCCCTTGGCACCTCATTTCCATTTCCATTCTAAATGCAGAGTCTATATAGATCCAAAGGCGCTGATAGGAGCTGGCGAACAAGGGTTAGAGCTCACATCTTTCTTTTTTTAAATAAGTTTTATTTGAAATTATAATCCTGAAGAACAAAGAAAAACTAAAAACATCAATCAACAAAAACATCGGGCCTGCTGAGTCAGCACCCACACCCTTCCTTTTCTCTTTATGATAGCTTAAAAACATATTTAAATCTATGTGAAGTCCCGTTTCTCTCAATAATAAAAAGAGTCCCAAGTTTGATAGAAGTCAGTATCTTTCTTCTCCTTCAATGATAAAGTCAATCTATCCATTTCTGCACAGTCCAGGATCTTTTTTAGAATCAGTTAGTCGGTGGGTAGTTCTTCACTTTTCCAGTGTTGAGCAAACGCAATCCTCGCCGCAGTGATTACATGAAAAATCAAATAAATTTCTTGTTTACTAATGTCCACCAGTATAATGCCTAATAAAAAAACTTCAGGTTTAAAAGCTAAAGGTTTTTGTAACATTTCCTCAAGCCATTTATATATTTTAATCCAATACTTTTTCACATTATCGCAAGTCCACCACATATGATAAAAAGTACCCAATTTATGTTTACATTTCCAACATCCATTTGACATATTTGGAAACATCTTAGCTAATCTATTTGGTGACAGATACCATCTATAAAACATTTTATACAAGTTTTCTTTATATGAAGTTGCTAATGTTTCCTTAATATTTCTCTCCCAAGAGCTCACATCTTTCAATTGGAGCCCTGAACCTCTGGGAGACCTTCTGCCCTCCATCCTGCTGTCTATGGGCACTTGCTGAACTTTATTTATTTATTTTATTTATTTTAAACTTTTTTAGACTGTCCCTTACTGTGGTCTCAGGACAGTTTAACAATAAGACGGTCCAGAGGATCTGATCCCCCCATCTCCCCCCCCCCCAATTGGCTGGCTTTTGCCCCCAGGTGCTTCACCCCCTGCTGCCCCCTTCTTTTGAATCTTTTTGTCCCCTGAAATCAAACATTCTCCTCTCCTTACATCTGTGCATACCTCTTTACAATCAAATTTGTCCTTAGGAAACAGGATGCGTTAAAAGAGACTTAAGACCATAGGTCTTCATACTATGGCTCACGGGCCACATCCAGCCCACCATGCCCATTTATCAGGCCTGTCTCAGAGGTTTTGGACTCGCTCGGAGAAAACATTCTCTGAGCGAGTCCAAAAGCTCTGAGCCAGCGCAGGCATTCTTTAAAACTGAGAAGAGAGAGAGAGCCGGCGCATGCCCAAATTGCAGCAGTTCAACTGCGTATGTGCCGGTTCTCCCCCCCACCGGGGAGAGCAGTAAACTGAAGATACAGAGCAGTAAACTGAAGAGTGGCGGGCAGAAGAGAAGGAGAGACGAAGATGAAGAAAGGATTGAAGGTAACAAAATATAACTTTTAAAATCTTATTTTAATTATGCGAGCATGGGGCGGCCAGGCTGGGGTGGCTGGCCTGCGCCTGCCACTACTACCTCGCTGCACCTGCACTCGCCCCACCCACCGCTGCCGCCTCACCAGCCCCCTGTTGAAAAAGTTTGAGGACCCCTGCTTTAGACCGTAAGAAAATTAGCACATGCAAATTGTGCATCCTTTTTTTCCACTGGGCCTGAGCCCTGGATCTGCTCAGCACAGAGAAACACCTCTCTACAGACCAGATCTATCACTATTTAGGCCATGATCAAGCTAGAATTAAGCACTTTTCAGTGGCGTTCATTTCGCTGCTGGAGAGCTGGGCCTCCCCTTGAACCAATTGGGATTTTAAAATGGTTATGTGTGTCTGGAACATGCCTCAGAATGACATTTTGGGGCTGATAGGTGAATAGTAGCTGAGATTGTTGAACAGGGTACTTCTCGATACTTCCTCCTATCGCCCTGAGAGATCAGCAGCCTCCCTTCCTACCTCTGCATTCAGTGCTGAAGCTCGCTTCCCACCAAATCTGGTGGAGGCCGTACCAGGGAACCTCGAGCAGAGAATTTTGTGCTCTGGTTGGCCTTTGAGCTCCCTTCTGACTCTATGGTTCCCCTCCTTTAGACAGAACATCACTTCTGCCTTCCTCCTGCACCACTCTGCTGGCTTTTATTTGCAAAGAGTTTGGATTTGCCAAATGTTCCATAAATTCTGTCCAAATCTGCACTCATTACACTTTACAATGTGTACCAGGAGAGCTCTGCTTATCCTCAGACTTTGTAAATATACACAGACAGAAGGCTGGTGGAACATATGCAAAGCCAAGTACATATATCAACCAAAGAGAGTAAGTAATGTCTATCACTGGATGAAACAGTGCAGGCTTCCATTTTGGTATCTTTTGTTTTCCTTTTTTTGTTCCAGGTGAGGTGTACAAATGGCCTTTATCTGTAAAAAGTGAAGCTCAAGGAACCATAAAAGCCATCCCTTATATCTTCCCTCATCCATGCACTGAATATTTTAAATACTTTTCTGAATGACCCACGGTTAGTGCAAAAACTGCAATCAGTAGTAGCTAAATATATACAGTGATTTCACCCAAACTAACATAATTTTTGTGATATAATTAAGTGGAACTAGAGTGACTATTCTGTGGTGCACTTTTTGTAGAACTACAAGCGGTCAAGGGGTGAAGGCAAAAAAATATCTCGGGAGAGGCTGGAGAAAAAATGTGGTATTTTCAATGGGCCAGAGAGTTTTAACTAAAGAGGCAGTGCCAACAGAGTTCTTTCTTCATTTTCTCCCTTTCTCTTTTAAAAATCATGGTTTTCTTGTAGTACTTATTCAGGATATCTCTCTGTAAGTACCTCAGAGACTGACACAAAGAGGAAGGTCAGGATCTCTTCTAGCTGATACCAGAGTGTAGGACACAGAATAATCAGATCAAGATGCGACAACCCAGATTCAGGCTGGACATCAGGAAGAGCTTCCTCACTGTCAGAGCAATGCGACAGTGGAACCAGCTGCCTGGAGAGGTGGTGGGCTTGTCCACACTGGAGACATTCAGGAAGAAACTGGGCAGCCATCTGAGTGGGAAGGTGCAACGTGGTGTCCTGCACCAGCAGAGGGTTGGACCTGATGGCCTCCATGGCCCCTTCCAGCTCTCTATGATCCTATGAATAGTCCTCAAGGCAGCCTGGCAGCCATGTTTTACCCACAGTGCCTCTCCTGGACATCGGGCTATAGCATTTTCCTGGAAACATGGGGACAGGGTTGCAGTGAGGCTGACTGTCCCTCTTCCTCAGCAATCCACCTGAAATGACGAACATCACAATGCAGTGTTGCTCCGGGAAGGCAATGCAGGAAAAGTACATCCACAGCCAGGAAGAATGCCAGCCTCAGAGTTAAAATAATCTGGAACAGAACTACAAAGCGAAGCAAGCCCTGCTGCCTTTTCTCAGTTCAAGCTCTCCACCCTTCCAAAAATATTGCAGTATTTCTCTTGCTCTCCAAAAAAAATGTAGAGAACCCAATGACCTGAGAAGTTTCTACAAGACTAGCTCTAATTCAGGGCTTCGCTACACATGGGGTTTCAGCCACTGCTTTAGTGAGGCTTCTTCCATCTTCATTGTTGGAGGAAAATCGTTTCCTTTACAGTTTCTTCTCCTGCCCGTACTTATCATCCTAGTAATCCACCACAAGGTGGTTCTGTGGGACTGCTGCAATATGGAGGATTTGCAAAAATGTCAAAAGGCTTCTGAACATTTCAACACAAGGCATTGTGATCCCTCACTCATCCTCCCAAAGCACCTCCCATATTTTCCAGACATTTTCACAACTTGAAAAAAAAATTAGAGCATGGCACCAGATGGCACCAGAATTTTGCCACACAGCCTTGTGAAAAGTCTGCATTCCGTCCTGTACCAAAGTGCAGTGCAATGGAACATATAGAAAGACAGAGAGGATACTCACTCTCGGGGGCGGGGGGGGGGGGAATCTTTGTGTGCATGGACCTTTTTCCTCCAGCAAAGAAACAGAGGTAACCTTGGTAAAGCACCAGGTTAAATGCCTTGTGGAGAGAACCCTTTGTTCTAGTTTGAAATTAATCCCTGACTTTTCCTTGCTGTAATGAAATCCCACAAAATTGATGGAAAACATGAGTGGCCTTGCAAAGGGGCAGCATCATGGAAAGTCCTGGCAGGGTTTGTGCATGAGGGATCACCACCACACAGCAAATTCCTGATGCAGAGAAGCTTCAAGTCTTCTCAGAGTGTAGGCGGATGTAATGTAAGGAGAGCTTGCCGCTCTTCCCTTGGCCACAGGTGAGTCCTGCTTCCCTTTGGGCTCTGATTCCGCTCCTGAAACAAGAGGCATTTGATGAAACAGTGGCTTAGCGATCAGCCCTTCCCTTTTCTTCCCTAGCCAGCCACTCCCAGCTGCTCCAGCCAGGCTGCCTGCTCCTTAAATTAAAAATGCAGAATAAAGCAGTGCCCATCTGTCACTTTGTTAAGCCAACAAGCCAGGAAACATTATTTTTGGAAAATGCATCAGGAATTCGGAAGAGGTTTCACAGGGTACCAGTCAGTACCGCTCTCCGCTGAATGCCACTCCAGACATGTAGGATTCTACTTTGGGGTGTGGAGCTTAGTGGAAAGGCATGAAGAATCCAGGGTCAGTCCCTGCATTCTGCAGGCAAGGCTCATAAAGAACCCATCCCTGCATTCCTGCACAGCTGCTGCCAGTCAGTGTCAGCAACGCTGGCCCAGATTGGCCCCATGGTCTGGTTCAGTGTAAGGCTGTTTCCAAGCAATTTGCTCCTGATTTTTTCTGATTGTTCTGAACTTCTGTAACTGCCAAGCTGAATGGCAGAAAACATGCATACGTCTTTAAAAGTCCAGTCCTCTGTGTGTTTAGACACTGGAACATTTAGGGAGCCCTAAATGGCTGGCGGGGGAGAGCTGGGAGCTGCACACATTTTCCCTGTATAAACATGCAAAGGAGCAATCCTACACGTTCCCCAAGGCTGCCTAAACATGCACAGGATTCTGTCTGAGCCTGCATAGCCCACCATGGCCCAGTGAGACAGTTGTCAAGGCTGCCATGGCTTTTTCTTCCCAGTCAAATTGGCCACAATTCCCTGATCTGCTGTGAATGGATCACGTGCCAGGTATGCCAAGCAGCCTGCAGGGGAGAGGGTGACAGCCCAGCCGGGGTGGGAACCGGCAGCCGAGGCAAGAGACCCTCGCAGTGCCTGCTGCGGCGGAAAATGTCAACATAAACGCAACCTCTCCGGCTTTGAGTCTGTCGAACCTGCACCAGCACTACGGCTGGAGAAGTGCCATGGTACTTCTGCCTCTGTAAAAATAGCTAATTATTGTATTACATTTCTTAGATG
Source organism: Varanus komodoensis (assembly GCF_004798865.1). Lineage (NCBI taxonomy): Eukaryota > Metazoa > Chordata > Lepidosauria > Squamata > Varanidae > Varanus > Varanus komodoensis. The sequence continues at coordinate 12,105,241 of NW_025335606.1, forward strand.
CCTTTTGTGATGATGACAACAAAAGGACTCAGAGTGACTCATAATAGAATCAACAATATAAAACACTTACAACAATTGTCCATTAAATTAGAACCACCCCATGAAACATCTCAGACATAAGCAACAAGCATAAGCAATTCGACTGAGGCAATAAACAGGCCATTGTATGACACCGAGTGCTCGGAAACTAAGGGAGATCCTAACCTGGCGCTGAAACACTGACAAGGTACTGCCAAGTAGGCCTTGCTGAGTCCGCGTTCCAAAATCGGGCTCCTGAGCTCTTTGAAATTCTGACAGAATAGGGAGGGGGAAATGCTGATTTACTACTCAGTTTGGGCAACAAACTGCTGCAGAACACTGCAGTGGCCCAATTGCGCTTGCCAGTGGTGGTTAAGAGTGCCCATTTGCAGTGGCAACGCTGCTGCATCATCTGCACAGAGCTGGGAGGCTGTGGGGGCCGCAAGAGGCCCATGGGCCATGCGTTGCTCACCTCTGCTCCACACCCATTTTGCTAATTCGGAGCTTCTAAAGAGGCAGGCATTCGAACTGGCAGCATTTGCCCACATGGCACATGTTCTCCAGAGCTTTCCAGCACATCCATCTCAGGTGACAAAGGAGAGACAATGTCCTTTGATCTCTCAGGGAGGTAAAAGTTGCCCATTGTGTTAATGATCGCATTAAAGAGGAATTATCATTTGCTATTTTCACAATCCCTTGACTTCTTTGGCAGGTGCTGTTTGCCAGGAATCTAGTGCAGCCAAGAGAGCTCTGAGCAATATGAAGCAGAAAAATTCCCTTCTTAGTGAAGAGAATCAACTGGGTGTATAGCATATTTATCTTAGTGGTGCTGATCTATCAACCTGATGCATATCAGACGCTCTCTTGTTCCAAGGCCAAGCTTGGGTTAAATTCCACCCAGTTTCAAGAACTGCCAAGAGTCAAAAACTATGAACTTTGCCAGATAAAGAACAGCTCCAGAGATATGCTAACCACACCCAAGTCCACAGTTTCTTTGTGTGTGAATCTCTTGTCCTGTTGAACCATTTTTGGTAACGTACCAAAAATGCAGCCCTTGTCGGCCTGTTGCCTTTGAACATGTTGCGAGCAGTGAATACAGTGGATTTGCATGGATTGCGGATTGCCAAGGAAGGAATCAGAAAAAACAGAATGAAACAAAACTGAAAGCATTAAGGTCATTTCAGGGAGTGTACCTGCAGCTCTACTTCTTTTTATTTTAGTGTAAATGTATGTGGTCCTGAATTGGAGCATCAGGTTTGGAGAAATGGGGTTTTGGAGCAAGGGTGGGTGGCAAGTTTGAGCTTGCCTTCCTGTGGGAACCATGAATGCTTAGAGTAAAAAAGGACAAGCCAGGAACTTGCTAAGCACACTTAGTTTGGTTGTCAAGCTGCCATCAAGAAGGAGGGATGGAGAAATTCGTTCAGGTCACATTTTAATGGAAACCTATCTGATTTATACTTTGTGAATAAATACAGGACAAACTATGCACATATCTTCTCAAAATTCCCCAGTGCAAAATCAAAAATCGTGTACAAATATGTACAAAACTCATATTTTAGGGGATTGTGAACACAAAAACACATGTATTAGTGAAACTAGTATACAAAAATGCATTGTGTTAGGGAAAATTGCTTGCAGATGTGCTTCATAATGAGAAAAATTGCATATGAAGTCTGCAGAAAAATGCATCTGAATTTCTGTCTGGATGTTTTAAAAAAAATTCAAAGAGATGAAACAGGACAAAATGAATTTAGGCCTGGAAAATGGGAAACTGAAACAAAATTGAGAGATTCATCCATCAGTGCTTAGTGTATAATAGTATTTCATTATGCAGGCATTTGGCTTTTATTAATGTTTCGAAATCTTAAAACGCATTAGAAGAAAATTATGATGTTAAAACAATAATAGGGGTGCGTTCCTGTGCATAGTTAGACAGAAAAGGGCATAAAACTGGGGCAATGCTGGCTAAACATACATAGGATTGTGTCTTGGATATCTTTTGCCTTTAAATTAAAAAGTGCAACCTCAATTTTCAGAGCAAGTGTATCTCTAACATATCATAGAAAGCACCTGTCTCCACCATAGCCTCCTGGTGAGGTCCTTGGGTCCTTTCCCCTGCATTAGACATACTTTGTCTGCTCCAGCAAGGCTGGTAGCTGTTGTCACAGCAAAGGGCTGTTCTCTTTTTCCATTGTGCCCCCTTTCAGCCACCAAGCTGGTAAGCAACGTTTCTGTTGACACCTTTTATTCCTGTGCGCATGACAAGCCTGCCATGAAATTATCAAATCAATGAATCAGAAAGGGGCCAAAGATCCATCTTTCTGATATTAGAAGGGACTAATTACAAGCACTGAATCCCTCACAACCAATGTATGCAGTCCATTTCCTTGTACCAACCCCATTTTTACAATCTCCCTGTATTGTTTCAGTCTGTTTATTTTTCTGCAATAATTTCCTACGCTGGAAAATCCCATCTTATTCCTGTGCTGTGAGATGCACCACTGCATAGCTCCTTTGATCTCTTCCGCAAGTGTCCCCTAATGCAGTCCAGAATAGTTCTCTCTCTGTGTGTCTTTCTTAACTTCATGTTGCTTATTCGTATTTCCCTTGTGGCCCCAGGATGCTGATGTCTTGGGGCCTCTCTCCATTCTTCTCACCTCATACAATTGCAGCGTAGTTTAGTTCTTCTACCATTCGAATGCACACTTGTGCTCATGTTTAAAAGCTCGGGACCCGCTCGCTCTTCAGGCCCATAAGCAAATGGCATCATTTCAATTTAAAAGGCAAATCGACAGTACTGCAACAATGGATGAGCTAGGCTTAACAGGGATGATTTCAGAGCCTGCCTGAGCACTCTGCAGAAGGGAACATTAAGATGCGGGTAATGCCGAGCTCCCAATTAGCAGCCCCTCAGCAGCTCTCTAAAGGAAGCAAGCCTCTGAACAGCTGCGCAGAGTTAATGTAACTCCACGCTGTAGGAGGCACTAATGAGCAGTAATGAGAAATAAATGGCTCCTACAAGGGAAACAATATCCTTAAACAAGGAACATGCCGTGCAAGCATCATGAAGTCAGGCAGCGGCGGCCGCAGGTGCAAGAAGCAAAGCTGGGGGTTGGGGAAAGTTCCCCCATGGGTCCCCCCCCCCTTTGGGAAGCCACATGAGGTGGCCCAGGACCTCTTGCTCCCGATACTGCTTGGGAGTTCAGAAAGGGCAAGGCAGGCGGCAGGAACGGGGCAAAAAGGTGACCACCTGCTGGGGTCTAGGCCTTGGAAGGCACCTGGCTGTGGCACTCCCAACACCTGTGTTGCGTGACCTGTATAGATTTCTGTAAGTCACGCTAATGGTGTGTTGGGTCAGGACTGGCGCCCACAGTGGTCTTGAACTCCTGCCACCAGGGATCTCAGACAGCGATTCAGCCTGCCTACACTCCCCTTGTGGCCAAAGAGGAGAACTGCAGGAGGCATGGCTATACCAGCCAAGGGACCCTGCTAGGGTGGCCAATGACGAGTTACTGCCACCCAATAAAGGATAAAAGGGGATACCTGCTTGCGTAACAACTTCTGTGTAAAGATGCAGTCTTAGAAAGAACAGGGGTGCCCTGGCTCCACTGGTGCTTCAGTACTCACGGGACCCACTGTTTGCCCCATGGGGTTTTGATGCTTCCAAACTAAACCAGAAACTAATGCAAACGCTTATTTTCAGAACCAGATAGGTTTGTGCAGTGGCTGCAGGCTCCACTGAGCTGCCCCTTCCCAGGAATAGTGTCCGTCTGCTTGGAGTTGTTTTTAAAAGCAACAAAATGCTCTGGCAAGCACAAAAGGACAGTGGTCACTATCCAATGCCAATAACTTAAATAGAAAGTTACTATGTCTGTCTGGAGTGGGAATGGCCCTGGTCAACCTGTCATCCAGGTACTTCTAGTCAATAGGCAACTCTGAGGATCCTTTGCTCCTTGCTGATGATTCTTTATCCTTAAGCCTGATGTGGATTGGACAGTCCTTCAAACAGAGAACTCTCCTCAATAAAGTAGGACACATGGCCACCCTATGCCTCTCTTTTACCTGTAGGCCACAGCAGGTCAGACAATACTCCCTGAGGCCTCAGGACTGGAAACAGCTAAGCACCCCTTTGCCAGGTGAAGATGTGGGGCATTGAATCCTTTGCTCTCACCCTAAAGTCTCAGTCCATACCAGGAACATGTGGAAACTGATTTCTCAGAGAGGCTAGTCTGACCCTAGCTATGATTTGGGCGTCGCTGTGTTACCCAGGAAGCACAGAGGCTGGCTTATGTGCTCGCCCTGGGGACCTTGATATCAATGGGAGTCTGAAACCAAGAGGAATTCCCAGTAAAAGGCACTCCCAGTACCCTTTGCTTTGCATGCTCTCCAGACTGGAGAACATTTTTCAAACTATGTGATTTTGAAGTAGCAGGAGCTACAAACCCAGCTGAGTAAATAACAAGATTGCTGTGTGCATTTCCCTTTCTCAATATGTTTGGAAAATATTGCACCATGTGTCTTTTCAGACTGCATTTTGTGCAAAATTACTTTGTCTTATGGGATGAGTGCAATAGACCCTCTGTTCCATGGTTCCTAGGAAACAAAGAGCTGTCGGGTGGTATGTGCCAGGAAGGAGGAAGATGCTCCCTGCTTCCAGGGTTGAAAGTGGGGACAGCCTATACAGAGTCACCCAGTGAGTGCCATGGCAAAACGGGGACTAGAATTGGGACCTCCCAGGTCCCCAGTCCAGCCTTCCAATCACACCACATTGGTTTCCCGTGATTTTTCCTTGTGTGTTTCCATCGCCATCCACACATGAAAGGTGACCTTCTGAAAAGGAGGCCTCGGCCCTTTTCAGAATGTCATCCTGCAAAGGTAGAGGGTGCCAGAAACCCCCAGCAAGAGGAGCAGTGTAGCCTCATAAACACATGAAGAGAGGACCTTTGACCATAAGCCATTTATCTCCGTCTTAATACCAGCTGTCCAGCCCCTACCCTCTCACATCAAGGTGTCCAGCTTAAATAGCATGATCACTCGAGTTTAACTTTCTCATCAGGTGATGGCTATGACCTGAAGGACTGTCTCCTTCACATGTGCCTGCCCGCCCCTGAAGATTTAGGGCAGAGGCCCTTCTGCAGGAGCCCTCCCTGAAGGAGATTAGGAGAGTGACTACCCAGAAAAGGGCCTTCTCTGCGGTGGCACCGATCGTGGAATTCGCTCCCCAGAGAGGTTTGCCTGGTGCCATCACTTTATTCTTTTTGGCACCAGGCTAAAACCTTTTTATTTTCCCAGTGTTTTAAGATTTGATTGTTTTAATTGAGGTTTTATTGCTGGTTGGAAATTTTATTAGGATGCTGTGTTTTATTTTATATTGTCTTATTGTTAAACTGTCCCGAGACCACGGTAAGGGATGGTCTAGAAAAGTTTCAAATGAATGAATGACTGGGTATTTTTCCTTCCTGGATACATTCAGCGATGCTCCAAACATTACACATTGCCTAATGCACGTGCCTCTTGCAGTAACCTCGGCCTGCAGGTGCGATTGCTTTCATTTTAAATGACCTTTACTTTATTTGCCATTTTCCCCTCCAAGGAGGCCAATTTGGTATATGCAGATCACCCTGCCTCCTCCCTATTTAATCCTCACCACAGTAGCTTCTGTGTAGCCTGATCTGTCGGAGCCTGCCTAATCTTGGAAGCTAAGCAGGGTTCAGGCCTGGTTGGAATCTGGATGGGAGACTTGAATCCTGCATTGAGCAGGTAGTTAGGTCTGATGACCTTCTTGGCCCTTTCCAACTTTATGATTCCATGATCACGTGAGGGAGGGTTAAGTCAGGGCCATGCTGAGACATTTTGCTGTTTGAGGCAAAGGACAAAATGGCGGCACACCTTCCGTGTACGCAAGTGGACCGGACTGGTTGTGGAAGCACACTTGCACACTGGTATCAATGCAGCATCTTCAGCTACACTGGAAGACTTTAGGACACTCATGCCCCCTTCCTCCGGCACCTTTTCACTGCTTGCTGACCTCTCCTTGGTACCTGCCTGCAGCCTACTCAAAATATGCAGCACCAGCATGAATCCTGTGAGCAGAACTCAGTCTGGTCCCTGGAAGTCCATGCCAGGCATGATAGGAAAAGTGATGTCAGCAGGTGTAGCACTTGGTGAGCAATCTGGCTTCCCACTGGGAAGCTCCATGGCTCAGAGCCTGCCAGAGCATCTTTCCACACCATAGAGACCTGTAGAAGTGAAGAGCAGAGTGTCTCTCACAGGGGTCAAGGGGAGGGCAGAAGGGAACACAGAGGAGGTTTGGCAGGGCCAAGAAGAGGAGGGGAATGGAGACGAGTTTCTCCACAGCAGGAGGAGAACCGGTGGCACTTTTGCCGGTTTTCCTTGGGCAGGAATATGGGAAGCAGACATATGCTGCAGGAGTGGGATATGGGTGGCAGCAGCTCTTTCAGCAGTTGCACAGACGACCACCCAGGGCCATAGGTGGCCCATGGAACATGCGGTGTTGGCCATCTGTGAGCTAAGGGATGATTCTCCTATATTTTGGAGATTCTAAATTCCTTCTGACTTCAGTACCTCTGAGGAAGAATCTGACCCCTGTATGTCCTAATTTAGATGATCTGTTCATTGTAGTTGATGGTTCTTCAGTAGTTGCATTGGTTTTCTTGAGGGACGTGTGTATGCTTCTGCGACTGTAATGTTTATTCTGTAATGAATAAAATCCGTCCATCAATCCAGTTAGAATGGCCTTTAGGATCCTGTGCAACTAGAGTTTTGGGGCTGGTCCTCACTCTTAGTCATCACTCAAGGGATGACTTTAACAGTGCTGATACATGCATGGAAGAACTTCCAGATCCCCTGCCATCTGCTCAGGCACAACAGTTTCCAGTGGGAGTCAGTTTATACAGTCAGTCACTAGTCATCAAATGCAGAAAGCCAAAGCCACGTGCGTGGATGGGTGTGGGAACCCGATTGGAGTTCATGATGGAGCAACCTTCCGTACCACTGCCCAGGCGAAAAGTAAAAACCTTGTTAGGATAGCCATTCTCCTTCCTTCGTTTCTTCCACAGCTACTTAGGCCCAACTCCTGCAAGAATAGAAACCATCCAGAGGTTTGTGGCACATTGGAGACTAACCTACTCTTCCTCAGCCCAACAACCATCCAGATGGTTTGGACTGAAAGTCCCGTCAGCCCCAGACTGACAGACATTCTCCTCTAAATCATCTGGAGGGTGCTGGTTGCAAGAAGGTGCATTAGTACAAGGATGAGCTGACCTTTGGCTTGTGGTGCCTACTTTGCTTTTTGCTAGAGCTGTAGAGTCCTCCCACTGCAGGCAGGTGAATGCTGAGAATGTAGGAAAAGAGTGCCTCTGAGCCTAGGTGCCTAGGCCCAGCCTAGGTCAGTTATTGATTAGTCATTGAACTGAGCTTTCCAGTCCTTTCAGGCAAAAATCCTTGCCTGGTTTTACATCAGATGAATATTTTCAACCATCTAATTTAAGGTGCAGTCCCATGCAGGGAGAAAAGTCCTAAAATTCCCAGGATTCCCCAGCCAGCTCAGGAATTGTAGAACCTTTCCCCCCATCTAAACATGCACAGAATTGCACCCATAGGAGACAAAAAGGCGTTTTGGTTGCTGCTATTGTCCAATAGCTGGAATCAGCCATCCTTGCTGATCTCCTGCAAGGCACTCAGAGATCAATCAAAAGAATCATGTTCTACCTTCTGTGCACATCTCTGAGCAGAGGCTTTCATGGGCTAAAATCCATTTCATCCTATGCATTAGGTGTTACTTTCAGTCGTAGGAAGTGGTGCCTTCCAGGTAGAATTTGAGGCCAGAAGTCCAGAGCTTAACTCAGGAAGTCCCCAAAGGCATCACTGGTTTGTACATTTTCGATCTTACATACCCCAGTATTCCTAACCATTGGCCATATTGGCTGGGGCTGATGGGAGCTGAGGTCCCAAACATCTGGAGGGCTCCAACTTGGGGAAGACTGTGCTTGGATTTCTGACTCAGAACTGAGTTGCAAAAGCAAGAGTGAAAAGTCCCTTCCAACTGTAAATTAAGGTGCCAACATGCAGGGGGCATGCATGGAGTGAGGAGCTGATTAGCGCCAGAAGCAGAAAAAAGCCACAAACAAACATCCTGCAAGAAGCTGTCTCCTTGTGCAGCAGGACTTCCCCCTCTTTTCCTCTTGTCTGCAGTCCTCAATGTCCCCAAGCTGTTGGGAAGGGTCTCCACAGCTTTCGGGAGATGATTTATAAAATAAGCCAGGGCGGCTTATTTTATTTTACTGTATATATTTTAATTGTTATTGTTTTAATGTATTTTGTATTCGATGTTGTAAGCCACCCCGAGGCCTTGGCAAGGGGCGGCATAGAAATGTTTTAATAAATAATAAATAAAATAAATTTAGAGACCCCAGGGAATCTATTCCACCAGTGAAGCCCATTTTGCTGGCAGGGTGGACATCACTGGATCTCCCCTGTTAAGTCCAGAGCCTGAAATTCTCTGACTGCACCCTGGCTGGCAGAAATGTTATGTGTGTGAGAGATGAGAGAGAGAGGCACATGAGTGCGCGTGCGACACACACACAGATTGAGAGAGAGAGAGAGAGAGAGAGCAGTCCTCCTGAATCCCTTTCCTACAGAGCCTTACCTTCAGATCCACAGCAGTGGCTTTTCTCCCAGCGATCATTAATAGATGCGTGGCAAGAAAGCGTCAGACGTGGCTTGGAGACATGCTGGGATATGAGAACGGACATGGAAGGCTTCCCCCACTGCTGGAGACGTCATGTGAGAAAGAAATGCCGAGAAGGGGCTGGGGAGAGAAGAGAACTAGGGAACTTTCGAAAAGTTTCACCTCAAAGCACCCTGCACAAAGCACCCCCCAAGATGGAAGGCAGCCTGGTGGAAGGCCATGCTTTGAAACGGTTTCCAGAGGTTAATAACATGGAAGGGGGGAAATGTCTCGGCCGCAGCATCATTTGTTCAGCCAGCAGTGCTATTTTAGAGAAAAACGGCTGATTGCCCTGGGGTGCAGTGAAAATGCCGCACAATCAAGCTGATTAACCTCTGAGAAGCACCCACTGCTGCCTCTTTTCCTATTCAGACGGTTTTGCTTTGTATGCCGGGCTTTGTGGCTACAGGTGTAGTACTTATGTGGTGATCCTGCAAGTGCATCCGATTGTGCCGCATGGGTTCTGGGGAACTGATCCCCAAATTCCAAGCACATGCTAACATTTTCAAGCTATTTCAAATGTCACATTTGGGATTTGACTTGCAAAAATTGATTCATACTGGTAAATTATGAAGCAAGCATAGCAAATGCCAGTATGCCAGACTCTGAATTTCTAGGGCTGCAGATCCATGAAAGACTTTTAATGTGATGAATCATTTGCTTTATAAGGGTCTACTTGTTGCATTTTGGGGAAAAGATGTAGAACAAGAACAGAAGCCCTTAGATACAATCCCAAAGTAAGGGTTGTGGTGTCTGCTATCAGATCCACAAACACCAATTTTTCCTTGAGTAAAATACCTGAGCTCCCTCTTGTGGGCAAAACTCGAACCAGGCAGGGATTTTCTGTGATCTCCACCAGGGTATATTTCAGTAGCTCTCACCAATGTCTCTGAGGAGGTGGAACATAGGTGGGCAACAGATGTTCTGGGCTACAATTCCCATCCTTCCTTAACATCAGTTACGCTATATATCCAGCCAAAACATCTGGAAGGCCACTACTTGTCCACCCTAATGTTGAAGGTTTGGTTTCAGTGGCAACATTTTTGCTTCTGGGCAAAAATTCTACCTTGATTTCTTCTAGCACCCACGTGTTCATCTTTCTTCTGGTCCATGGTATTCAAAAAACTTTCACCCGGCACCTTCTTTTGAATACATTAATTTTCTTCCTGTCAGCTTTCACACCCAGACACAGCAATCGGAAATGCAATAGTATGGATGATCTTGGCCTTGATGTCCAGGGGAACAACCTTACACTCAATTAACTTTTCTGCTTCCTTCAGTGTTGCCCTTCCAAGTCTCAGCCTTCTTCAGATTTCCTGGCTACAGTCTGCATATCTTAAATTACTCATGCATCTTCCATCAATTTTCATTCCTCCATCCACCATTCCTCATTCTGCTTTCTTGTAATATTATCTGTAAAATATACCTTTGTCTGATGCCTTTGCCTATGGAAAACCATTCTATGTCTCTATACTCTGTCCTAACAATAGCTTTTTATCCATGATATGGATTATGCATCAAGACAATCAAGTGTGAAGCACACCCATTTTTCTCAGAACCATCCACAGCTTCTTGTGATTTGCATAAAGGCTTTGCTGTAACCTATGAAGCACAGACTGACCTTCTTTTGAAATTCTTTATTATTATTATTATTATTATTATTATTATTATTATTATTATAACATTTCTATGCCGCCCCTTGCCGAAACCTCGGGGCGGCTTACAACACGATAAAATACATTGAAATACAATAGCACATAATAAATTACCATTAAATACAAAAATACAAAAAATACATTGATTTACAAATATAAGATTAAAATTATCAGTATAAATTAAGTAAATAAAAATATAGGAGGAGAAGGAGAAGGAAGAAGAAGTTGCCCTGGCCAGATCATATGTTTTAACAATTAAAATGATGTTTAAATAAAAAGGTCTTTACCTGGCGCTGAAAAACCAGTAACGACGGTGCCAGGCGGACCTCTTTGGGGAGTGAATTCCATAGGTTGGGTGCCACCGCAGAGAAAGCCCTCCTCCGAGTACTTACTCTCCTAATTTCTTTCATGGAGGGTTCCCGGAGAAGGGACTCTCCCGCAGATCTCAAAGGGCGGTCGGGCATATACAAACGTTTGGTACATTCCAATGTATATTTGCAATATGGTCTCAAGTGCTTCCTCTTTTTCATAATTCAGCATGAATGTCTGCTATTTCTTGCACATAAAGGGTAAAATTTTTGGTTGCAACACCTTGAATATCACTTTACTCTCATGGGAGATTAATGCAATGGTCTTGTAGTTGCTGCAGTTTTTTTTATATCTATTTGCTTGGGATTGGAATGCATATTGAACATGTCCAGTCTGTGGGCCATTGTTTTCCATATTTATTGGGTTTTTTTTTAAGGATTTGGACCAAACTACTCTCTGCAGCTTGGAATGGTTCTCTTGGTTCCCCTCAGACACTATTTCTTCCAAACACCCTCAGAGAAGTTCTCACTTCACTTTCTAATAGTGCAGGCTCTTCCTCACAGGGTTCCTCTTCAAACCAGCCTATCATTTTTTAAATCTCTTCTGTACATTCTTTTGACTTTCTCTTATTTTTTCCTGGTGTTAGGATCTGGGCTGCTCGGGTGACTGGAACCAGAATCACCATCACTGTTTTGCAGGATCAGTTCCAAGCCTTGCTGGAGCTCTCATTGTGCAGACAAGTACCAGCTGGGAGCCCTGGGGCTGCGGGGAGCTGTCTAAGAGCAAGGTTGGCCCTTCTGAACCGGCCTCCGCATCACAGGTTCCTTTGTTTGCGCTGATGTCTGCACCTTGCCATGTATCCTGCCTTGCCACATGGTGTCAGCAAACTGTCAGCATCCAGGGCTGGAGGCGAGCGGCAGCAGACAAGGCAGAGGCACTGGGACCAGGGCAAGAGAAACTGAGGTGAGGGAGAGTCCAAAGTCGAAACACAAAGTTTAATGGCAAGTGCAAGTCATGGTCACAGAACAGCCCAAGTTCAGGTCAGGGCAGAACAAGCATCTGGAAATAAAAAGCCAAGGGGCAAGAGCAGTGTGGCCTAGTGGTTATGAGGACAGGTCTGGGACACAGGTGAGCTGGGTTCTAGTCCCTGCTCAGCCACGGAGCCAACTGGGTGCCATTGGGCCAGTCACAGACTGTCAACCCAACCTACATCACAGGGTTGCTTTTGTGGAGATAAGGCTGAGAGCAGGAGAGTGAATGATGATTTTTTTTAAAGACAGGATATAAATCTAATAAATAAGAACAGGAAGACAAACAGTGGTGCATCTGTCTAGTGTCCTGCTGTCCTCACCCCAGACCGCTTTGAGGACTTGGTTTTTAGGATCTGGGCTGCTGGGGAAGGGAGGGCAGTAGCTGAGTGTTATTAGCCTGGAATCAATTTTCAGCTTCATTAGCAAATGGATTCTACTGAAAGCAAACATTGTTGTTTCTTTTGTGACTGATTTCTGCAAAGCCATCTGCATCAGCCTGCAGGTGTCTTTGCATGCCTCCAGCTGAGCAAAATGAAAGCCTTCTGCTCACCTCCAACTCTGGAGCCACGAAGGGGACATGATGTAGCTCCCTGCCTTTTGGTTTGTTTTCGTTGCACTTACATTCTGCCTTTTTTCCTCTTCGAGGGCTCCCAAGCAGCTTCTGTGATCCTGCTCCTCTCCATTCGATCCTCCATGGAGCTGTGAAGGATGAGAAAGCTGCTGGAGAAAAAAGAGCTGGCTGGACAGTTTGGTAGCACAAACACAGCTGAATGCAAAGTGTGGAGTCCAGAGCCACACTTTTTAGAGCTAAACACTCATGGCCCTCCGCTTGGAGGGGTGAAATCAGTCAATTTTGCTTGCTGCCCCCATTCAGGTTTTAAAAACCTCCCTCAAGTTCCTTCTGTCCCATTTATGAAGAAATTTACACATTTGGTTAGATTTTGTCCAAACCTCACTTGACCTAAACGAGATGCTCACCCTCCCCTCCAAAGGTTCAGGGATGAAGCACCCCGACCCTTTTAGGCACATCCTTTTAGGGTGGAGCCAAAGTTAAGACACACTGTCTTGTAAGGTGAGTCATTAGGAAAGGACAGCGGTTGAAACACGGATGTGAGAGCAATGACACAAGGCACATGTTGCATAGGGAATGCTGGAAGTTGCCACTCCTTTTATGTGGTGCTCATTCGCTTTGTAATCCGCTTCTCTCCACCTCCGCCCTCCTCACACGCGTGTTCCCAGCAGCCGAGGGCGCGACGCGTTCAGGTCCAGAGGCAACCGACCTGCATCCCATCCATTGAGCAAGGTGCAGTGGCATTCTCTGCCCTCGTGGTGCCTCACACCATGTATTTCGTCTAAACGGCCATTTCTGGGCATCTAAATGAAGCCCTGAAGAAGGGGAGAGGAGGAGGCTGAGGCACCCCTCCCCATTTCCGAGCAGGCCCTTTTCCCCCTCTCGGCAGCTTCACTGCATCCTTGGAGAGGCACCTGGAATGGTTATTTCCACTCTAGCGGCAGCATGGAGGTTTGGCCGATTGTGTCCAGCTTTGAGGTTGCATGACCTTGAACATGGGTGTCCAAAGAATCCTATCCCCTCCCTTCCCAGACAACACCAGGAGGCCAATGGATGAATTAATACCAATTAATAAAATCAATGAATATTGTACGACCAAATCCAGAAGGTTGATTAAACAATAGTCAATAGATACCTTCACAATCAGGAACTCCTATAGCCCAGATCATTGGCTGATCATTGGAAGAGGCCAGGTGATAGAAATCTTGAAGGGAGAGTGAGAATGGAATGGAGTATACTAGGAGAGGACATGGCTGGCTGGAACCCTGAAGAGGAGCGCTCTTGACCTGCCTTCCCCAACCTGGTGGCCTTCAGGGGCATTTGGACCACAACTCCCAGAATTCCCATCCAGCAAGGCCATTGACTGGGAATTCTGGGTGTTGCAGTCTAAATCTGTTTGGAAGGCACAACACTGGGGAAGGTTGCTCTACATGGCAACATTTTGTTGCAATTCGACTTAAGTGTTTATACAAGCAAGAAAGAACCAGCATAGGCAGATATAGCCTGGGTCTGGTCTCAGCATTTAAAAATAAAGGTGCTCGTTTGGTTGGTTAAAGAGTTATCTGACAGTCATCTCTGTCTGGTAATCAGCAAATGTTGCATATTTATTTTGGTATCATTTTTCAAAGTTGTCTTTTGAAAAAGTTCGGCTTATGCAGAATTTCAGTGGGTTCTGCTCTATAGTGTCAAATTGGCTTCACAGCAGTGAGTCATAATCAGTTCTCTCTCTCTCTCTCTCTCTCTCTCTCTCTCTCTCTCTCTCTCTCTCTCACACACACACACACACACACACACACACACACACAACATGAATTGCATATAACTCGCCAGCTGCCTTGCCAATTCTGCAGTGTCCGTCCGCATGCTGACATTCACATGTCTCCAGTGTGCTAGTCGAACTAACTACTAACCTGAAGAAACCCTTCCTATGTATCCTTCTCTGCATCCTAGCAAATGAGAAAGTTTTATCATGATTAGTGTGTACCACCTGCATTTTAAACATTCATCAACCTTATTTTTCTCTATATATGCAAATTCAGTTCTTGCTGATTGGCAGTCCGCTCCTGTAGGTGTTTCTTGATGTCTTTGTGACATTATCCCTTTAACATTCCAGTAGGCATACTTGAGAATTGTTGGTAAGAATGGAGAAGAGTGGTGCCACTCTAGGGCCAAGCTCTGTGGCACTGAAACCGAGGAGCAAGGCCAGGGGAAACGGAGCAGCCCATTCTGAAAACGTCAGGCTGACTGAAGCAAGCGCCATTTGAGTTCTGCCATAGGAACGGTGCTATAATTGATGTGAGTCTGAAATGAAGACCTGCAAATGATCTGCATCACTGTTGTAACCTGAACCCACAGATATCGAAGCAATTATAAAGCATGGACATAGTAGGCATGTCATGAATGGAGACTTGCAGTTTCTGTGTTTCTATGAATGACTGGTGAAGAGGCAGGGAAAGAGAGCTGTCCGAGGGGAGAGGGCATAAGAGCATTTACTCCAGGATCTGAAATGACCTGGCTCACCCCCAGTGGAGAATGCTTGTCGCGCCAGATGTTGTTGGAGTGCATCCATCAAACCTCATCGTAGGCTCTGCTGGCTCGGGCTGGCGAGAGGTGCAGTCCAACAGCATCCTGATGACAAGTGTGCGACCTTCGTTGCAATCGACCCTTGTTCGTTTGCTGAGCTGTTTGCTTTCCCATAACATCTGATAGCTTGAAATCCCCACACTTGTTGTAAACCATCAGCAGTATTTGTCACTGCATCTCCAGCAGGAGTTCATTGCCTCCAGCCTCAATTTTCCATTGTTCTCCAAATGCAAATGATCATGTATTTCTGTGTGTGTGGATGGTACTTTAGCAAGAGTGCTGCCAAGTGCTATGGAGATTAATCTATAAAGGGGAAATTAAATATCTAAAGACCACATAGATGTTAGAATTCCTGATAGCCCAAATGTCTCAGCCCATTTGCTTTTCATCCATTCATCTCTTATTTCTTTCCTCCCTTTGATACATCAAGTAGAATATGATGAAATGTGGATAGTCCTCTTGTCGATGTCTTTTGAAGAGGTCAACTCTATTAGTGCTGAACACTCTCTCTGGATCTTCAATATATCTAATAAGAAATGATGAAGCATTTTATTTCCTGGAATGGCTTCACTTAAGACTTCAGACTGAATCATAATAACATCCTTAATAACAGCAGTAACTCTTGGGGAAAACGTTGCATTTCTTCCTTGAAATGTTTCCCAAAAGACTGGCAAATGTATGAAAGCTCGGGAAATCAAACTTGCCTTGGTCCCAATTTGTTAATAATATGCCCAGAACTGCATTTTGTTATAGCTTTGGGGCTCAGTTCTGTTTCTTGGCTCATTGCAACACTTTGCATGGTCCCTCGTGTTCCAGCACTAAACCAAGGGAACTCCCCCAAGTTCATAAACCAGAGTACTATGGTTTGTGGTACTACCACCTGTGCAGTTCTATGAATGTCTACTCCAGGACAAGGCCTAATAGGCTCACTAGTCCTCATTCCCACAGTGGGAAGTAGGGTGGTCCCCTAACTAATAGAGGACTGCAGCACAGCCGTGGAGCTTTCCTCCAGGGTGGAAAGCAGACGGTTTGAGACAGGGCAACTTTTGTCAGGATCACTGCTTGGGGTAGGGAGTGTGGAAGGGTGAAATTGCCCCCATGTTCAGTCCAACTCTGACCCTCATTGCCCCCAATCACTGCAGAAGATGTAAAGAAAGCCTGATCATGTTTGCGAAGGACATGCTTTCTATCCATGAAACAGCTTGCCCTGAGTACTTGGATTTATTTATTTGATTGGTACCCTGCTTTTTCCTTACAGTGAATTCAAAGCAGCTTACATAATTTTTCTCCTCTTGCTCTCAATCTTATCCCCACAACAACAACAACCCTGTGAGGTAGGTTGAGCTGAGCCTGCAACTGCCTGAAAGTCACCCAGTTGGCTCCATGGCTGACCAAGGACTAGAACCCAGATTGCCTTAATCCCATTCCCATGTTCTTAGCTATTACACTACACTGGTTCTAAAGCCAGTTTAAGACCATCAGACCAGGGTTGGTGGAAATCAGAGGTCTGAAAGTTAATCTCTCACCATTTCTGACCAGCAGCCATGCTGGCAGGAGCTTCTGAAAGCTGAAGACCAAAACACCTAGAGATCCACCTTCTCCCTGCACACTTCCACTTAACTACACAACTGGATCAATTGTTGCTAGTTGCGAAGTTGCGTCCGACCCATCGTGACTCCATGGACAACACTCCTCCAGGCTATCCTGTCCTCCACCATCCCCCAGAGTCCACCTAAGCTCACACCAACTGCTTCAGTGACTCCATCCAGCCACCTCATCCTCCGCCGCCCCTTTCTTCTTTTGCTGTCAATTGTTCCCAGCACTAGGCTCTTCTCCAGTGAGTCCTTTCTTCTCATTAGGATCAGTTCCTACTGGATCAATAGGCCTCCTTTAAAGGGACGTTCACACTCCCCAAGGCACTAACTGAGCCTGGCATTAGGCAGGGAGAGGCAGCAGATGGAGAGTGACATGGTGGTGGAGAGCACTGTTGCAGGTGGCATGGAGCCTGCTGAGTGGCTTGTTAGCTGCAGTAGAGGAGGCTGCTTTGTCACCAGTAGGACCCACTGCAAGTCAGATCACTTCCTGCACATGGCATGGGATGGGGAAAGAGAGGTATCCTGTCCTGGGTCTCAGGCAGCAAAACGTCTTTTTTCTATGGTACCACAACGCATCTCCAAATTTGTTTTGCATCGATCGCATCAGTTTCCTTAGTTTATTGATTAGATACCTTTATTTCCTCAAGAGTTGTCTCTTCTCACGTGCTCCTCTGCCAGCTGGCTTTCTTTTATCCTACTTGGCTCACACTTCGAATGCATTTAACCTCTCTGGGGTGGGGGGAAACCTCCCCTCTTCTGCACAGTGAGGTGAATCACCACCCATTGCTTAATCCGTGGTGATGAATATTGCTTTTTATATAATGCACTTGGACTGGGAGTGTTCCTTTGCAGAAAGCAGATTATCTGAATACATTTTAAAAATAAAATTGGAGGGGATATACCCTTCATGGTCATAAACATCTTGTGATTCAGTGCATTGCTTTTTGACTCAAGCTGATCTGCCTCAAATGCGGCGTCACCTTTTTTTTCACGCCCGCCTACATAGTGGCGTTCTTGTTCTACATATACTCTTGCTCATTGCGTTCTTCCTAGCCATTTCTTTGCCTCTTTCATCTGTTGTTCCGTTTCTTGTTCGCTGGGCTGTAAAATCTGGATTTTTCAAATTACAGTGCAAGATGCCACAAAACGGAGTCGCAACAGAGGGCTCCAATGAGCCAGCTAGCTGAGCCCTCTCACGGGATGCTTCCATACATTTTGTCACCCTCTTGGTTTTCTGCCCCCCACATTTCCAATAGTCAGCTTTGATTCTGTAGTCCCTAAATGTGCCAGTCCTCATTAACCTGTTTTTGGTTTTCCCATCCAATCCTCAGGTTCCCTGCTTCTTAAATCGTAATTCTTTTCTCTTTGAAAACCTTGAGATTCTTCCAAGCATACTGATATCTCCTTCTTGTGGGTGGATGCCACCATTTAAGCGATATAAGGATTGGGACTGGGAAAATGTATTTACTACTGGTATATAGCAGGGGAGGGCAACCATGGAGGAACATGTG
Organism: Varanus komodoensis; assembly: GCF_004798865.1. Taxonomy (NCBI): domain Eukaryota; kingdom Metazoa; phylum Chordata; class Lepidosauria; order Squamata; family Varanidae; genus Varanus; species Varanus komodoensis. The sequence continues at coordinate 12,123,263 of NW_025335606.1, forward strand.
TAATCCGTACCATGGAGGTTGCCCATCTGGTTTGCTACATTCCAGGATTTTTCCATGGGGTAGGGCTTGGATACCAATCACTGTCTCCTGAAAGAATCCCTGCACTTGTTTTCAGGATGGGAGACAAAAGAAGGGATTCCCTTGTGTGCTCCTATTTCCACTACAGAAGACACCATATTGGTGAAGTGCCTGGAACTGAGCAGCAGGCTGGAGTTAAGGTTAGTTTTCCAACAGTGCCCCTTCCATTCACACTCCACTTCCCAGAGCAGTGAGAGACTCCAGAGGATGCACTTCAAGGTTTAGTTTCCTTGTGGTGAAAGACCAGTGGAGATTGAAGGTGTCTTCCATCCAGACCGATTATAGATGATCCCGAGATACATAGAAACAGAGTGAGTCAGAAGGGGTCTCCCAGGCCATCTAGTCTGACCCCCGGCTCTAGCTGGCTCTGCTCACGACATGCCCACCATGCGCATGTCCAGCCATGTCTAATCCAGCCATTGCTTGGGTGCAGGTACTGCAAGGATGTGCTGTAAGGCCTCTCTTGGGTGATGTGGCTGGGGAAGTTTTGGTGCATGTGGTTAGAAGCCAGGAGCCTGGTCAAGGTGTTGGCAGGAGGACTGAGGCAGACTCCTACTTCCCTCACACAGGGAATATGAGGAAGAAGTGAAGGTGGCACCTCATGGGCTTTTCTCTGCCTTAGCCAGCTGGAGGAGCTCCTGCTGATGCTTTGGTAAGTGACCTGATGAGCTCAGAGGGCATGGACTGCCCACTGATAACACTTCGTCCACATAGGGATCCTTGGGACAATCCAGAACTAAGATCCTGGGAGGTTGGAGAAATCTGTAGTGGACTCAGCTGAGCCTGAATTCTAAGAATCTGACTCAGGAATTCTTCATCAGGCTTTTTCCTGAGTCGTGTGGATTCTGCAGACTTGCAGTCCTCTTTAAATTTTGCACGATTCTATGCAAATCATTGTAGAAAATACAGAGCATTAAAAATACACTGACCAAAAATGCGTATTGTCTTCCTAAGCGATGGAATCTGGGGGGTTGGACACTTTCTTAAAAGAGCAGATCTGCATCACACTGAATTTTTATAAATGCATATGAAAAACCCATTCCATCGAAATCCTGTTCTGTCAATGAGCAGATGATGGAACAATCTGCAAAACACGTGGAACGGTTTTTACAAGCCCTCGTAGGACCCAAGCAGCTCCTCAGCTCTGCATTAAAGAAACCGGAGCACTGTTTTGTTCAAAGCCATGAGCGTGTGTTCACGAAGTGATCAAGCTAGTCAAAATCATGACAGTATCCCCATATCTGTCTTTGCTTTTTCTGTGTGTGTGTGGAAGAGAGAGAGCACACTTGGGAAATTTTCACACTTTGTTTGGTTTTACTGCCAAATCATTGGAGGCCTTCTTCAGCAATGAGTTCTGGCTTACTATGATTCAGCTTCCCTCACTGTGTATGCAGAGGAAAAAGCCAGGAAATGCTTGTTTAAAATACTGTTCCTAACAGATAAAAACCAGAAGCATTTGGCCTTTTTCTTGGCTCTTTCCAGCATCTCTCTACTCCATTTTTATTTATTTGTAAGTCTTATTAAAATATTTCTGAGAAAGCAGAATTTGTTCCTTCTGGAGAAACATGCTCTACAATAAGTGTCATTCAAAGACGGGATGGGGGAGAAATCCATTTTCTTTGTAACTCCATGCACTTTTGAATGAGTATGCAAGTCAAAATTTGGTTTCCTTTCTAAATTCACACGCCTCTGAATTTTGCAGTAGAGTTATCTAATCAAAATATGAGCACACAATCATTGCTAAAGTTGCCAACTGTGGCAGCAAAACCCCAACACCCAACCATTCCCATAGGAAAAAAGAAAGGAAATGGTGCTACTGGCACTGTTAAGAATGAGTCCAGCTCCTGAGGAACTGCTGGACGTTTTTCTTCCCCTGGAGTAATGCAGTGTAATGGTCCCCACCCCCAATTTCTCTGCCCTCAAATGAGACAGCAAATTTTAATTGGCCATTTGCACAGGCTTCTTATTCATAGACAGCTTATCAAGCTATTCTGTTTCAAAAGGCATTAATCCCTGTTCCCTGCCCCACCATTTCAAAACCATTTAAATGCCTCTCTTTCAAACAACAAGAGCACCTTTCTTCCACTGAAGCCATGCCCTGCTGAAGCGTACGACTGTACATACGTGTTGCTGTCGTTGTTTCAAGGTGTAGAGAGCGATCCAGCAATGCATTGCATCAACAGTATCGGTTACCCCATGGTGAGAAGATCTTGTGTCACTGACACTTATAGGTGGCATTAATGAGGAAAAAAAGTCGATGCATATTTTTTGGATTAATACACAAAGGCTCCATCTTCTGGACCATAGTAGCTCATCCGATCTCAAGTCTCTGACTTAAATCTGATATACTCTTTGGCAGTTATTTTTAAAGGTTATGCCTATTAGAATGTCCGTTCTGGTTAGGTTGTGTGTGCATGGGTGAGCGTTGAATGAATTTATGGCTTTTTTCAGGGCAATTGCTCACTGTTGGAATTGGAAAGATAGGAAGTGCTGTTTCTTGGGTGAATTGACACATGGTATTGTACCCCCTGTCAGACAGGCATCCCTTGAGTTTGATGGTTTGCTAATGGTCAGTTGTGGTTTCTAAAATGAGGCATAATGGTTGTAGGCTAGGCTGCATTACGTGTGCTTTGGAAGAGGAAGGTGAGAGAGCAAGAGAAGCAAGCCTGAGTTTAGCATTTGGATGGAAGGAGGGGCTTGGAGGGAAGGTTCTTCAGGTGGATGAAATGTGCTTTGAAAGGAAGTAATGCTGCTATGCACCTCCTGTCCCTTTGCCATGTTCACTGTGTGTGTAAACAAATAAATATGTTTAAATGCACCACCAGTGTCCTGTCATCTCAGTGAAAGGGAACTAAATTGGAGAATGCTGTCCTTAGAACTTCTCACTGTTCAGGGAAGTAAAGCATATGTAAGATACCCTACAACCTATAACCCACAACTGATCCACACCCAGATCTCCTGCATCAGATCACCTACACACGCGCACGCACACACACACACCTCATACCTTCAGCAGGAGGTGCATTGTTTCCTCTAAGATCTGATAGATGTTCTTCAAAGCATTCAGGGTATCACCATCTATCTGGAGAGCATGTTCTAAAAATGAGCTCCCAGAAGAATCATAGAAGAGTAGAGTTGGAAGGGGCCATGAAGGCATCGGGTCCAACCCCCTGCTGTGGCAGGACACCAATTTACACCATCCCACTCAGGTGGCTGCCCAATTTCTTTCTGAATGTCTTCAGTGTGGGAGAGCCCATCACTTCTCTAGGCAGCTGGTTCCACTGTCCTATTGCTCTGAGAGTGAGGAAGCTTTTCCTGCTATCTAGTCTGAATCTGGGTTGTCACAGCTTGAATTAATTATTCTGTGCCCTACACTCTGGCATCAGCAAGAAGAGGTCTTGACCATCCTCTTTGTGAAGAGGAAGATGCCATTGACCTAAGTGGACTATTAATCTGCTTGCCAAAGGAATAATTGACCAGTACCTCATAACCATACTAAGAAAACACAAGAGATCTGAGGAAATATAGATGGATTGTGGCATGTTAAAAGAAGGTGCAGCTTCTAAAACTATTGGTTATTCAAGCCAGAGTATCATGAACGTCTCTTTGGCTAAAAAGGCTTAAATGTATGAGGCAGTGCGACATTGACTCCTGTGAAAATAAAAGAGCAGGGAGGGAGGACAGATCATGTGTGTTTGCTATCCTGTGGCACCATTATGTAGAAGACTTCTCAGAAGCTGACAGTCTTTGACTGGAGACATCAGTGAGCATTGTCTTTCTCAAGTTCAGGAGCCATCCTGCTCAGAAGGATTACTTGTTTTCCTTCTAGCTCAATTATGGTGCTCAGGATTTCATTTGGATATGGTTTCTGTCTTCTTAACAGCCCTTTGGCTATTACATATTTCTGTATTAGTGGATATGACCACATCCCACAGCCAGGAATGCCAAAAGTCAGATAGGTACCTGTTTTCTTAGATCTAACTGCTTCATTAGGTGCTGGTGGTAGAACAACCTGTCTGCTGAGATGGGGATGCTTCTGGTCTTGCTGATCCTCCTCCTGCTTTAACTTACTCTCCTTGCCCTTGAATAATCCACCCCTGAATAATCCACTGAACTACCTTTCACCAGAACTCAGCCCTTGCTGTGTTGGATGTTTCCAGCCTTGTTGCCTCTTGCTTCCAGCCTGGCCTGCACCAATCACCCCATTGGACAAGACATGCTACACAATGTTTTAGATTTACAGAATAGCATGAAACCTGCTGCGTTATCCCTTGTCATCTCCTGGCAGTCAGGACCAGCATAGAGCCAGAGCTAGGTAAGACCTTGGCAGAAGAAGGTCCAGGTCACATGAAAATGAAGCAATGTCGGTATCTCTTGGCAACCATCCCAAGCCTGCCAACCTGGCAGACTTCTGGCTCATGGAGTCTGCAGAACTAGGAATCCTGGTGCATCTCAACTGATCGCATGCACTCCAGCTCAATAACCTCCACAACCATCCTCAGGAACAAAGACCAGAAACAAAGGCCAGACCAGAGGGATTGGTGCACTCCTAGTATTATGAGGCTTGCCATCTCTGGACCCTACTTGGGAGGAGAAAGCAAAATCTGGCACATGGTGAGATCAGGACACACCTGATACTCTGGAAAGTCTACAGAAGTGAGGGACCTGATGTTCCTCAACTGGTCACAGGCACCCTGGCTCCAAATAAGGAACCTGCTGATGTTCTAGGAAGGGTTGGGGATGCAGGGGCAGCTAGAAAACTGCTGCTCCCAGACTGTTGCTGGTGCAACATCTTCTGCCAGCTCCCTTGGCTTGCAATGCTTGATGTTGTTGCCTAGCTGGACAGTTCTCCTGCTATCTAGCCACCTTGGAGTAAAGCCAGTTCAGTGCCCTCCTGGAGAGCTCCATGCCACATTAGTAGAGAGGGAGCCTGAGCTCCCGTTTTGATAGGAACGATACAATTTCCCATCCTCTGTTCTCCTGAATTCTCCTTTCACACAACTGCAGTATCCTGAGCGGACACCTGGATTGTCCTCTGCCCTGGAATGGCACTTTCCCCTAGATCCACAGATACTCTAGCGAAGAGACTGCCTAAATGCATAAAGGAGTGGTGATCTGGCATTCCTCGGAACTCTTTAGTAAACCTTTCTAGGACCAGAGCCAACATTTTAATGTTGAGGTTGGACAGATCTTTTCTATGCTCCTCATCCAACAATCAGCATCGTGTTTCTAGACTCGGGTGCCACCACAGCAATACAAATGATATTATTTCCTGGACAGAGAGCCTCTTGCTACTTTTTATTGCAATTAACCTCCAAGCACTGGCTGTGCAGTGCCAAGCAGCCCTTTGTATGAGCAACAACAGAAAGCAACGTCCTCTTGCAAGGAGTGCGGCATCATCTTTTCATGGTGATTTTCTGTACTGATTATGCACAGTGATGTTGTTGCCAAAAGAAGGGCAACACACCCACTTCCCCAGCAGTGGGGTGTTCCGGGGCCGGCCCCTTCACAAGGCCTACATCTTGCAATGAGAGAACACTGGCAAGTTGCAAGGTCTTTTGCTATTGTCAAGTTATTGGCAAATACACAAACTAAGTCCACTGGAGGCAAGAAAAGTTGTAAATTAGCCAATGCTGAGGTCCAAAGAACAACCGCACCCAGCAATGCTTTGCCTGCAGCCAGCTGCTATAGAATCCTAGCTCTCCTGGCCTTAAATTCAAATTGGCAACCAACTAGCTGGCAGGTGAGATATTCCAAAGGCTGAATAGACATTTCCAGTCATTCAGAACCATTAACCCCTGCAATCCAGTGCCATGCACATCAAAACCATAGTGATGGTTACACAGGGATAGCTGCATTCATGGAAATGTTGAGCTTAGCTTCTAAGTTGTGGATGACCAGTCAAAGAAGAAAGCCCTGGACATTTCAGGAAATAATCTGGAAATGGCTTGCCACAATACCTCTGTTAAAGAGGAAGACCGTGTTGAAGTTGATCAATCACCTTGAGTCAACCTTCTTCTTTTAATGCCTTCAACACATTCCATATCTGTTTGGGGATCATAGTAGTTTGGCTTAAAAATTCAGCAACAAATCCATGCTTTTGCTGTGCTTTGTTGAACACACCCACAACCCAGTGAATACCTACTCAGTGACTGAGTATGGGTTGAATGTGGCTTGTCAATGAAATGTGGGCTATTGTATAGCCTGAACCCAGCTGTGCTGACCATTCATGGGTTTAGGTTGTGAACTGCTTGGGTTGGGTTGTTTGTAGTTAACAAACCATGGTTTGTTTTTGCATCTGGGTTCAGGCAGCACAAGAACCCACATTTCAACTACAACCCACAGATCAACATCAACCCATGCTGGACCTTTTATGGTAGGTATTGTGTTGCCTGAACCTAGCCAATATCTTCTGGATGGTCTATCATACCCAGAAGTTCTTGACTATCTTAGGTGGGAGAACTCTCTCCAGTGTAATCTAGTCATTGTATCATCTTATGAGATAAACAAATAGGGCAATGCCTGAGATGGCCGTTCTTTCAATGCACCTGTGCACCATTGTTAAAAAAAATGGTGACAGGGATTGGGCTCCCACTGACCACTATGATAATTTTTTTCCAGGACATTGTTGATAGGTGGGACATGGTGAAGAAGGAAAGGCAGGGACTCAACAGATTGGCCTGAGATTGGCCTATTACTTGACAGCGTTTAGAATAGGGAAGTGCTGGAATGCATTTAGAATAGGGAAGAATCTGTCCTGCAATGCGTCTCCATCTTGCCCTTCACCTCTCCTCCTTGGGTGCATCATGGCCACTCTGTGTCACAGGAGGGACAGAGCAATTGGTCCTTTCTGCAGCAGCCCAGCCAGGAAGCTCAGGAAGCTCAGGAAGAAGCACTTGCTCTGCCCCAGCCAGCTCAGAAGCCAACTGCGTGGCTGGAAGAGGGACAGAATTCCCTTGGGAGCAGCCCGTCTCTGCCCTAGCAAAGTCTTTGTGCTCGACAGCGAGAGAGAGGCTTCCTTTCCAATCCACGTCACACGGGAAGAGAGAAACATCTCCCTGCTCGATCACGGATATGCACCAGGCTACTGGGATAATACCAGATCACTCCAGTACCTTGCCTTCCTTCCTACTCCTCTGGATAGAATACTGATCCAGTATTGTGGGGAGAATAAATTAATTGATATCAGAGTATCTGGATGTGTGATGACCTTGGGAAACAGCAGCTGGATTGGAGTGATCTCTCTGTAGGATATTTATTCAGAGGTAATAATGAACGGAGGAGAAGGGGGGCACAGAAAAAGAGGGAAGAAGCAGTATATATATATTTTTATATTGTTATTTTTTGTATTTTAACTTTATGTTGTGAGCCGCCCCGAGGCTTCGGCAAATGGGGCAGCATAGAAATGTTTTAATAAATAAATAAATAAATAGATAGATACTTCTGATTTTGCCTGCTGACCAGAGGATCCCCCCCACAGATTACTGTTTTCAAGATAATGTAACCCTCAACAGAAAAAAGGTCCCTCAGTCTTGCCTTCCCTCCGCAGCATCCCTTTTCATTTGCTAATGCACAAATGGAATGGCTGGACGATGACCCTGACAGGCTGTGGTCATCCTGACGTCACATAAGACCAGGGCTGCACAAGATCCAGGACCTCCCGTGGGCAACTCATTCTCAATCCGCCACCCCTTTTTGTCTGGGCTGAGACGTAAGGTGCTGTCCCTTGGGAACCAGGGCTGCAGGATCCGAGAGCTGGAGCCAGAGAAGAAACTGAAACATGCCACGTCCTGGTGCAGCATGACTGCTTGGACAAAGTCCTGGTGCAAACAGGAAGCCCTCAATATGCCTTCCGGTCTAGATTCTGAGCATGAATCATTGTCCAGGACTATGCGGTTCTGGTGGCTGGTCACAGAGGGCGAGGGGACCCAATTTTAACCCCAGGAGCTCCTGATATGAATGCCAACACCTCCCATGACTCACCCACAGCTAAGCCAAGGAGGTTGCAGAAGGCTGCTTGGATGCTCTTCCCTTGGGCAAGCTGGCACAGAGAGATTGGCAGATTCCATCCCCTTTGTGCTTGAGCTGCCTACAGCCCTTGGCAGCACCATCTCTGGCTCACATGTTTGCACAGAGGGGAAGCAGCTGAGGAGCTCAGGGAAAAGCATTCAACGTGCATAACTGCAGAGGAAGCTCCACTTTCTGGATGCTGCCAGGGACGTTTCCTGGGTCAGACCAAGCTGGAGAACATCCAGAATAATCGAAACGGGTGAAGGGAGGGCAAAAGGCTCCTGATGTTGAACAAAATATATAGTTTTGATCCTTAAAGTGGCCCAGCTTGTTTTGACTGTATACTATATATCTGGGGCCATCCCCAGGGCTTAAGCTTTAAAAAAGGAAATGCCTGCAGAAATCCCATATCCAGCATGAATTGTGTGACTCAGAATTCATAGCACAATTCATCTTAGAAACATATTTTCCAGAGAAGTCTGCAGGTAATTTTTAATATGTTAACCCCCAAAGAAGGCCCAAAATAGATGGCATAGAGCAAGATGTGTTGGATGACTTCAAGGAATACAGATCGATCGATCGATCGATCGATCGATCTATCTATCTACATTCAACATCCTGAGATTTTGCCTCTTTTTGCTGTCAAGCTATGCTTCCTACCAAAAACAAGCCTGATGAACTTCTGCTAGTCTTTGTTTCTTCTGTTTTCTTTCCCTGCTGTTGCGCTGAATCACCACCTTCTTCTCTCCCCTAAATCTGTCTCTTTCCTCTCAGTCAGAATTAGCCTTCCTATAGTTTTTCCCAATTTAGTTTCTCAGCCCACCTGCAATGATGTAACCAGACCAGAAGACACTGGAGGTACTTGGATTCCTGGGCTTCAGGCACTGTACATAATCTAGACTACAGGTGGGCAGGTGTGACCTGGCACCTGCAGGGAACCCCATCTGAGGGTGTAAGGCCTGGCTGCTTCAGCTTGGAGGAACAGATGGAGAGAGAGTCTGAAGGTCAGCCAGCCCCATGGCCAGGGGGAGCCTTCAGGCATAATTGCTTTTTATCAGTCATTGAACTGCTGTAGCTCCTGCAAAAAGGATGACTTGGATCCCTGGCCACCACTCTGGACTTCAAGATCATCACCTCTTCCTTATTCTATGCTAGCCTGGTGCTGACTACCCAAAGGGGAAAAAGCAAATATTTGCCACTGGTATGCACCTTTCCCACACTGGGCAAAAGAAAAAGGGGGGATGGTTTTGCTGGTTTGAGGCTCACAGCATGCTGTAAATGATCCTGGGGTTACTGCGTGCTCCTCAGGTATGGAGCACTCTTGGTCCTTTGGAAGTGACTGACCAAGGATCCCAGTGGGGTTTGTGTGGGGCTTCTTTGCAGCCTGCCCACGTCCCTAAGGGAGCACAGCTAGATTACAGATTGTACTCAGCGTGTTGAGTGCAACCTGGGCATCACAATGGCATTAGCATGAGGAAAAGCATGGTTCCTTCCTTGTGAACTTCCTCCCTTTCACCCTCCAGGCACACAGTTTGGGCTTTGGTGAAAACAGGAGGAAAGATTATTAAGGATTTAGGGAAAGTACAGAAGGGGCCAAGGGTGGTCAGAGTATGAGCACACAAGAATAAGTAGTTCAGGGTGGTGGATCAATGGCAAAAAGGAAATGTGAAGTCTAGCTGGCACAGTCCTGTGTAAGCTGCCTACCTGGTTCCTTGAAGGTCCACGGTGTCCATGGTGAAGTTCTCCAGGTGCCTCTGCCAGGTCTTCCCCACTTTGTTTGGGGGAAAACTGCATGTGGGGACTTGCACCAGAGAAGCCTTGGTGCAATCTCCGAATATGCCTACCTTAAGCTTCCATATTACCTGGGAGAGCACCTATGTGAGAAGAAGACAACCCCAACTTCCTTTTCAAGTGAAGCAGATCTCCTCTGGTCATTCCCCCATGCCTGAGAGGGGAATCCAGAAGAATCCAGTTTTTTGTCTGTTGACAGTCCACTAATGGCTCATTTCAAGCTCTGACATGGACTCTAGAAGATGCTTCAGTGTTGGGTACCTGGACACTTTACTGATCAATAGGTTGGCTAAGTGGAGGTGCTTGGCCTATAGAAGACGTCACCTGGGTCATCTGCATTGCAATCAGGTAGCCTGACCTCTTGCTTAAGCAGAAAGCTGCAGCTGATCGCAAAAGCAAGACTTCTGTCTCCTGGACTTGGGCAAGATGGAGCCAGTGTGGTGTGACTGAGTGGGTCACACCAAGCCAACTAGAACAGCAGGAGTTGATCTGCAGATCTTGGGATCACAACTCCTAGGAGCCCCTGGGAGCATGGGGGCCAGGAGCCAGCAATGCTAGAAGTTCAGAACAGGGGTCTCAAACTCAACTTACCTGGGGGCGGCTGGAAGTAGAGTCTGGGTGAGGCTGGGCCGCATCAAGTCTTCCACCACCACGGTGGTGGTGGGCCGCTCATCCCACGTCGCTCCCGGAGGCCGGCCCGGGCGCCGCCAGCGCTTTGAAGGCCGCAGGGCCCCTCCCACGTGCTTCGCCCGTCCCGGCAATTGGCCCGCGGGCCGAGCATTTGAGACCCCTGGTCCAGAACATCCAGAAACCTATTTTCTATCCACTGCTGGCCAACACCGTTCTCTAGCCTGCTGAATTCTGGCACTACAGCACCCAGCATCCTCAGTCAGCATAGAGGGCATTGGTCTAAGGAAGGCTAATCCTAGAAGCTGTTAGTAGTGACACAAAGATCCAGCCAGCATTCTTGCATTCACCACACTCAGAGAGAAAGGCTTGCAAATGCTCTGTTGCAAAACAGAGGTGCACACTTGCAATACACACGTGGGAACAAAAATCAGACACATAACAAATCAGTTGCATTTGATTGCCAAGAATTGTTCTTTGTGTTATGTTGGTTTTCTTTTGTTGTCTGCAGATGAAACTTTAGGCCAGTTCACCTACAATGGACCACGCTTTATCTAAGGATCGCTTCCCCTTCCAGCAACCCCTGCAAGCCAGGTTCATGTGACAGAGCAAATCTGGCATCCCACCGTTCCTACCACAGGGGCTGAATATTCAGCATAGCCACCTACATTAACTAAACCATGGCGTGCTGCAGCCCAGTCTTTGAGTTGCTGAAGGTAACATATTTTCCTCAGTCTTATGTAGAAGGCCAAGTAAGGTAGCCTCTTGAAAGTTGCCTGCAAGGAGTGGATAAATAAAAAATGTGCGTTCTGGAGTCAAAAGTACTGCCTGTACTTACAGCTCCAAACAGAAGCATTTCCCTGAATACCCAAGCAAAAGGAGTGGGGGAAAGGCACTGGTACAGTGATGGGGCAGCAGGTGGCTGCAAACCCTATTAAGAATCAGGCAGGCTAACAGAACATCTGTTATACCAGCCTGCTGCCAAACTCCGAAGCAACGACTCTGATACACCAAGAACACAAGGCCAGGCTTAATTTTAATGAAGCGAAAGAGGTGGATTCCCCTGAAATGTTATATGTTGTACCTCACCCTGCAGCAATAGCTGGTTAATTATCACCATGAATGTAACCCTCTGAGTGTTCACATTTTGTTTTTAATCAAGTTTTATTCTTTTTCTCCCCCCTCCACACTTTTTTGCATAAATCAGTTATCAGCATGAGAGGTTTGCCTCCCACTGTGAATCCAATGGATGCAGGTTGATGAAAGCGGCTTCATTATGCATGGGTGTTAAATACATCACCTTCTTTCCTGCTCCCACCAGACTCAGAGTTAGACGGGAAGACAAAAGGTGGACTGGCAGAATGGGAACTTGCAGCCCTTTGTGCAATGAAATGCTAGCACATGTCCCTGGCAGGCAGGCAGGCAGGCACAGAAAATGGGTGTGTTTCTCTTTAAGGGCACCAGCTGCAAGACAGTCAGCTAGCTGGAGGAGGGGGTCCTGACTGGGAGAGAGGAGAGCATCTCCCTTCCCTGTGCTGATGAATTGTCAGTCTGTCGATTCGTGCAGGGACTTGGTCCAGATATGTTTCTGAGGGAATTCTCTCTCGCACTCTCTTTCTCTGTGCCAGCAGCTGGAAGTGGATGGCTGGCGTGTGTCACCAGCAACCAGACCTTTCTGAGTTATGGTTCTTACTTACTATGTCTACTGCACCTTTAAAACTTGCAATGCATGGCTGTGAAAGTTGGACCATAAGGAAGGCTGAGCCCCAAAGAACTGAGGCCTTTGAATTGTGGTGCTGGCGGAGGCTCCCGTGTGTCCCTTGGACCGCAAGGCGATCCAACCAGGCAGTCCTAGAGGAGATCAGCCCTGACTGCTCTTTAGAAGGCCAGATCCTGAAGATGAAGCTCAAATACTTTGACCACCTAATGAGAAGGAAGGACTCCCTGGAGAAGAGCCTGATGCTGGGAACAATAGAGGGCAAAAGAAGAAAGGGGTGGCAGAGGATGAGGTGGCTGGATGGAGTCACTTGGGCAGTGTGTGTGGGTTTGGGTGGACTCCGGGGGATGGTGGAGCACAGGAAGCCCTGGAGGAATGTTGTCCATGGGGTCGCGATGGGTCGGGCACAACTTCGTGACTAACAACAACAACAACAGCCACCTTTAAAACCCAGCCCATGCTCACCCATGTGGGGTTCTTTTTCTTGGGTGGCTGGGTGGAGGGCTAAAGGGAATGCAAGATGCATGCACTGGGAAGGAATGCCAAATCCATCTGATGCAGATGGGAAGTTGGACAGCGGTTCAACACAATATCCAGCTGCAGCTCGCACAGACTGGATATACCTTGAAACACACATGTGGCTCCTGGCTGAGATAAAAATAAGACTCAATGCAATACTGACTTGATCAGCTCAGAGAGCAGTTGTAAGTCTTGAAACTTGGGCTCTCACAGCAAGCCCTACTGCAGAACTGGGCAATCTTCAGCTGGTGAAGGTTCTCCCCAAATTTGTTGGCACAGTGAAGACGCCCAAGCCCCCTGGCAATTTTGCCCTGAACACGGCATGGGAGGAAAACAAGACATTCATTGGCCATATGACTCCTTTTAAAGGAAATGGCTGCTTTTTGGCCACCACAGTAAAATAGTGCCCCCAGTATGGTTTGGGGGGTAATGTAGCCCCAACACCTGAAATTTGCCCACCCCCACTCTAGTCCTCCCCTCTGGGGTGAGCCACTCAGAGCTACAGAGCACAGACCCTGCGCAGAAAAGAGTGAAAAAGATGAAGCAGATTCATGGGGGTTGTGTTGGAGGGAATAAGCACGCAGGTGGGAGAAAGACGGGTGAGGTTGCTCTCCTTCGGCTCCCTCCTTGGTGGCCTTTTTCATCACCTTCCACATATGGAAGGTGCTTAAGCAGCATGGGATCTTTGCAACACATCGGTTCTTCATGCAATGTGGAACTCCAATGTTTTCTAAATTGTATAAGAAGCCCATAGGAGTACAAGCTGCTCCCTGCTGCTCATGGCAATGAGGGTAATGAAAGGAGGGTCTGAAACGATCGGCAGTGCTGTGCTGAACCAGGCCGTGGTTTGTGGGGTTCCCAGGTGCCTCGGTTTGGCTGCCGGATGGAACAGAGTGCTTGACTGCACAGGCCTTTGCTCCAATCCAGCGGGTTTCTTACCTTAAGGCGTAGCTACAGCCAGTTAACTCAAATTGTCTGGCTCTAAAAAGGAACCAATGATCTTCACACTGGCTGGGAAATGCGGGGGCTTCTTCTGTCTCAACGTGATAAAAATGGTGCTAGAATTGCGCTTTGATGGATGGCTTTCCCCATTGGGAAGTGCAGTCCTGTAGGCTCAAACACAAAACAAGAAACAGTAATGCAAAGAACCTCACACGGATACATCCTTGACAGCTCTTACCAGCATGAAGTTTTTCTTCCCAGAAAACGAAGGGGACCAAAAAGTTCAAGGAATTCATTTTCCAGAAAAATCTGAGCTCAGATCAGCAAAGCCTGGCCAGTGTCGGCAATTGTCTTTCATTCGTGTTCTCTGAACATTTGTAAGATATCTGGTTAAGTGATACAACTCATAGTGGGACTTCTCTGAAGCCTTCCTCCTATAGTTCACTTTAGATTACTCACTAAATCAAGCAGCATGCTATCACAGGGCTTCATTCAGTAATTAGCATCATCTATGACTTTCCCACTATCACCTTCCAGAGCCATCTTACCCCTAATCCTGGAGGCAACATGGAAACATCATCAAAATTAGTAGCCACAGATCGCTTTCTGGAAAGTGTGCTTTATTATGCTAGTAATAATATGAACATCCCAAAATCCCATATTTTGAGCTTGGGCATAAGAAATTATCCCATGTTTTGAACTTTGCTTGGGAAGAGCAGTTTATTAGACTTATTCTATGTAATTGTTTGAAGCTAATTTGTTTCTATACCATCCAAAGCTGGATTTCTCCTGGACAGTTCACAACCTGGGTTTAGTAAGACTTGCTTAAAGATGTTAGACTTGCCTTTATTAGTAAGCGCTACATACCAGACATCCAGATCTCCAGGACATGAATTAGACTCCTGCCTTGTTCCAGCGGAAGATAGTTGGAATGTAACAAAGGCCACGTTTACAAATGGTGCTGCATTAATTTGATAATGCATTTAATGCTTCACAAAGAACAGGAAGCAGTAATTTTTCATTCAGAGGAAAGCCCTTGGAATGATTTTGTTTAAATGGAGCAATCTGGTGAGGCATGTTTTCCTGTTTCAGTGTAAACAGCAGTTTTCCCTAAATGACATCATTGCTGGCTTCTGGTCACCTGTTTTACTGGGCAAAACGTAACAGCCCTGCTGGATTCAAAAGAAAGCAAAGGCCAGTCTAGCCCGCCAGTCCATTACTGCAGTGCTCAGCCAGGTCTCTTTGGGAAGCCTGTACATCAGGGGTCTCAAACTCAGCTTACCTGGGGGCCGCTGGAAGTAGAGTCTGGGTGAGGCTGGGCCGCATCAAGCGCTGGTGGTGGGCCGCTCATCCAGCGTCGCTCCCGGAGGCCGGCCCGGGCGCCGCCGGCGCTTTGAAGGCCGCAGGGCCCCTCCTCCGTGTCCCACCCATCCCGGGGCGCAGCTTAGAGGGAACATTGCGCCCAGGGTAACGACTCACGCACGTGCATGTGAGAAAAACGCATGGGCTGCACTATCACTGAACTTTGATATCAAGTGGGGGCCACAAAATATCGTCCCACGGGCCGCAATTGGCCCGCAGGCCGTGAGTTGGAGACCCCTGCTGTACATGAATGCAAAAGCACCTCCTGCTCTTGTTGCCCGGCAGCTGGCAAGGAGAGTCAGCCTTCCCCCGATCCTGGAGGCAACCTAGAACCTTACCATAACTAGTAAGCCCAGATAGCCTTCTGCTCCATGGCTTTGCCCAATCCCCTTTTAAAGTCATCCACATCAATGGCCACTTCTACCTTTTGCAGTAGCAGTTTCTGTAATTTCACTATGAGTCGTAGGAAGGAGCACTTCATTTTGCCTCTCCCGAATATCCTACTACTCGGCTTCATAAATGACTCCATCACATTCTGCTGGCCCAGAGTATGGTCTGAAGGCACAAAAGGTGTCTACCATATTGATGCTAAGCAAATCAAGCTGGCCTGAGCTTGGAGGGGAGACCACCTGGGAACTCCTTGTAGCCACCTTGAGTTCTATAATAGGAGAAAGCTGTGATGTAGATAAAATAAAATACTTAAAAATACCATGGTGGGGTGAAGGATTACCCTATCTATTTTATCTTCTTCCACATGTTTTCCTTATTACATTTTGATCCCACCATTTCCCCCCCTGCAAAGAACCCAAGGTGGCTGAGATCAACCTCCTCCTCTCCATTTTATCTTCACAACAGCCCTGGGAGGTAGGTTAGGCTGAAAGTGAGCGCCTGGCCCTGAGTCACCCAGCAAGCTTCATGGCCATGTAGAGACTAGGACCCATGTCTCCCGAGTTCCAGCCCAACTACTACACTGTACTGGGTTGCAGGGAACAATAACAAGCCAGGGAATAGCTCAGCAAGCTGCTCTCGCAGATTCTCCTCTGCAAAAGTTGCTCCTGCGTTTGCACGGGAACACCAGGTTCGCTTCAGAACATGTCATTCTGCTCTGAGTGTCCATAATCAGCTCCTTCTGTTCCAGCTACAACAGGATCCAGAAGGATTTTCTTTTGCAAACACAGTCTTGATTATTAAAATAAGGCAGCTTTCAGGTTGCTGCCTGCTTTGGTCCCATGCAAATGTTCTATGCTCAGCAAATTGCACCTGAGGGGCCAAAGGAAAAAAACAGCCAGTCCATTGCTTGTTAAGGAGTGTGCTTTCTGGAATAAACTGTTTTAAGTGTAGCCCACAGTATTTCCCTTGCTCATCATCATATCTGCCATCTATCATTGTTTGTTTTTCGGTGCCAGGCTAAGACCTTTTTATTTAAAACTTATTTTAATTGTTAAATTATTTGTATTTATAGGACTTTAAATTTTTAGCCGAGATGCACCAGGGGTTTTTAAATAATTTTTTGTTATATTGTTATAGTTTTATTGTTATATTGTTATTATTTATGTATTTTGTTTCTGTTGTGAGCCGCCCTGAGGCTTCATTGCGATGGGGGTGGCATAAAAATGTTTTAAATAAATAAATAAATAAATAAATAAATAAATAAAATATATTTCCTTCATGTCAACTACAAAACTCACATCTTTACTCAGTCAAGCTAACCTCTGTTCTGTGAACCTTTTCTGGCTGAAGAACAGAGTTAGTATTTATAAAAAATGCACACATGGATATGCTAACACATGTATGCATTCATACGCACAGCATTTCATATTTGTATGTGCATGCAAACTGCATGGGCAACATGCATACCTGAGCATATGTGAAAATCACACAAGAGTCTATTTTGCCAAGGGCTATATGAGATGGACTGGCTGAAGAAGGAGA
This sequence comes from Varanus komodoensis, assembly GCF_004798865.1. Lineage (NCBI taxonomy): Eukaryota > Metazoa > Chordata > Lepidosauria > Squamata > Varanidae > Varanus > Varanus komodoensis. The sequence goes on from NW_025335606.1 coordinate 12,140,241, forward strand.
CACACAGCTTTGAGTTCACAAAAGCGGAGGAGGGGAGTCAAGGTCAGGACAATTTGCCGGACACTCATTCACAGGGTTGTCGTAAGTTGGAGATGACCGAATGGCACATAACAACATAGGTGCTTTGTTGCATAAGTGTTTTGTCTTCCAGAACCCAATCATGTAAAAATAGGTGTGCATATGAAATGTAGAACACCTCCATTAATGTTACAGCACATCCAGATTCCTTTCAGATAAGATGCAAGGAGCTAGACCTCAGTGTCTGCTGCTTTTTCCTCCTCCTCAAATTGGCAGGGTGTGTGTGGAAATATTGTTTTCCTTCCCAATCATCTCAGCCATGCTGCAGAAGAAACGGGAATTATGGCTTCACTTCTAGATTTCCCACAATGAGCTTGGCGTCTGCATCCAAAAGGGATCTGTTACACAACCACACTGGAACAAAAACAATGCAGTCAAGATCAGAACTGAGAACACATTTTTCCATTGTTGTTTGAATAACCTCTTGCTACTGTTTCAACTAGCATAGTGTGGCTTTCATAACTCGCCAGCAGATAGCTCACTGCTCAGAATTGCAAAGCGAGCCTTGTAAACTCCGCTTGTGTTTTCACTGTTAAAAAAATGGACATTGTTTGAGAGACAGCAATTGCCCCTGTGCAATTTCCTGTCCTTTGGGATTTTAAAAAATTCCTGCCACAAGATCTCAGCACTGCAAAGATATTGGTCTTCCTGACAGATGTGAAATCCCCTTTGTAGGATATTGAGGTGGACAGAAATTCTGGGGAACAAAGGCTCATAGGAACTTATTTATAATTACAGTAAGCAATAATGAAATGCTTAGAGCTGAGCTGGCCAGGTTGACTAATAAATTTTAATGATGATGTTATAATTTCCCTGTCACTGTGGTGTTGCTGGATTTCCTTTTGCTTGATTAATTTGAATGAGTAGCATGTTAAAAACGTTATTCAGCTGCCCGTGTTTTCTTCAAGGGAGCAAAGTCCCCATAGCTTGTTCAGAACCTGACACAGTGAAACAAGCATGGAAATTATTCATTCCAATATTGTCCCTTTTCCCACCTTGGGCAGGGCAGGAGGGAGAAGATGCACTGTGCTGGACACACACAGAGATCTGACAGGCTGGTTTCTGTGCCAGGCCCAGCTTTGTTATATCATCACCGTGTCTAAAGGTGCCTGCAGCTCTCCCTATTTCTTTCTTTCAAGGGGTTCTAGCTGGGTTTAAGCCTAGGGCTTTGGTCTCCAACATGGCACCTGTGGACACCAACGTACCTGCACATGCTTAGCACTCTGGCCTCTCACCAGGATTCTGGCTCTTTCTGATTTTTATTTTCATTCCATTTCTATACCAGCAGATAGCTGGAACTCTCTTTTTGAAAAAAATTAAGGATTTGGGGAGGGTTTTTTTGTTATCCTTTTTTCAGTCTGGAATGCTGCAAAACAGTCACCCTGCAGTGCTACTCATATTTGGGATGCAAAGACTAGTTTTGGATGTGATCCTCAAACCCTCGCCTCTGTTTTGTTGGCTACGTTCTTGGGCAAATTACATTTCTTTCCAACTTAATAGTTTGTCTTCTGGAAAAAGAATGTTTTGTGATCTGCCATGCTTAGCAGGGTAACTGTTTTATGAATGGGCCAGTCTGCATGGCAGCCATTTTGTGAGAGTACCCATGACATGACCCTCAGCATTCCAAAAGTGGCTACTGGAAAGGGTTGGGGACTCCATACATATGAAGCGTACACTCCTCCATTGAGTTATAACAGCTTCCCCAACTGGAGCTCTCCAGATGTGTTGATTAGAACTCCCATCATCCCCACCCACCACAAGCATTTTCATGAAGTCTGGGGATAATATGAAATGTAGTCTTGTTAGAGGGCTAAGGAATACTTGGACTTTGTCCTATCTTCTCTGAGCTTTGGCCACTTTGTCTGATAAAATTACAATCCAACAACATATGGAAGGACCCTGTTTCTCCTCCCCTTTCCTGTTTACTTCCTGAGTCCAAGTATATTTTTGTTTGTTGGCAGCACTGCCAATGAATCAGAGCGTAACTGCCAACCTGTAATTAAAGGTTTAGTGAAATAATTGCACCAATTAATCAGTTAAAGCTTACCAGATCTGTATTTCTTGGTGTTGGAGGTGAGGCTTAAATATTGTGTTAAGACTCTCCACACTTCCTTTCTACAGATCTGCAGAGAACATGGATTTCCATGAAATATTTAACATCAGTAAAGCAAAGTGGGTGGGTGGAGGCAGTCATGAATTTCTGATGGATAGAAGGAAGTCATTTTAAATGCAGCGTACAAGGAACGGAGGGAATTCCACTGCTGGAAGGTATTAGCTAGGAAATGGATCAGTCAGGAGGAACGAAGGGAAAAAGAGGGATTAGGCACTTGGGTGAATGGAAATAGCATCTGTAGGCTACTTGCTTAGATAGGCAGGCTAAGCACTTAGAGGGTATCCATCTCCGTGCTTAACGTCAGAGCTGAACTGGCGACTGTGGAGACGGCATCCCCTTCTCACCTCTTGGGCATAATACTAAACACTCGGATACATTAATCACAACCTTCTTCCCCCTGGACATATGTTAATACCATCCCTCCTAAAATGATTAATTGCATGGTCCTGCTCTCTGTACACACATGCAGGAAGCAGGTTGTGGAGAGGGGCTCCTTGCAGGAGCAAGTGCAAAAAATTCAAGGAACAGCCTTGTGTCGTGTCTTCAGGCCCTCTAGCCAAGTATTGTTGACACTGCCTGGCAGCAACTAGAGATATCTGGGAAATCCACAGTGGTTCTAATGCGTTTGGAAGTTTATGACTCCAGCTTGTGGATTCTGCAGCCGACTGGCTTTTTCCAAGTCACTCAGATTCCAAGGATTTGTATTAATAGGCACACATGCCTATTAATGCTAATATGCTCTTATGCAAGTGGGACAAAGTCCTCATAGCTCCCTAATAAATGCTGACTCTGTCAAGGAGCAGAAGACAGAACAAACGATGGCTGACGATCTGCGAAACACAGGCCAGCGCTACATCCCCAGCAGTGGCTCTCCTGAGACAGACAGGAATTTTTCCAGCCATGCCTGGAGATGCCAGAAATGAATTGAGGCCTCCTGCATGCAGAGCACATGCTCAGCCACAGAGCTGCAGATTTAAGCAGAACCCCCTCCCCCCTCCCCTCCCGCTGGGCTAGGGAACCACTCCTATTCTGTGTGATGTCCAAGACAGCCAGCTCAGCAAGACTTTTGCATCTTCTGTAGAACCATCCAGGAGCCCCCTATTCCACCGGACGTTGGGGCTGATGTTGTATTTTGAAAACCTTTCCACACCGTCTAATGGGACAGGGTCACCCAGGATAGGGACCGTAGCTGAACGGCAGAGCAGATGCTGTGCACGCAAAAGGTTTTGGATTCAGTCCCTGGCATCTCCAGCCACAGATGGCGGAGTCCCTTCCGTATCCCCAGGAGAACTGCTGCTCGTCAGTTGCCACACCGCTGGCTGCATGAAGCAAGGCTCTGACCCAGCCTATGGCAGCTTCCTGCGTCCTTATGTTCCACTGCCACTGATTAGCAGAAGATCCAGGGAGAAAAGTAAGAAGCTCTTCTCTCCACAACCAGAGTTCATTCATTATGGAATTTGCAGCCACAATATGGGATGGTGGTAATATCCATAACCTTAGAGGGCTTTCAAGGAGACCAGGATGGCCTTTCCCACCCTGATGTCCTCCAGATGGTCCAAGCAATCCCCAGTATTCCTGTCCATTGGCCATGTTAGCTAGGACAAATGGGAGTTCAAAACATCTAGAGGGCACAGGGTTAGGAAAGGCTGCTTTAAGAGAATGTGAACTTGCTCCCACTTAAGCTGGCAAGCTATCTGCATGTGTCACTCTTTTATGGGAGCACAGAATTCCAGGAGCTGGCTGGCTGCGGAGCACTTGTCCTGGCTTTTGGTGGACCCACAGTTGAGGGTGACCAGGTGGCTTCCTTGTGAAGCATAGAAGGATCTCCTTTGACTGCTGCTTGGCTGCACTGGAGACGTTCTACAAAGGGCAACAGCATGGTGGTGGCACGGGCAGAGGAAAGCCTCTCGAGAGGAACTCTTGTCATCTGCTCTCATGCATGCTCATGGGGACAGAGCTTTGGACATGCCCTTAGTGATCTGGGATGGCCCTCTCTCTTCTCTGGAAAGTGCATTTCTGTCGGCTCGCTTTCATTGCCTCAAGCTCTTCCTCCTGCATCTCAGTTTGCACTACTCAGCTCACAATATCTTGCGGTTTGCGTGATGTGTGTTTATAGAGGTATAGGCTGCCCCAGGGCTCAGGACACTGAACAAGGGATCCTTGAGAGTTCCAGACAGATCAGAGAGCAGAGACAAGGATGCCGGCAAGAGAGCCCGGGTTCAGAGACATGGTCAAGGCAAGGGGAAGCATGGTAGGACAACACAATTGGCAAGAGAAGAAGCACAGTCCAAGGCAGTCCAAAGGTATTCGGCAAGGGCTTAGTCCAATGGAGAGCTACGGATGCCTGAGCAAGGAGGACCAGAACCAGAAATCCTCCCAGCTGCTGTTTGTAAGCAGAGACTGTCAGAACCCCACCCAGAATCCAGCTGCAGTCTGTAGGAGACATCTGGGAAGAATCTTTCCTTGAGGCGTTTCTTCCAAGGAGTCCGCGGCTGCAGCTGACGACTCCTCCTGAGCTAGAGGAGTCTAGCCTAGCATCAGAGATCTGACTGTGAAGTGAATCCCCCTCCTGCTCCTGTGGAGAGGTCCTACTGGGACATTATTCCAGGTCCAGCTCCTCCTGGCCCTTCGGCCCTGGCAGGGCTTGAGCTTTGGTCACTGCCAGAGGCTCTGGGTCTTCCTACAAGGAAGACTCCTCCAGTGGGGGCATGGCCACCACTGACCATGATACATCTCCTGGGCCTTTTACACCAGCCAGCAGACAACGACAAGCCTCCACTGAAAACTTCCCAGAATGCCACAAGCAGTGGGATGGTATAACTTGGTGTCCTGCAACAGCAGTGGGTTGGACTCGATGGCCTTCATGGCCCCTTCCAACTCTTCTATTCTATGCTTCTATGATTGCTCTAGGAGTTGTGAGAAATCAACACAGCAGATACTAGAGGGAGGGACATGATCCAATTTCCCACAATGCTCTACAGAGTAACTCTCCATTAGGTGACCTGTGCTATGGTGGGAACTGTTAAATGGTGTCCATTAATGTCAATTGGAAGGTCACTAGCCAAATTCCAGATGAAGGAATGCCATTGCCATTCTGGTAATCCCAGCAGAGAAGGGGGCTCACCGAAGGGCACTGTGACAAGGAGCTCCTCAAGCCAAAGCTGGCCCTGATCCGCTCTGCAGATGACAATTTCCTTTGGCTTGGGAGATGGACTTGATCCCAGGTCTGGGATCCTCAGATTTCAGGCTCTGATTGTCCAGAGTGGCCACTGACGGACAAAAGGGGAAAGTTGTTTGCATAATAGTTGTATATGTTACATGCTGTGCAGAAATGCAAATCTAGAGGGATAACTTGAGAAGAAATACAGATGTTTGTTAACCGCCCAGACAGCCTCAGCTACTGGGTGGTATAAAAATGAAATGAGTGAATAATAAATAAATAAACAAATAAAATCATAGTGTGGAAGGCTGTGAACAGGTGACCGGTATCCTTGCTGTCTGGGTGTTTCTGCTGGGCACCTTCAAGGCCCTTAGATTGGACAGCCATTCAAATAGAGGACGTCTTTGAAGAAGAGGACAGTCCTCTGGCACACTCTATAAAAGAGGACACATGGCCACCCTATTCTAGTCCAATGGCAAATGTGCCCCCTTGGTGTTTTCCACACACCTTGTTAGCTTTGTAAGCCCTTGTTTCCTCCTTGTGAGCTCTCCTCTGGAGTTCATTTTCTATCTAATTTCTGACTGGCAATTGTGAATAATTAATGGACTGGTGTAGCGGAGGAGGCAGGCACCCGAGGGGCTCAGAGTCCTGCCATAAATCACTGGCGAGGCTGCCGGTGGCGGGCGAGCATCGGGCGGGCGTGCCACAGGGCTGTATTCATTTCAGCGCCATCCATTATTCCGAGTATAATATCTAAAGAGGAATTATGCATGTAATCTTTGCAAGAAAATAAACCAGTAATCTCCATGAAAAATGAGATGCTTAGGCACCAGCCAGCCAATCTCCCGTATGCTGTTGTGGGCAAGAGTGCTAATTTTTCTGCATTTGGATCACAGGCCCATCCATCAGGCAGAGATGCTCCATCGTTCAGCAGGAAATTCCATCTGGTCCTGTCATGGAGGACACCGTCAAACAGGACAGGGAGTGGGGTCCGTGTGCTGGGATTATGAGCTGTCCTGTGCGTCTCTCCTCTTTGTGGCTTTGCTGGATCCTGACAAGCTCTGCCTCTCAAACTGTAATCGGAAAACAGGATCTGACCAATGCAAGCAAATAGGCCCATCGTTGGCCAGGTTGCTTATTCAGATGCTTCTGTTTCTCTCGCATGGGGTAGAAAGCAAAGCAACACAAAACGAGCAATCAAGACACGAATTGTCCTCCTTATGTGGGTTCCTTCACCCTGCTTATCCCTGCAAAGTGCAATCCAGGGGTTCAGTGCTTGCCTGGGCTTGATCCCCTTTGAAAGGAGGGCACTGGGGGCTTGCAGCCTTTCAGCGTGCTGCTGAACGTAGGTGGCAGCTCAGCAGAAGCCTTCCAACCGACAGCTGATGTCTCCTGCTCCCACAACAGGTTTCCAAGGAGACAGATGCTTACAAAGCCCATGCCCTAGTCTCTTTCCTTCACAGCCACCTAGACTTGCAGCGTCCCGAGTTGGGGGAAATAAGGGGAAAGGTATTTGCCACAACAATTCCCACCTTCCAAAAGTGTCTCCAGCCTTCTTCTCCAGGTGTCTTCACAAGAACTTCTTCCCTCGTCCTCGAGGGGCTTTTGTTGCCCCTAACCAAGGCCACATCTGAAGCCTTTGCCAAGACTAGGGTTTCCTGCAATGCATCTGGGCCCCTGAGCTTCTCCTGTCGTACATGCCTTGTCTTCACAACCCTGAAATGGAGAGAGGCGTGGCTGCAACTGCCATTTGCAGTTGCTCTGCTAGCACTGCCGGTAATGCCTGCAGCTTTCCGGGACTGCATGGTTATGCATCGTGCCAGTGATGCTTGGACTTGCGGGATGGAATCATAGTTGAATACATAAGCATGTGACTCATCCCACCCGTGTTAGCAAGAGTGTCATAAGAGCAGTCATCCAATTGTGTAACCAAGGCTACTGGCTTTTGCTGCTGTTTTACACCTGCCTTGTTCGGTTGCTGTCGCCTTTTATCTTTATTTCTACTGTTTCTTTTATTTTGCTGATTGCGTCACTTGTAGGCAATGCATTTTTATTTCACCCTTTTACTTTATTCTTTCCCACTTAGTTTCAGGTGTTTGGATTAGCTCTGTGTTTTTGTATCAGTTTATATAAAGTTGATCTCTATTATGAATGTAGTCATTGAAATTATATTTATTTGCAACTGTTCCTTTAAACTTTTCTGCACAGTTATTGCTATCCATTTGATATGTCATGACCTGCTTTGGACTCAATCTTATGGAAATGTGGCATACAAATAAACAGATGAAGATGGTTTGAATGAAGTGGCCCAGACACACAGCTGACTTAATAAAGCTTTCATTAAAAAGGAAAAAGAAAAGCGTGTCTGTATCAAATGGGCTACATCCAGCGTTACGCAAGCTGACCTTCACCTGTGCAACTACTTGCATTCCTCCCATCTGTGTCTGCACCTCCTCTAGAAGGTCCTCCAACCCCTCTGAGTCGATCTGGTGGACTGCAGAGGGGAAGGAGGAGTACATTCTGCCAGTCACTTCTGTTCTGTTGGTGGAGAAATCATACTGACAAACAAAATGAATTTCAGATCACCGTTTCCTTTAATAAGCAAATCAACCTGCTGGTCCCTTTGGCAGACATCTCTACTATTTTTAAATAGGAAAAGCAAATGCATTGTCCTTGTATGATATTCAAGGCCTCCCAGAAGCCTTGCTTCTCTCACTTCAAGGGCATCAACTTCCAATACTCAGCCTTCTCCTTACCTGCAACTGGAATGTCCACAAACCATCTGTGAAATCATAGCAAGTCATAGCACGTCAACCATCTGTGGTATCATAGCAAGCCGCCCCGAGGCGTTCTGTGGTGGGGGCGGCATAAAAATGCTTTACATAAATAAATAAGTCAGCCAATGTTGAAACAGCGCTAGAAGATGGTAAGAGGAGACCACAATTATCTGGGCTACAGAGTGTCCGGGTCTGGACCAGACTTAGACATGGTGCACTTGGCCTCTGTTGCTCAGATTTCTCAAGAGCAAACTGAAGGGAAGCTGGAATTCGACTTCAGACTTCATTGCACTTCAGAAGGTAAGAAGAGCCACGCTGTATCAGGCCAAGGGTCCATCAAGTCCAGCATGCTCTTCACACAGTAGCCAGCCTGCTGCACGTGGGATCCCACAAACACATGAGCAGGGGTGTCTGAGTGGCTAAAGAGCTTCAGGTGCTCTCATATGAAAGGGACCATCTTGGTCCATTTCAGCTGAGCTTCAGGCCTGGTTTCAGAATGGAGACTGCCTTAGTAGCCCTGTGGAATAACCTTTGCAAGGAGAATGACAGGGGGCATGTGACCCTGTTGGTTCTCCTGGACCTCTCAGTGGCTTTCAATACGATCACCCATGGTGTCCTTCTGGACAGGCTGGCCGGTTTGAGAGTAGCAGTCCTGCTCCTACCTGACCAGACAATTCCAGATGGTGGTGCTGGAGGGCTATGGCTCTGCACCATGGCATTTATGCCATGGAGTTCTGCAGGGCTCTTTCTTATCCCCCGTGCTGTTCAACATCTACCTGAAATCACTGGGAGATGTCCAGAGGTATGGGCTGAGGTGTCATCATAACACTCAGCTCTACCTTTCCTTTTCATCAGCCCAGGTGAGGCAGTGGCCACTCTGAATCAGAGTGAGCCGTCCCTTCAGTTTGCTCTTGCTGTAAGCCGCCCCGAGGCTATGTAGCAAGGGAACGGCATATAAAAACTTTAAATAAATAAATAAATACATACATAACATCAGTGCCTGGACTGGATAATGGATTGGATGAGGGCCAATACACTGACAAGACAGAGGTGCCATGGGTGTGTGTGTGTGTGGGGGGGATGCTCTGTCCAGATGAGTGATATTACATCTGTCCCCCTAAAGGTTTGCAGTTTGAGGGATGCTCTTGGATCTTGAATTCTCACTAAATTTCAGGTGGATTTGGTGGCCTGGAGCACCTTTTATGAGCTTAACCTGATTCACCAACTATAACCCTTTCTGGACAGTCAGAACCTAGCAACATACATCCATGCTCTGGTAACCTCTTGTTTGGATTATTGTAACACACTCTACATGGGGCTGCCTTTGAAGATGGTCAACAAACTCCAATTGATCCAGGACTGGTCCAGAATATGCCAGTGGGGTTGCTGATGAGGACTGGCCAATATGAACATATAACGCCATCATCAACTTCATTGATAGTCCCATTGAAGTCCAGGCCCAATTCAAAGTGTTAACATTAATTTTAAATCCCTGAATGGCTTGGGACCATTTAAAGGAACACCTCTTCCCATATGTGCTTACACAGACCCTAAGATCGTCATTTGAAGTCCTTCTTGGAGAGCCCCATCTCCAAGAAAACTAAGAGGGGTGCTATGAGAAGGGCCTTACTGATGGTGAGCGACACCCCAACTGTGGGATCAGCTCCACAGAGAGATTCGCCTGGCACCAATTTTCTACTCCTTTTGACCCCAGACAGAAACCATTTTGTTGGCCCGATATTTTAATTTTTAAAGTAAATTTTAAGGTATTTTTATTAATTAATAGCAGCCTCTAATTAATTAATTACCCAGTATGCGCCCACAAATGCTTCTCCATCCACCAGTGAAACAAAAATGTTCATTGTTCTGAATCAGATTTCCCTCAACTTGAAATGGAACCTGTAAGAGTGAAGCTGTTATGGATTTCTCTGCAAAATAAACTGTTGAAAGAAGATATATTCATTCTCCTTGCATCTATATCTTAAAAATGGTGTTTTTCCCCAGAAGTAGTTATTTTTGGTTAAATATAAACAAATATCTTAAGGAAGCACATGCTTTGGTCTTTACAGCTTTACAACTGTTTCAATGATATAATTTCCGTATAAAGCTTTGAAAGTGCTAGACTAGAACATTTTAACTATATTGTGTGGCTAATTTAATCTCCCCACTAGCAAATATTTCAGCTAAAATATTTTGGGGCTATGGTAAAACCTTTGCTATATCTATACTGCACATAAAATTGACATGGATTACATTGTTAGTTGTTTCCTAAATATGAGATATTTTTGTTTGCTTATTGAGGGAGCATGTGTGTTAGGTAGCAAAAACACATCAGGCTAACATGTTAAATCAGATAACATTATTTACAGCACTGGAAATTTTTCTGGAAAATTATGCAGCTCTGCTCTTTCCAGAAATCTCACATTATTGATGTTTACAGTATAAAGCACACTGTTAGTATATGTCCAAAATAAAAGGTCTTGTTGGCCCAATGAAGATTGCGAATAAATGTGTTTTAAAACCCACAGAAGCAAACACTTCAGACCAGTACTTGTTTGTGTTTAAACACCAGCCTACTTTGTTTTTAACCCAAACATTACAGCACTGGAGATCGCATGGGGAGATTTTTAAGCTAAACCAGAAAGAGATAGGATGAGCTGATAAAGAAACCTTGCAAAACCAAATCCTATAAGCCACACACTTCTAAATTCCTTTACACTATGGTTCAGACAAAGTCTCTCCCTTCCTCGGCATACTATTAATAATTTGTGGATGGCTCCTTCTTAAAAAAAATAAGGGATTTATACGCGAATTTCCTCTTCCCAAAATTATAGCGGTAGTTCCACATCTTGACCATTGGGAGGCGCCTTATCCTATGGAGTTCACTTCGGGAAACCAGCATGTGAAGCACTCCGGAGCTATGCTGGAATGAAAAATCGTGTGCATAAAGGAAGGATAAAATAAGCAGAATAAAAGAAGGATCAATGCTACTTTATTGCACGAATTAATGCTATCAGGGTGTTCGGAGAAAAGGAATTCAGAATGCTTTGCTAATACACATTATTGCAACAATCTTACCAAAGTGCAGAATCTGAAATGTGTCTCCCTGCCATTGCTCTACCACTATCTGCCACTCAGCACCAGAAACCAGAGAAACGCTGCAACTGCTTTCACGCCTGGTTTTCCCTCTTCCTCCCCCGCTTTCTTCCTCTTCCTCTCCCTCTCCCTCGCTCCGTGTCCCCGCCCGGCCGCGCCCCCCGGGGCGGGTATCGAGTTAGAGAAAACCCACACAACCCTCAACCTAACCTGCTAGTTCTCTTAGCTCCGCCCTTTATTATTGATAACGTCGGGGATTGGCCCCAGCGAGGGCTTTCCCCGCCTCCGCCAGCGGCTTCAGCGCCGCCTCCCCCTTCTCCAGCGCTGGGCATCGAAGGGGCTCGCTCGTGATCGTGTGCGCCGGGCGGGCTTGCGGGCAGCGGCCGTCACAGAGCCAGCAGGCGCGGGGCAGGCGCAGCAGGACCCCGAGGGTGCGAGTTCGAATCCTCGGTGCCGCTGTGGTGCTTTTTCCCTCTCGCCCCGGCGGGCGGCGGCGGCGGCGGCGGCGGCGACAGCAGCAAGACCGGCGTGCTTTCCCGGGCTTCCCCATCGCTCGGTTCGTGCTCAGCCCCCCCACTCCCGCCTCCTCGTCTCTGGGAACGAGAAACGCTCCTGCTGCTCACCTGGGTTTCGCCGTCGGCTTCCTTGCACGGAGAGAGCGAGCGAGAGAGAGAGGGCGAGCTCGCCTGCTCGCCGCCTTCCCGGCGGTGCATTGGTGCTTGCCCGGGGATTTCCAGCCCCCCGCCCCGCTTATCCGTCGGCAGCGTTGCTCGCTCCTGCACTCCCCGCGGGACTTGCAGCCTCCGGATCCATGGCGACTGGGGCAGTGGAGCCGGTCTATGGACTTTCGGAAGAAGAAGTAAGTCCGGCGTTCGGAAAGGGGGTGGGGTGGCGGCTGTGCCTTGCACGCGTGATTTCGGGCTTGGCTTGAATGCTTTGGATCGCCTCCCGCTTGCACTCTTTGTTGTCCCTCTCCCCTCCTCCGTGGGACTCCGTTTTGCAAAGCGGGGAAGTCTCTGGGTCGCTCTTCGGGACTTGGTTTGCTCCTCCGGAGCGGGGGGAGAAGCGCGGGGGAGGAGAGGAAAGGGCGGGGGGCAAGGCAGGTTTTCTTCCACAAGGCTGGCTTGCGAAACGGGGCAATGAATGGACAGTCACCGGAGATGCGGTTCCCTTCCTACAAAGAAGCCCCTCCCCCTCCCCCGTTGCCTCGCTCCCCTTTTCTTTCCGAGTCCCCGGTGCTGGACTTGCCACTTGATCGCATAATCTTTATTAGGGGGATCAGGGCGGTGTGTTGTAAACAAAGCTGCTCAGAGAGCGAAGCGATCAAAGTCTTGAGTACTCTTCCGCGCCTGCCTGGTCCAGTTGGAGGATCCCTCTGTTTTCTAGGTGTGTGTGCGTGGGGGGAACCACACGCGAGTCTGTAGGTGGCCCTCGCCCTCACCACCACCTGAACGAACTTCGTACTCGGGTTTCAGGGCTTGATTCGTGAATCATGCAAAAATCAAGACTTGGGAGGTTCTGTTTCCTTGCAAAGCCAGGGGCTGAGGAATGAAAACTACACGGAGGGCTGGGAAGGGGGAGATTAAAGCGTGAGCAGTCGTTTTTGGTTTTGCACAGGCAGGTGAAGCGTGTGTGTGTGTGTGTGGGGGGGGGATCGCACCACTTCCATTTCCTCCCCATCCCTCGAACTAAAAGGTAGGAGCTCAGCACTAATATCTCTGTCTTACTTGCTAGTTTACAACCTGAGGAAGTGTTTTGGATATTTTAAATTTTCTTCCCAGAAATCCATATCTATTCTGCTAAGAAGACTAGTGTATCTAGTGAATCATAGTGAAGAATTGATGGGCGTCTGATTTGTGTGTGCACACATATGTTCTATCGCAGGAAGAAGGGATTAAAATATTTTACAAATGTATTTCGTGGAAATATTGAGGCTTTCTCCGCAAATAATTTTGTCTCTTTCCATTTAGGCAGCCTCTTTTGGCTGCAAGCATAGCCTCCCAAATGTGAGCATCCACTTCAGTGGAGGGGTCAGGTGGATTCCTAGATCCTTTTGCGCACTGAAATGAATGGGGAAAACAATCAGGGCAATTCTGCAATTGCCTTCCACAATAGCTGGATGAGAGAAAGGGATGTTGGATGCCCAGCCCAGCAGCAATGATGGACAGCCATCACCTCCACCCTCTTTTCCAAGTGTAGAATTCATTTTGAAAGGGAAACAATGACAGCAACAGCAACAACTAAAAAGGGTCGCCTTTGCGGGGAGGGGGATGATTGAGCTTTTGCTCATCTCTAAAGTGGAGCTGAAAGAATATGATGGAGATATAGTAGTGTTGTTTTGGTTTTTGTTTAAATACACTAACACACACACATACCCCAAACATCCTGTAATAGACCTCTGAGGATGGCTTTGTTTCATCCAAGAGAGCCTCTCCCCACATGCCAGCTTATTACATCAGTGCTGGAGAATTGATAAGCCAGGAGAGAGTGAATGGGAGGCCAAGGAGCTGGTACAGAGACTGGGAAGGTAGAAAAAGCTAGCAAGAAGCCTGAGCGTATCTGTCTTGGTGCAGGTGATTTCCCAGTTGGCACCCTTTACTAATCCATGAGAGGGTATCCTTTTAGCCTGCAGAGGAAGCTGCCTTGCATGGAATCAGAACTTTGGTGGTTGATGGTTGATACCACCTCCAGGGTTCCCTGCAGGAGTATTTCCAGCCTCACCTGGGATTGAACTCGGGACCTTTTGCATGCAGCGCATCTGCTTTAGTGCTGAGTGATGACTCTTTCCTTCCCTCCCACTGTGAGGTGTGGTTTTCTTTCCATGCTCTGCTCTGTACTGTCTTCCAGGCAGTGATGATGGAGGCAAAACTGCTGGCCTCTGTCCATTTTCAGTTTACTGCAAAATATGTGTATGCCCAGACAGATGTATTACTCACCTGAGAGCAATGGGCAGAGATAGCAGGTAAAGACTGGGAGAGGAAGGAGAGCATATCCATGGGTAGCGTGTTATTTTTTTTATGCTGGTGTTTCAAATATGAAAGCAGCACAACTGGAAGAATGCTGGCCTTCCAGAATAGTGAGATAGTGAGGTAGCTTGGAGGCGAGGGGAATCATTTGTGCAGTTCTGCTTGATCTGGGTTTATGACCAGCCATCACACAGATAGGCAGGTGATGAATGGTAGGTATGGCTAAAGAAGGTGTAGAGAACCGAAGAGGCACTTTGTTCTCCTTTTATGTGCCTGGATTTGGCTTCTAATAGTATCATTACACAGCAATCACCGACTGACAGTGGTGTGTCCCCTTGGAGGTAAGTCCCACTAAGTCAGTAAGTCTTGCTGCTAGGAAAGTAGGCATTGTGTTCCAACCTTAAAGTCGTCTTTGCATCATTTATAATACATTCCAGTGTTGCTTTCTGTACTTCCTGGACAAGCATCCTGGCAAGGGATAGACCAACCTGGCTTCATCCATCAGCCAGAGCAGAAGCTGCTGCCCCGATTACCTTTTCCATCTTGTATCATTCAAAGATGATACTGTCTTCCCTTTCCTTATACAAACAGCACTTAGATGCTTTATAAAATATGGCAGTAATATTTAAAACCCTGGAGTGCTTTTTGTTCTCAGATTATTTTATGGAAATGGGCCTGTATAAATTAGTTTAGGTGGCAGAACGCATTGTAGGTACATGTCCCGAAAAGAGTTAAATGCTTCTTTTGTACCACTCCTTGTCCAGCTTGGTATTTTTCCAAGCCCTTGGAGTTCTGTTATATGTTTGCAACCTAGAGAAGAACACATTGTGTAGGTAGGCTGTGTCCATTGAGGGAACAGAAAGCATTTCTGGAATTGGAACAAGGTTGAGGAAAATTCTCCTTGTGGCCAGAATCTGTGCAATGGAGGGCTTTTAAGGCCTGTTGACTGGAGCCAGGTGCAGAAGAGGGGCTCAGTAAGGCAGATATCCGATTGAGGAAGAATGTGCCAGAGATGGGCAAATTTGCCACCAATTTCAGTCACATTCACATTTTTTAAAAATATCAAGCTTTGCTCCTAAATAGTGAAAACTTTGTGAATTTAGGAAAGTTAGCAAACATGACTGGAAATGAAATTCTTACCCACCTGCACTCTGAGTGCAGACTGAGCCAAGGAAATTGGTTTCACACTGGTGTTGCACACACACACTCTTAGGTGCAATCCAGTTGTGATGAGCGAGAGCCCTCCAGCTCGGGGGGGAGGGGGAGATGTGCTCACCCAATGCAGAGCGGGTTGGCGGGCAGAAGCTTCATCTCCCTGCTCCCCCCACTGTGCATTTTTGCTGTTTCTGCTGTCCTGGGATGACATTTTACAGGAGAAGAAGGCTAGAACCTTCAACATATCTTATATCCCCTCTGTCCGGCTCCCTTCCTTGCCCCCTTCAATCCTTCCAGCCTGGAGTTTTAGTCTACCAGGAGGCTGGCTTTTGGACTCGCCATAATGCAAGCTTCTCTTTGTTGACTCTGTTGTTCCCTAGTATGTTTTGTTAAAGAATTAGATGTATTTACATTTAGGGATGCTGGCCAGAAGTCGACTCGGTCATTGGCACCAAAGGAAATGTGTCTTATCAGCCCTTGCCTGGAGTAAGTCAGTACATTGGTGCACGTTGCCCTTTGTTAGAACAGCAAAGAGTCTTGAGGTGCCTTGTAGACAAACAAGAGAGAGCCACATGGTTCTTTTGTGTTTTCTGCAACTGAGCGAGGAACAAGGGTAGCAACTGTACAGAGAGCAGGCTGATTAGAGTGTCTTTTGGGAGAGTTGTTGACTGCCTAAGACAAGGGGAGGAAATCTGGATCTTCTGGACCGCAGTTTCTACAATTCCTAACTCAGCCTTGCTGACTTGGGCTGATGGAAGTTGTGCAGCTGGCCACGCTAGATTGGGAATGCAGGCAAACATGTCTTCGTGACACCGGGCTGAGGAAGGCTTGACTGCGGAATCGGGATATGTTCAGTGCATGGATAACTGTTGGTTGCAATTTAGTAGCTGTGTCATTTTGTTCTAGCCGTGTTGATAGACTCTGTGTGAGTGTGTGGAGAGAACTGCTTAGTTCATAATTCCCAGAATAAGAGGATGATTTGATGCGAAATCTTTTATGCGAGATGCAGGGGGGAAGCGCTTGGCAGAACTGTGACGGAGAAGGAATGAGATCAGGTTTATGTGGCCTGTGTGCAAAAGTTCAGTCGGTTAACAGTCCTGGCTACTTTGCAGAGAGGGCAGAACTAAACATTGCAAGAAAACTGGGGTTCTATCAAGGAAGCACCCCTTAGAGCCTCTTCTCTTGTACCGTACCTAGTGTGGCTTGCCCTGGGTCTAGACAGCAGCAAGAAATGTGCAGCACAAGGGACAATGAGAGAACAGGTGTGCTGTGCTTGCTCCTTGAATGGCCGGTGATGCGTGGTTGCTCTTTTTCGGCAGGAGCCCTGTGCTGCGTGTAGCATTTAATTCCATCCTGCATTGCCTGGAAGAAAATCCTGGAGGTGTCTGCTAATCTGGTGATTGGTCAGTGTGACTCCTGATTTATTGACCCTGAATTAGCTCAACACTGCTGCTGTTGTTCCAGCACTTCATTGAACCAGTTTCTATTGTATTATGAGTTGTAAAAGGCCCCAGGAAGGTTTCCTTTACTGAATGCACTGTGCTTGGTCTGTTCCTGAGCTGACACACTGTGCTTACCGGAGATCATGGTAACACCTTGTGGGTAATTTGGTGGCCAAATCTTTCTTCATGTCAGGGGTTTTTAGCTGATTTGGTGGTTGCTTTGCTAAAAGATTACGGCTGGATGTTTCTCAGGGAATGAGTGTTCCCTGATAATTCTGGAGTCTTAGAACTTCTGATGGCCCTCAGAACTCTGCTTCACACTCAAGTAGGAACCTGCACATCAGTGTTGAATTTTGCTTTTGGCCAGGTGAAAAGAACCTTGCTGGATGAGACCTGTGGTGGTGGGGCGGGAACCAGTCTTACAGGGGCAGTTCTGTTCATCTGCTGCCTTCTGGGGAGGCACAGGCCCCTAGCGACACACAGGCCTAGAACGAAGCCAGAAAAAATGGTGAAACTGAGGATTTGGTGGGGTGCCATTTTCCTCCCAGGGATTTTTGGAAAAATTGGGGAAAGGGAGATTTCTTGTAACGTTTCTTGTCTCTCCCTCCCACCTCCCAGATCTTGGCATGCTCATGAAGCAGCCTTCCTTTCTATGAAGAG
Source organism: Varanus komodoensis (assembly GCF_004798865.1). Taxonomy (NCBI): domain Eukaryota; kingdom Metazoa; phylum Chordata; class Lepidosauria; order Squamata; family Varanidae; genus Varanus; species Varanus komodoensis. The sequence goes on from NW_025335606.1 coordinate 12,157,688, forward strand.
TTTCTGTTTCAAATGGAGAAACTCTCCAGTTAAAAGAGGTTTGGGCAGCACCTGTTGGGAAAGATTATTTATTTATTAGATTTATATCCCACTTTTGGGGGCGGGGAACTCAAAGTGGCTTGCAGCATTCTCCTTCTGCTGTCAATTTGCTCCTCCTGCTGTCAGCCTCCTGCCCTGCTCCAGATGAGATTGAAAGTGGTGGGTAGAGAAGCATCCGCAGTTCCAGTCCGTTCACCGTCTTGACGGCTACACCGAGTCTGGTCTTTGCTTCATTCTTGAGGACTTATTGCAGCACTTTCTAGTTCATGGAAACATGTATATTGTGTATTTTAATTTTTCTTTCCAAAAAGCTGGTTAGCTGCTCTAAAGAAATAGACATAAGAGCAAAACTGTTTTTGCTGGCTGCGTTGCTCAGTGTATCTATGTCCTGCCAGCCAGATGCAGTGCAAGAGTGAAAGGAAGGGGGGGGAGGTCCCTCATATTTTACTCTTTTTGCAAGAGGAAGTGAACGTGAACCATTTACTTCATTATGAGGTGACCTCAGTCTTACTAGATCTGGCAAGTTTGCTTTATGGGGGGGGCGGGTGTGGCAGGAACAATGTGTGCTAACATTTTGTTATTTTCCTAGAAATCACCCGCTTGTGATGTAGCTCTCACACAGATTCCACACAGCTTTGCCACAGTGTGGCTTCGGCAGTACTAAAGTTAATATGTTGTCTTGAATTATTGCTGTGTTACTGCAGTACCCCAAGGCGGGAGTGGGACACTGGGGACCCTCCAATATATTTTTTTCCTTGCAACTCCCAGCATGGCTCATTATTGGCTATGCTGGCAAGGCCTGGTTGGAAGTGTAAGCTGAGGCATCCGGAAGGCCACGTGTTGCCCTTTCCTGCTCTAAGACAGCCTTGCCCAAATCTCCAGAGGTGTTAGACTACAAATTCCAGCAATCCTAGGATGTATTGGGGTGACACTCCTGTGAAAAGATGCCATGACAAAGGCCATTTGCTGGCACTGTCTATTTTTGTGTCTAGTTGTGCTGCAGATAAGAGGATCTAGTTGTTGGTTCATGAGATTTAGCAAGTGGTGTGATGCAATCGCCCAAGTTGCTTTGTGATGCAGCTTACTCAGGTACTTGGCATGCGCAACATTTTGGCACTTTTGCCAGCGCTGCAGGCCACAACTGAATGCAGCGTAAGTAACAGTTGTTACTGTACGCTGACACATTAGATGTGTGTATAGGGCACGCCTGTTCTTGCACCGAGTATGACAGGTCTCTTGTGGACTCTGGTTTGTTTCTTAGAGTCTTGTGGGAGAAGTTTAAATACCCATAGCTTGCAATCCGTGGTGTTGCATCTCTTTACGGGAAGGCTCCTGGCGGGAGTGGGCAGTTTATGGTCAGCTGACAGTGCGGGATATGGGACATTGCTTTCCAGGTGCTTTGGTCTACAAACTGCTCGCCCCAATCCTGGGCCTGGACAGAGTGGCTTTTTGATAGGGTCTGTATTGTCTCCTCTGTGAAGGCAAAGCCAGGCAGTTTGTATGTTGCCTGTTTTCCTCCCTCTCTCTTGCAAGGAGGCTATTGCAGTCTACCTGACTCTCTGCCTCGGTGACAGCCCCGCAGTTACCCAGTAAGTTTTATAGCCAAATGAGTGCCAAAACCTGGTTCTCATAAGTCCCAGTCCATCAGTGTAATGACTACACTGAATCTCAGGTGTTTGCTAGAACCTGTTCAGTTCTAGCCCACCACTGCCAGCTAGTATGGGATGTACGTTCAGAAATGTGAAGGCCAGGAAAATAAAGTTTTTCCTCAAAACATTTTCCTGTCTCTCTCTCTCTCTCTCCCCTGCCCCATTCATTTTCTGCATGTGTCTGAGATGTGCCCTGTGCATGAATAGCAACACAGCAATAGCAGAAGCAGGAGAATGCTGAGAACCTTGTGTCCCTTTGTGATTCAGGAAGGAGCCATAGAGAGGAGAAGATCAGTGGAGGTTGGAGTGGATGTTTTACATGCCATCAAGTTGTCTCTGACTTAGGATGACCCCGTGAATGAAGCCCTCCAAAATGTTCTACCCATGGCAGTCCTATTCTGCGCTTGTAAATTGAAGGCTGTGGAGTCAAGTAATCTCCTGTTTGATCTTCCCCCTTTTATTCTCCCTTTGACTTTCCCTTGCATGATTGTCTTCTCCAGTGAGTCTTGCCTTTTCATGATGTGCTTGAAATACAGTGGCCTCATCTCAATATATTTCGTCCTAGGGAAAGCTCTGGCTTGATTGGTCTAGGACTCATTTTGTCATCTTTGGGTCGGTCCGGAGTATTCACAAAAATGTCCTCCTGCACCATGTTTCAAATGCATCCATTTTCTTCATTGTCCCTTTCATATGCAAGTAATACAGGCAGTCCTTGAGTTAGGATCATCCAAAATATGAGTAAACCTGTACTTAGAAACAAGCTACCATAAAGCCCATTGACTTTTTAAACATCACTGTGGGGAAGCGTCATTACCATAGAGGGAGGGGAAGCAAATCAGGATAGAAGGAGGGCTTCCAAAGCAGCACTAGAGAGAAGGGAAGCGAAATGGGAGGGAGGGAGGATCCAAGGAAATGCCTTCGTTCTTCACCCATCTGGAGAAGGAAATCTCTCCAGCGTTTCCTTGTTGAAAAGAGCAGGGCCTGGTAAGTTTGGATGGGGTGGGAGGAAGGTTATGGTTTTTTCACTTTTGGGGGGGTCCTGCACCCCTAACCCCTACAAGTGTGGAGGTCTGACTATATGTGATCCAACTTAAAGAAAAAATTCTGTTTTTCTCAGGAATGGGACTTGTTCATGACCTGGGAACTGCCTGTATATGGGCCAACTTATTCCTGAAGCCTCCTGATTTTTATTTAATTCTAACGCATTTTAATTTTTTTTTAAAAAATGACTGGGAAGCTCTCATGTTGCAAAGTGAAATGCAGCCCTCCAATGCAGTGCTGACTTCCAAGAACACCAGATGTGGTGTTTTCAGAAACATGCTTATACAATGAGAATGGACAGTGGCTGTAGCCCAGCACTTCATTTTTGAAGTGTGCCAGGCATCCTCTTCCCCTTCCAAACAGAGAAAAGGAAAACAACTTTTGCTTTCATCGCTGCTCTCTAGTAAATGGTATCCCTTTAATATCTAGGTTTGCAGACATGCTTGTTTTGAAGTATTACATCTTCCTGTGTATACACAAAATATTTTTCACAGTGACCTTTTTGACACAGTTCTGCTATAGGATGGAAAAATTCTGGGGTTATTTTGGGGGCAGTTTTTATGTTTTACTTTCATGCTTCTGCTTGATTACAGTAGAGAAAAATATTGTTTGCGGTGGTGGCATTATTGGCACTGAGGAATGTTGAAATATTTGTTTTCAGTAACCATTGCAGGTCAGTTTGGCTCCTAAAGATGTACACATGCCTAAAAACTAGTTCATAGCAGATAGGACTACTTGAAGGGTAGGTGGAGAGGAAGATAAAACTTGTTCGTGGTTGTGAAGGTACAGAAACTGATTTCAGCCATTTTTCAGAGGATTATAATGCTTTATAATGCTATGAGTTTAACAGAGCAGGGTTCAACATTGGGGGAAGGTGGAGTACCACCTCAGCCGCTGAGAATGTAAGAACCTTGTCCTCAAAAGAACTATAGATGTCTGTCTAGTTCGGCACTCTTTTCGCATAGTGTCCAACCAGCTGCCCACAAGAGGCCTACAAGCAGGGCATGAGTGCAATGGCACTTTCCACCCATGTTCACTAGCAGCTTGTGTGCACGGGCCTATTGCTTCTGATCTTGGGCGCAGCTTGGAGCCATCAGAACTAGAAACCGCAGACAGAGTTCTTCTGCAGGTTTTTGCCCAATCCCCGTTTGAAGCTGTCCAAGTTTCTGGCCATCGCTGCATCTAACCCCAGATTCTATTGAATGGGAAAAATGTCTCCCTCTCCTCTTTCCCCACAGCAGACATTATTTCGTACATATCTGCCGTATCTCCCCTTACTTGCCTTTTTTCTAAACCGAGCTGTTGTAGCTTTTCTTCATAGTGGAGTTGTTCTAGTCCCTAGATAGTTTTAGTTGACCTTTTCTGCCCCTTTTCCAATTCTATGCATCTTTTTTTCAAGTGAGGAAACCAGAACCGTGCAGAGTATGCTCAGCATGGTTGCATCATAGATTTGAAAATGGGCAATATGACTTTATTGTCAGCTCCTTTCAGTCTGGTCCCGTCTGTGCTGAATGAGAGGGAAACGAGGCTACGTTTCCAGGTTATGCTTCGGTTCAGTAGGACCCCTGTATCCATGAGGGATAGATTTCAAGACCCCCACCAGATGCCTGATACTGTTGGCCCTCTACCTTTGCAGGGGTTGGGGTGCAGGACTCCCACAAAGGTAAAATATTTCTAGAGGAAAACTGGGAATCTCTCTAGAAACTCTGAGGATGCCATGCTCTTTGTTCCAGTACTAGCTCATGTGCTTTGTCTCCCAGTGGGTGTGAAGACTCTAGAGATGCCCACTTTTTTCTAGAGATACTCATGGGTTTTCCACTTTTGCAGAGGTTCTGCACCCCATGAATGTGGAAGGTCAACCATGGTTAAGTGAAACCGTCATACGTGAGACAGTGGATAAGGGGCTCCCACTGTATATCTGTCCGCACTTACTTCACTGCATCTCTGTGAGGCATCCAGAGATTTGCTGGAACCAGTCGGAAGCTTTGTTGGAGAGGAACCAGTAACATGCCAGAGCATGAGTTGCTGCTGTCTAAAAGGGAGAGGCAAAGAGTGAGAGCTTGTGTACTTCTTCAGGAAACAGATGCACAGGACAAGGATTCCCAGCCTTTCTTGGGTCAGTAGGACCTTTTACAGTTTTGAAAGAGTATGTGAGCAGTTTTGTAAAATGACTGTCATGGTAAAGGCTTGCACATTCTAAGAAGGACTGCTACATTGGCCGCGGCTTCTCCCAAAGCACTCCTTTCCCAGTTAGCAAACTGGTGAGGCAAAATTAAAAGCGGTTGATCAAGAACCTGAGTGAAAGGGAGATGTGGGAGTGTCTGAGGGGCAAAGCACAAAGCTGCTTTTCTGTATTTAAATGAAGATTGTATTGGAGGTTGGCTCTTCACTTCACATCATGCCAGTCTTGAAAAGTAGACTCTCTGGGACTTGTTTGAGAGCAATGGATCTAATTGTGTGACATGTTTTCTCAAGGACTACAAATCCCAGAGTGCCTCGGTTCCTGCTGGCATTTCCTTTGTACAGAGGTGGGGGAGCCAACAGGGTGTGGTTGCAGGAGGAAGGGACAAGTACCATATGGAAGGGAGCGACATCAGTGGGAATTATAGGCACAAGTGAGTAAATATGTCTCTGATTTCCCAAGTATGTAGAAAGGACTGTTGCTACATCCCAGAGACAGTGTATGGAATCTGAAGGACATTTGTCATTCATGTCTAATTAAAGTATACACATGCTGGATCCCTGTTTTTGACAATGAATGCAGTTCAAGCAATCAGAAATGGAAGTAGCTTAAACAAAAGAAAATAAAGAAGCTGAGGGTGGAAGGCCCATGTGGGCCCTGAGAAATCATGTTTAGGCACTTAAAGAGAGATGTGATGGATGAGGAAAAGTGTACAGAAATTAAGCTGCTCTAGAGGTTAGCTAATGGAGCTGACCCTGTCCCTGATGGTTATAAGCTCTCCCTGACTCTATGCTGCCATGGTTTAAAACTGTTGAGGTAAAGATGCTAATCTGTCTCTCTAAACCTGTTTTGGTTTGCTGTTTGGAGATGGTTTATAGGACTGGTGTGTGTGTGTGTGTACAGCTCTCTCTGTTTCCCAGCCATTATGTAAAGTTTTGCTGGTAGTTAATAAACTGATGAGTATCCAAGTCTTTGATCAAGATTCTCATCTTGTGGAAAAGAACATCCGTTTCTGGTTGCATGCACTTAATAAGCAAATAGCAAAATTGTAAGTGTCAAGGATGCAAGTGATTATGTATAATGGTGCTTATTCTCTTGCTGTGGCATAATAACAAAATTACTAGTTTGTCGTTTTCGCCGAAGTACAGTAATTCTGCATTTTTACAAAAGCTTTTTTAAAGCTGCTTTTAATGAGTAATCAGCACTTGTTTCTTACCAGCCCCATATGTATGATGTACAGTAAAAACATGTTTATGTATCCCTCTGTTCTAATATGGACTTTATGCTCCATGATATTGGTTGCTATGCTTTAATATTGGATTGAATTCACTTTTATACCTAACGTTTCAAAGTTATGGATCAATTGCATAAAATCAAAGCAACATGAAAATGGCCACTTCTCTGTATTGTCCAAGGACATTATTTGGAACTGGGGCAACCCAATGTCCTCCAGAAGTTTTGGGACTATGATCCCTGACCATTGGCAATGTTGACTGAGGCTTATGGGAACTGCATTTCAGAACATCTGAAAGGCAGCAGCTATAGGGGGAGCAGACCACCCCTGAACCCACCTGGATTAGTCAGTCTGTGTAAGAATTAGTTTGCGGTGCGTGGAACTTAGCTCAAATAATAGGAGAGCAACTTTTTGGAGATCTGATAAACTTACATAGATCCTGCAAGTTTCTTTCAAGAAATAGATTGGTGATAGTATTTAGCTTTTCTGGAATATACATGAGATGGCAATAATATCAAATGTGGATGAAACACAGATGAGGTCCTAGTGATAAAAATTGCACATCATGGTAAAATCTAGTATGTTGAGGGAGTGTGCAAATTCCTAAGTTCATATACATGAGTTTTAGAATCCCACATGCCCTTTTCTTCTCCATTATAGTGGGAGATGGAAAGCTTTGGCTTCCATCTTCACTTAACCACAGCTACTTTTTTGTATGAAACCGTGCAAACTGAGGTTAGTGCTAGGTTACTAGGTTTTAGCAAAACCAGGCAGCTTCAAGAGAAATGATGTACAATCTTGGCTTATTTCCCTAAATCATAGTTAAGGCTAGCTGCATTTTTTGGATTGAACAGAATGAGCAGCTATGGTCAGCTGAAGATGGAAGGTGGAGGAAAATAAAAGTGAGAGCATGACTTGACCAGCTCATCCCTATAAAGCTCAACTGTGGGAAGAGTTGCATCTAAAGTTGGTGTCTCTTTTTTTTCACTGTGAAGCCAGGACCATTTTTTCTTACCACACTTAGATTATAATTTAGTAGAGCCAGTTGTATAGATAGCAGGTTTCTCACAGGGCTAATCTATCCCATAAATTCCTAGCAGGCAGCTCCATGATCAAATTGATCTTAGACTAAACAGGATGCTTCATCTGAACTTTCTTATATATTAAGTCCTTAAAAATCATACACCATAAACGGGAAAAAGAAGTCTAAGGGTTACTAAGGACATAGGAACATATTGTATATCAGCTCTTTGACCATATAGCTCACTATGGCAGCCTTCCCCAACCTGGTGGCCTTCAGAGGCATTTGAACTGCAGCTCCCAGAATTCCCATCCAGCAGGGCCATTGACTGGGAAGTCTGGATGTTGCAGTTCAAATGTGTCTGAAAAGCACAGGGTTGGGGGAGGCTGCACTGTGGTATGCAACCTCAGAGGCTGCATTTGGACACCCAGAACTTATTTTTTTCTTTATATATCTATACGGTGGCAGTACTGCAATCCCGATCCAGCACAGGTTATTCTGAAGGTGGATTTTGGCCCATCAGTTGAAGATGAGTGTGTCTGGCTCTTCTGAGTTTCAGATAGAGTAGCTTTATTAAGATATCTCTGGGATCTTCCTCATCCATTGAAACCACTGCAACTTCCTGCTTGTGTGCAGTCAGTAGCAACCGTTTTCACAAACATGAAAGCAAACACACTGTGCTTGTGGTGTGCGTACATGTGTGCACATGCTCGTCTTTATAAACACACCCACACTAACTGTTGAGTTCATTGTCGTGAAATTATATGTTAATATTTTCAGCACAGGAACTGGTTGCAGCTGTGGTAAAAGAAATGAGCCGAGGGATCTAGGATAGATGCAGAATGTGCTAGAATACTTTGAGTAATAATTGGCAGTTTCTGGGCCCGTTTTGGCCTCATGATGGTGTCTGCTGACTGGATTGCGTGTTGCTGTGTCCCAGCTGCTGGGGTCCATGGTGGATGCCTGCCCTGGCCTTCTCTTTTAATCTCCCCCAGTGCTTATTGCAAATGGGGAGGTGCAGTTTCTGGAAATGTTTCAGCTGGGAAAAAAATGTGCTTTCCCCCATTTTGTTTGCTCATGTGTATCAGTGTGGAACGGAAATCTTGCAGAAAGTAGAAATATATTCTTACTGCTTTAGCAACAACATAATCGTGGCTTCCCAGTGCAGATAAGGAGAGCGGGGGCAGTCATGAGAGCCCCCTTCCCAAAGCCAACACGCTCAGGGCTTTCTGGAGCCATGCCTATCCCTTCGCCTCTAGTTCCCGGCGTCAAGGGCCACAAATATGCCTCCGGCTGAGCAATGTGGATGGGAACAGGCTGATCAACTTGTGTCCTGCTTGTGAGTTTTGCATTGGACGTCGCATTAGCTGCTGTGTAAGCAGAATGGTGTGCCTAATCGCCTTTGCTCCAACTAGTACATCCCTTAGCTGAGGTGTGTAGAAGAGCAACGTTAGGACTAGGCACCTGTGTCTCTGAACACTGGCCTGCCCAAAGTGGCCTTTTGGCAAGAGCCGTTCTTAATGAGGATTTTTTTCTTGTTTATGTTAGCAATTTTTTTTCATCCTGATGCATTTTGAAAGCTCAGGGTTGGGCGGGGGTGTGAGCAAGGCTCACCAGCTTTTATTGGATTAAAAATACTTTAAAATTTTGGATTCTGCACTGAGATGAGTGGGCACTTTTATTTATAGCTGCTTGCATGTTGCTAACCGCTGCACTGGCTTCTGCATATTTCTTTCTGATGCTTGAGGTCTTTGCTTATTTCAGTAACTTTGAGTAGGAATGCTGCTAGGCAACCTTATTGTAATGTTATATATACATATCTATAATGATAAATGTCAAGGTTCAGTTTTGTAAATATGCCTTTCTATTTTCAGCTTTATTTCTTGGCTGCTGTGTCCTTTCGTTCATTTGTTCTTTCCTTCCTTCCTTCTGTCCCTGCCTCTCCTCTCCTCTCCTCTCCTCTGCTCTCCTCTGCTCTCCTCTGCTCTCCTCTGCTCTCCTGTCCTGTCCTGTCCTGTCTTTTGGAAATATGAATAAAATTCCTTTATTTTGGTTAGGTTGAGTGCTGGAAGACAGAGATGCTGTTGCTCCTGCGATGTTGTGGGTTTAATTGAGCAAGTGAATCTGTCACAATTTTCAAGAAAAACATATGAGAACTGTGTTCATGTTCACCTGCCACTGGAATGACTCATTTCCAGAAGAATTTATCACTGCTCTGTATTTAACAACCTGCCCGGTGAGCAGAAATTCCATGCAAGTGAGTGATCAGGGTAGTAGAAGAGCGACCGATGGCCCTTTCGCTCCAGGCCAGCCTGCACAGTTTCCTTGCTGACCTCAGTGGAAGGGAAATCCTTTCCCCTGGAGCAGCCCGGAAGTGTACCAGGCTGGCAGAGTAGCAGCAGATGACGCCTTCTCTTATCAGCATGACAAAGGCATATTTTTCTACCAGCCTGTATTTCCATGCTGGCTGTAGGAGAAGGGAGTGACTCTGCCCTGCACCCAGCATGAAAGTGAGGCTAGTTTTCAAGGTAAGTTTTAGTTTTTCAAGGTAGAACTGCCAAGGTGGTGAATACGTGGAACACATTGCCACTGAGGACTGGGCACAAGCTCTTAATTGCTATTGCTAATTGGACACTTAACCCATTTTGAAATAGAGGCAACACCTAACGCTCAGGAGCGCGTGTGATACGAATTACTCCAGACGGTACCATAATATAGGTGGCTGATCATATGTGGAACGGTTCCCTCCATGAAGAAGGCTGTAACACTAGAGGCTGACCTAGGCCAGGCTTGGCTCTTCCTCTCAGATTTGGAAGTTTTCTGTGGATGTGGAAGTTTTGGCCTTGGAAAGGGAGGTATGGACGCCCACCTTCATTCTTTAGTGGTACAATCCTAAGATGGTCATGTTAGTTTATATGAATGGATCTTAAGCACATATTCCTCCGCCAGAGAAAGAGATAAAAAGTGTTTCCAAGGAGTGAGCTGTTAGAAAACGGACAGGGTTTGTATCTGGGGGAGCTGGTCTTGCATTAAGCAAAATATATGCCCCCCCTCAAAAAAAAAAGTACCACAGATTACTCCTGCAAGTTAAAATTAATTAGCAGAAAGTCATGTCTACTGTAGAAAGGAAAGGAGCAAATTAGTTTAAAAAATTAAGCAGAAAAATGTTCTTGGGGTAACAGAAGTTAGAGCACATGGGGACTGTATTTCTTTTGGTAGGTTTTCTCCATGCTCACACAGGCTGCATTGCAACCTTTCCCTACCTGGTACCCTCCGTATGTTTTGGACTTCAATTCCCGGCCTCAGTCAGTAGGG